>NC_092476.1:10662500-10962500 GCF_047495875.1 Pithys albifrons albifrons | reverse complement strand
GTATCTGCACCTCTCACTTGTAAGAATCACAGAATTATAGAATGGATTGGGTTGGAAAAGATCATCAAGTCCAACCCTTGGGCCAACTCCAGTCCCTTTACCAGATCAGGCACTCAGTGCCATATCCAGTCTCATCTTAAACACCTCCAGGGATGGGGAATCCACCCCCTCTCTGGGCAGCCCATTCCAATGCCTGAGCACTCTCTCTGCAAAGAATTTCTTTCTGCTCTCCAACTTCAATTTCCCCTGGCAGAGCTTGAGCCCATCGTGCCCCCTTGTCCTATTGCTGAGTGCCTGGGAGAAGAGACCAACCCCCACCTGGCCAGAACTTCCCTTCAGGCAGTTCCAGACAGTGCTGAGGATGCTTTTGGAGGTGGCAAAACAGATTGGTCCTGGACAAACCCCACTGCATTTAGACAAGTTCTTAACCTACACACTGTGGTTTTTTAGAGTGATTTCAGTGCAGAAAAGTTCTTTCCTGTTCCCACTGACTTCGTAGGGGGGGCTCGAAAGGAGCCCCCGTGCTTTGAACGTCCCTCCTGTCTGGGAGCTCTCTGGAGCTGGAGCTGTGCCCACAGAGCTGTGTTTTCCCAGGCACTGTGTGAATGCTAAGCTGTGTTGGAATGAATTTGAGTGGGCACTGCTCTCATTTTCCCTGGAAGACGCTGCTGCATTGTCTTGTCTGTGTCCTGAAAGCCTCAGTGTTGTTGGTCAAAGGCCTAATTCTGCAAGTGCCACGTATGCAAAGGAGCCTGTGAATAGGAAGGACTGGCTGTGCTGGTTCCCAGCTCCTCATGGAATGCCTGGAGCTGGCACAACTGGCAGCAGGCTGAAGCAAAGCAGTTTTTGTTAAACCCTTGGTATTCCGTGGGCATCCTCTCTCCCACACGTGAGATGTTTGAAATGGGCTGGCTGTGTTCTGATAAGGCCTGGGAGTCGCTCCCTGCAGGCACATCCCTGTGCTCAGATAATCCCAAGGGAATGGACAGAGCTTGGCAGAGCCCAGGGGTCTGCCTGTGGCCCTGGGTGTGCCAGAGGCAGCGTTGGAAGCTGCTGGCATCTGCCAGCTCTCAGGCTGGTGTCTTGTCTGTGAGTATCTGTGTGCTCTTGTCTCCTTCTTCTGTGAGTATCTGTGTGCTCTTCTTCTGTATCTGTGTGCTCTTCTCTCCTTCTGTATCTGTGTGCTCTTCTCTCCTTCTGTATCTGTGTGCTCTTCTCGGCTTCTGTGTCTGTGTGCTCTTCTCTCCTTCTGTATCTGTATGCTCTTCTCTCCTTCTGTATCTGTATGCTCTTCTCGGCTTCTGTATCTGTGTGCTCTTCTCTCCTTCTGTATCTGTGTGCTCTTCTCTGCTTCTTCTGTATCTGTGTGCTCTTCTCTGCTTCTTCTGTATCTGTATGCTCTTCTCTCCTTCTGTATCTGTGTGCTCTTCTCGGCTTCTGTGTCTGTGTGCTCTTCTCTCCTTCTGTGTCTGTGTGCTCTCCTCTCCTGTGAGGATCTGTGTGCTCTTCTCTGCTTCTTCTGTGAATATCTGTGTGCTCTTCTCTCCTTCTGTATCTGTGTGCTCTTCTCTCCTGTATCTGTGTGCTCTTCTCTCCTTCTGAGGATCTGTTTGCTCTTCTCTCCTTCTGTGAATATCTGTGTGTTCTTCTCTGCTTCTTCTGTATCTGTGTGCTCTTCTCTCCTTCTTCTGTATCTCTGTGCTCTTCTCTGCTTCTTCTGTGAGTATCTGTGTGCTCTTCTCTCCTGTGAGTATTTGTGTGCTCTTCTCTGCTTCTTCTGTGAGGATCTGTGTGCTCTTCTCTCCTTCTGTGAGTATTTGTGTGCTCTTCTCTGCTTCTTCTGTGAGGATCTGTGTGCTCTTCTCTCCTTCTGTATTTGTGTGCTCTTCTCTGCTTCTTCTGTGAGGATCTGTGTGCTCTTCTCTCCTTCTGTGAGTATTTGTGTGCTCTTCTCTGCTTCTTCTGTGAGGATCTGTGTGCTCTTCTCTCCTTCTGTGAGTATTTGTGTGCTCTTCTCTGCTTCTTCTGTGAGGATCTGTGTGCTCTTCTCTCCTTCTGTGAGTATTTGTGTGCTCTTCTCTGCTTCTTCTGTGAGGATCTGTGTGCTCTTCTCTCCTTCTGTGAGTATTTGTGTGCTCTTCTGTGCTTCTTCTGTGAGGATCTGTGTGCTCTTCTCTCCTTCTGTGAGTATTTGTGTGCTCTTCTCTCCTTGTTCTGTGAGGATCTGTGAGCTGTTCTCTCCTTCTCCTGCTCCTCATGCATGGAAGGGCACACAGGTGATCCAGCTGTGTGGCTGCTGGAGCTCAGCAGTGCACACTGGTGTTGGCATCGGGGCAGGTGTTGATGCAGTTTATCCCAAATCCCTGCTCAGAGCATTAGGCTTGGTGGGAGACATGGAGCAGGGGCAACCATGAATTATCCCCCGTTTAACCAGGCTGGAAAAGGTCAGCTGGGTCCTTCTGGGTGGGTTTGTGAAGGAGGGGTTTCTGCTGGGGAACCTGAGCCATGACAGGGTGAATCTCCTCCCCCTTGGGTCTGAAGGAGTCTTTGGGCAAAGGAGTGAGGGGGAAAGTGTCTCCTGTCCTTGTGAGTGCCCAGCAGCCCTTCCTGCCCCGGCAGAGCCTGCTGTGCTCGCAGGGATCCCGTGGGTGTTGATGTCTCAGGGTGTGCCCTCAGCAGACAGGAAGGAGTCCTGCGTTCATCTCAGCCACTTCTAGGAAATGATGTAATCTGCTTCCTCCTACAAGCCTTTTTCTAACCACATCCTGGGTTTTGCTGACAGCTGCCTTGGCTGTTCAGCTCCTGAGCTCAGCTCACCCCTGGAGCTGTGGGAGCTGAGCCTGTGTTGTGCTTTGGCTCATTTATTTTGGGAAGAATGTGCTCGCTACTGATCCAGCCCTCCTGAGTGTGCCAGTTCAGAGCCGAGTGCTGTGCAGGGAAAGGGAAAAGGCTTTTAGGGAGGGGCTTGATCAGTGCTGGACCAGTTCTGTGGGCAGACCCAGCAGTAGTGCCTGAGCTGGTCACCTCTGCCTTATCCTGGCAGCTGGAATCCCTGTCCAGGAGTTCCTGAGCCTCAGGTGTGTGCCCTCCTGGATGCACCCTTGGGCAGGGACACGTGGGCTCCACATCCACTGGGAACAGGCTCTGCACAGGGCTTGGGATTTGGCCCTGTGGTGTGATGGAGCTGCCCTGGTAACAGCTGAGGCACCTGCTCCCAAAGAAACCTGTGTCTGGAATTTGTTGCTGGAATGGCTCCCCAGGTGTGTTTGTTTTTCAGCCCAGGGAAATGCAGGAAAGGGAACCCCATCAGTTCTCTGGGGCAGAGTGGAGATGTGACTCCTGACAATCTGCATTTCCAGTAAAGCTGTGAAGTTAAATCAGCACAGTGTGAGGGTTGGGGTGTTTTTGAGGTGCTTGGCACCCCCTGGATGAAAGGGGGCCCTTGGGTTGGGGCAGCTGGAGAGCCCCGTGCCAGCCCTGCCCCGCTGTGCCTGGAGCTCAGTGCCAGCCTGGCTGCCCTCTGACAGGAGCATGGGATTGTTTTGTCCCACTTAGAGGTGTCAGAAATGTGGGTCACTGAGATGCAGGACACATCAGTGTGACAATTTTAGCCTGAAGGGACAGAGTTTGCTGAGAGAGGACAGTGATGCCCATTAGAGTGTGAAAGTCAGGGCTTCTGGGTCAGCTATTCCTGATCAATGAGGCTGATGTTGTTTGCAGTCTCTGATTTAAGCACAGGAGTTGGTTTCACCTTACTCTGTTTCTGGGTGTCAATGACAATATTTAAGTCTTGGCTTTTCAGGGAGGAAAAAAGATGCCTAAAAGAGTTGTGGGATTGCCTGAGGACTGCTCAGCAATGGTCCATCTCCTGTGACCTGAGCCCTTCTGGTCCTGCTGTGCATGGCAGGGCCACAGCCACCACCTCATCACCTGCACCAGCTCTGGGACTGCTGTGTGGCCTTGAGTGCCCCACGTCCCCTGCACTCTGTGTTAGAATCACAGAATCACAGAATGGATTGGGTTGGAAAAGACCTCCAAGATCATCAAGTCCAACCCTTGGGACAACTCCAGTCCCTTTACCAGATCATGGCACTCAGTGCCACGGCCAAGCTCAGCTGAAAAACCTCCAGGGATGGGGAATCCACCCCCTCTCTGGGCAGCCCATTCCAATCCCTGAGCACTCTCTCTGCAAAGAAGTTTTTCCTGATCTCCAACTTCAATTTCCCCTGGCAGAGCTTGAGCCCATCGTGCCCCCTTGTCCTATTGCTGAGTGCCTGGGAGAAGAGACCAACCCCCACCTGGCCAGAACTTCCCTTCAGGCAGTTCCAGACAGTGCTGAGGTCACCTCTGAGCCTCCTCTTCTCCAGGCTGAACACCCCCAGCTCCCTCAGCCTCTCCCCACAGCACTTGTGCTCCAGTCCCTTCTCCAGCCTCGTTGCTCTTCTCTGTTGCTCCATTCCTGAGCAGTGGATAAAAAGCCCACCTTGGGTTGTGTCTCTGGTGCTGGCTGAGAACCAAGCAGGGATGTGCCAGTGGCATCCAGAGGTCTAGGAAAGGTGGTCCTCATGGAGGGGTGCCATCCCTGCCTTGGCTCCTCTGAACACCCGCAGGATGGAAACTCTGCTGTGTAGTGTGACCATGTCATTGTATGAGAGGCTGATCCTTCTTTTGTGTGTGTCTTGGAGGGAGCAAATTCCTGTGGATAACCTCAGTTACCTGCAGGTTTTACCCAGCAGGGATAGCCAGGACTCGACTCAAGTTGAATTTTGGTCCACACACACACTGTTAGTGGTTATCTCAGTGTCCATCCTCGTTCACTGCTCACCTTTGCAGCCCTGACAGCAGTGTTGGTGACAGAGGAAAAAAATCTCTGAAGAACATTTTATGAACTCAAGTGGGAACAGGGATAGCTGTAAATTTTAGTGTAGTCCCAGCTGTGGTCCGAGATGGCATCAACTGGTGTTTTGGTGGCAGGCACAAAGTACAGCCAAAATTTCTGGTCCTGTTCCTTGCTGCACTTCCAGAAGCTGAGTAAAATTCCATGGCTTGTTGGGGCAGGTCTGTGTGCTGGATGGTTCCTGGTGGGGATCATCACCATCCTGAGGCAGGTTCCAAGTGGCAGAGCAGCCCAGGACTTGGGAGGGCTCTGTGTTTATCCTGAGTGTGTTCCTGTGCTTGTGCCCTGCAGGTCGTGTTGATCATGGACAGTGAAGAAATCCCAACTTTCTCGAGTCCAAAGGAGGAAACTGCATATTGGAAAGAGCTTTCCTTGAAGTACAAACAAAGGTATGGTGGATTTATAGGCTGGATTTGATTCTTAATGACCAGGACATTGTTTAATCTCTTTCTCTGCAAGGCCACACCAGGACTATTATATTATAATAAACATTTCAGAAAGAATCTGTGAAAAGAGAATTCTCTGTAAAGGATTTCCAGCTTTAAAATTCCCAGCTTTAATATTCCCAGCTTTGTGGGAGCTGAGTGTTTCTTGCACAGTGTCACCCTGCCAGGAACCCCAGGCTATGTTTTGAGCATGTTTGAGCAAGAGCAGAGAGAGCCCTTTCATGATCATGTGCTCCTTGGGATAATTAAAGTGCTGCCTTAAGTGGTATCTGGATGTTTTATCCTGAGAAGGCACCTTTGGGCTTGCCTTGTGTCGTTACTGTTCCCTCCAGCTTCTTGTGGTGGAATTACTGGTATGAAAAGTGGCTGATTTGGGGTTTGCTGCATTTTATTGAAGTGTTTTGTACCTCCTAGTCCTGCCTGTACCAATGGTTTGTATCTTCTGGGGGACACGGGGTACCAAAAGTGGCAAGAGGGGCTGTTGTCTTGAGTAATGCTGTGCTTTTTGAGGGTTGTTTTGGAGTGGGGGTTATTGGAGGAGGCTCCCAGTTTGTTTTCTTTGGGAAGCTTTGTGTGCCCTCAGTGTAACTCATGTGCCAGTGAAAACCTCTCTCAAGCCCTGAGAGCCCAAGGTGCAAGTTGCTTCTTCAGTTTGGTTTGGGGTTTGTTTTGGAGGGAGGGGTTGGGAATGTGGAGGAGCCTGTCCATGTGGAGAACCCTGAGCTGTTCTGGGGTGTCAGGAAATTCTCTCTGAGACACCAGTGTGTGGTTTCCTAAAGCCTGGCTGGCTCTCTCTGCTCTTTGCTGAGGGCTGAGCAATTACCTGTGGTGAAGATGCAAATTTAATAAGCAAAGTATGTGGAGTGGCTACTTCCAGTATTTAATAACTGCAGTGGACTGAGGTGGGTGTGTGCTGGCTTGCAGACTCCTCATGGGTTTTAAACTTCCAGGTAGTGCAGAGATGCAGAAACTGTTGGTGTCTCTTCAGTTTGTAACCCAGATCAGGTGAAATGTTTGCTTAATTCACTGTCTCTGAAAGCTGGGAAAGCTGATGGAGTACAAGGTGGTTCCAGGCTCCCATGAATCCTGTAAAAAGCCTTGATTTCCCACAGACATTTAAGGTTGCTGCTGGTTTTGATAGGAGAGAATTAATTTCCTTTAATAGCTGAGCTTAATGTAACTTCTCCATTTCCCCATTTTTCTTTTTCCCCTTAGAAGTCTGTGAATGACACTTCAGTGCATTAAAACTCCTGCTTTTTCAGCTTTTATTTGAGAAGAGCTGCAGATTGTGCTCTGACTTGGGAGATGTTGGCTTTTCCCAGTGCTGAAATCCTCTCCTTGCAGCTTCCAGGAGGCTCGTGAAGAGCTGGCTGAGTTCCAGGAGGGCAGCAGGGAGCTGGAAGCAGAGTTGGAGGCACAGCTAGTGCAAGCTGAGCAGAGGAACAGGGATCTGCAGGCAGATAACCAAAGACTGAAGTATGAAGTGGAAACATTAAAGGTAGGTCTGCTCTGTAATGGTGTTGCTTCTTTGTTGGGGTCTGTCTTGAATCTCCCTTCAGATCATCTGCTCTGTTCTTGGTCACTGAATATCCAAGTGCAGTAAAGGGATTGTCTGTTTATGGTCCAGGTTTGGAGGAATGTCCTGCATATAAGGCCAATGACTTAGCAGGGAAATTCCTGGCAGAATTTTTCTTGTTCACACCATGAAACTCTTGTCATGGAGTTTGTGCTCTGAGTTCTCAAGGCTGTGCCAAGCAGGAGCTTTCATAGAATCATAGAATGATAGAATGGATGGGGTTGGAAAAGACCTCCAAGATCATCAAGTCCAACCCTTGGGCCAACTCCAGTCCCTTTACCAGATCATGGCACTCAGTGCCACGGCCAATCTGCATTTAAAAATCTCCAGGGATGGGGAATCCACCCCCTCTCTGGGCAGCCCATTCCAATGCCTGAGCACTCTCTCTGCAGAGAAGTTTTTTCTGCTCTCCAATTTCCCCTGGCAGAGCTTGAGCCCATCGTGCCCCCTTGTCCTATTGCTGAGTGCCTGGGAGAAGAGACCAACCCCCATCTGGCCAGAACTTCCCTTCAGGGAGTTCCAGACAGTGCTGAGGTCACCTCTGAGCCTCCTCCTCTCCAGGCTGAACACCCCCAGCTCCCTCAGCCTCTCCCCACAGCACTTGTGCTCCAGCCCCTTCTCCAGCCTCGTTGCTCTTCTCTTCTCAGTTGGGTTGGAAGAGACCTCTGAGATCAGCAAGTCCAACCCTTGATCCAACCCCACTGGGATCACTCTGGCACTCTGTGCCCTGGGCTGGTGATCACAGTGGGGTTGGATCAAGACATGGTGGATTCTCTGTCCCTGGAGGTGTTTCAGAGGACACTCAGTGCCACATCCAGTCCCTTCTCTGGCCCCGCTCCAGCCCCTCAATCTCTTGCCTCAACTGAGGGGCCCAGAACTGAACACAACACTCAAGGTGTGGCCTCCCCAAGGCAGAGTCCAGGGGAAGGGTCACTGCCCTGGGCCTGCTGGCCACGCTAGTTTGGATCCAGGCCAGGATCCCCTTGGCCTTCTTGGCCACCTGGGCACACTATTGGCTCCTGTTGAGCTTCCTGTCCCTCAGTCCCCCCAGGTCCCTCTGCCTGGCTGCTCTCCAGCCACTCTGTGCCCAGCCTGGAGCACTGCAGAGGGTTGGGGTGGCCAAAGGGCAGGACCTGCACTTGGCCTTGTTGAACTCCATCCCATTGCAATCAGCCCATCTCTCCAGTCTCTCCAGATCCCTCTGCAGAGCCCTCCTGCCTTCCAGCAGGTCGACACTCCCTCCCAACTTGGTGTCATCAGCAAATTTGCTGCTGATGGACTCAATCCCCTCATCTAAATCATCAATAAAGATGTTAAACAGGACTGGACCCCACACAGACCCCTGGGGAACACCACTGGTGACCAGCTGGATGCAGCTCCATTCACCAGCACTCTCTGGGCCCGGCCCTCCAGCCACTCCTGACCCAGCAGAGGGTACACCTGTCCAGGCCATGGGCTACCAGCTTTTCCAGGAGTATATTATGGGAGACAGTGTCAAAGGCCTTGCTGAAGTCCAGATAGACACACCCACAGCCTTCCCCTCATCCACCAGGTGGGTCACCTGATCGTAGAAAGAGATCAGGTTACAGGACAGCAACAGGGGGCAACACCAATGTGTTTGCTGAGGCCACTGCCTTGTCATCTTTCTTTGCAAACCAGTCTTTTTGCCCAGAAGGTCTCCTTGGTTTTTCATGGGGTTACTGTGTGTATCATCCCCAGCTGGACTGGGAAGGTCAGGACATGTTCTGTGAGGTCAGTAGTTGTGCCCTCAGAGCTGGGGAGTGTTTGGCAGTGAGTTCTTACAAAGGGGAGTTGGTGGGCCTGGAGGTTTTGTAGCAGATTCCAGTGGCTCTCATTTTTGCTCGTGGCCACGTCAGGCAGTTTCTGGGCTCAGAGGGAAAAGGGGAGGCTGTGCAGTTGGATTTCTCCCTGCTTGCTGAGGCTCTGGAGCAGCTCTCAGTGCAGACTGTGGGAGCAGGTGTAGGGATGTGAGAGCCAGCTGTGTCCTGGAGAGATGGTTGTGATTTCATGATGTTCACAGCCTGTTCCTTCTCCTCTCCAATTTGTGCTCTGCATTACCAGCAATCCCAAGTCAGCAGCCTGCAAAGACTGGGAGCCTTTCTTTGTCCCATGTTGCTCCTTGGGCAGTGCATGTGGCTGATGTTTCTCCCCCTAACCCTCCCCAGGAGAAGCTGGAGCACCAGTATGCCCAGAGCTACAAGCAGGTGTCGCTGTTGGAGGATGACCTGAGCCAGACCCGGGCCATCAAGGACCAGCTGCACAAGTATGTGAGGGAGCTGGAACAGGCCAACGATGACCTGGAGCGTGCCAAGAGGTGAGGGCTGCAGGGCTCTGCTTCCCTCCAGGCTGGCGCTACAGCCTTGCTTTGCCACTCAGAGGGATCATTTGATTATTCCTTAAAAGGGAAAATCACACACATTCAAAAATCACCCAGCAAGCCCAAGGCTTTGGGTTGTTTGAGCAGTGCAGCTGCCCTTGGATCCCACCTCCAGCAGCTGTTCCTGGGAAGGCAGTGGGACACTGTGGCTGCTGCTCCTGTGAGGAGCAAGTTGTGCCAGCAGGGCCACAGCCAGCCAGGCCACTGCCCTGGAACCCCCAGCTCAGTGGCTTGGATTTGTGTCCTGGTGGCTCCAGGCCCCTTTGCAGTCAGCTGCTCTTGCTTTACATAGTCCCTTTTAAATTTAAGCCAGGCCAGAGGAGTGTGCTGTCCCCTCCAGAGCAGCTGGGAGGCCTGAAGGAAGAGGCTGCTGTGGGAACACCCAGTGTGGGAGGAGGTCCTGCTTCCCTTCTGCTGAATGGGAATTCTGCCTTTGACTCAGGCAGAGCAGGAATGAGCCTCTGGCTATCTGGGAAAAAGAGAGCTGAGGTGCTGTTTGCACAAGGCTCCTGACTAACCTCTGACACTGAGTTTGGAAGGAGTTGGCTCAGGCAATACCCCAGTGCTCTGCTTTCCATGCTGGCTCTGCCTGCCCAGAGCTCATTCCCTGTACAGCTTTGGAGCAGAACTGGAAATGGGTATGGCTGCACTGGGCAGGACTGGAAATGGGCTTTGGAGCAGGACTGGAAATGGGCATGGCTGCACTGGGCAGGACTGGAAATGGGCTTTGGAGCAGAACTGGAAATGGGCATGGCTGCACTGGGCAGGACTGGAAATGGGCTTTGGAGCAGGACTGGAAATGGGCTTTGGAGCAGGACTGGAAATGGGCATGGCTGCACTGGGCAGGACTGGAAATGGGCTTTGGAGCAGGACTGGAAATGGGCATGGCTGCACTACTACCCTGTGGTACATCTCAGAGCCAGATGCTCTCATGTTCTTCCCATCTTTTCTTTGATCAGCCCTTTCTAAGCAGCATTTCCATGGCTCTCAAGTGCTCAGTGTGACTGTAGGCCCTGCTAACATTCTTCTTGTATCATGTTTCTGTTGGCTGAGCTGAAGAACCCAATATTCTGGATTTTGTTTCTAGGGCAACAATAGTTTCTCTGGAAGACTTTGAGCAGAGGCTGAACCAAGCCATTGAGAGAAATGCATTTTTAGAAAGTGAGCTGGATGACAAGGAGTCGCTGCTGGTTTCTGTGCAGAGGTTAAAGGATGAAGCCAGAGGTATGGTTTGCTTGGGGGGTTCTGGGGCTTGGTTTGCTAAAAGGGGTGTGGAGCAACCAAAGCTCATGTTTCTGGAAAGCCTCACAGGATAAAACTTGCATTGGATGTGTTAGGAATTACCAACAGGATGTTTTTTATATGTTCTGTGTAGCCAAGAGGAAAAAATTCTTCCTGTAGGGCAGAATTAATATCAGATTAATTGAGGATTTTTAACACAAATGAGTGCACAAATAGTCTGTTGCACAGATACCATAGAATTGAGGAAATGTGCTTCAGAAGCTTCATTTTATGGTGGTTTTATGCCTTGTGTAGGAAGGGAAAGCACAGGAAATGACAGGGAAATACAGGGTAAATGATGGAGTAACTGGCTTGAAAAATCCTGTCTCCTTGTTCCTTCTAAACCCCTTGGAAATTGCCTGGTTGATTTAAGGTATTCCAGTAAAGGCTGTGTTTAAACCTGTGAGATCAGAGATGTTCTGGGATAGGAGCAGGAGCTGGGAATTCCCCAGTGGATTTCACACTGAGGATCCTGGGGAAACATTTGTAATGGTTGTGGGAAACTCATTTCTCTGCCAGTGGAGGTGAATCTGCTCACGAGCCCGTGAAGAGCCAGTAATGCCATTTAGAGATTAGTGGTGTTCAACTTTGTTTCCCAAGTGAGACTTTCTAAAATAATTCCTGAGTGTAAGAAAACTCACCTGAGCAGACTGGGATATTTTATTCTTGTTCTCCTCTTTGAGCCAAGTTTGTGCCCCAGAAATGGAAAGCTTTGTTGGAAGCACAAGGGGTTTGTAATAAATATGAAGAGGGGAGTTTTACAATATGTAAATATTTCAGCAGAAATATATGTATTGTCATTTGAGCTTGGGGCAATAATAACTGGAAAAAACAGTGAAACCCAAGGGACTGTTTTCTAGAACACTGGAATAATCAGCCAAAAAGACATCTTGTTTCTTAGATGAGTCATTTGGAAATTTTTAGCATTTGTTGGTGTAGCAGAGCTGCCTGTTATTCCCCCTGACAGAAGCAGGAACAGTAGCCACTAAAAGAACTGATATAATACCAAACTCAAGTCTGACATTTCTGACTGAACAGCCTCAGATCCTTTGCTGGGAGCCCAAACAAATTTTCATTTCAGCTCTGCTGCTTTACCTAAAATCAGTTCTAAACATTTCTGACAGCTTAAAAGCTGTAATGTACCATTCATTTTGCTCTTGCAGCTTGTGGCAGGTTAAGGCAAGGAATAAGAGGTGTGTGAAAAGTCAGTTGCTCTGCCCAGAGAGGAACATCTCCCTTGTAGGGTTTGCTTCCATCTGGGCCCTTCTGAGGATTTACAGATCCATTGCTGAGCTGTGCTGGGTGCTCATTGTAGCAAAAAGGTGTGGGAATGGGAAGGGAAGGGAAGGGAGAAGCTGCAGGATGGGGAGGAGGTCTCCAGTCTGTCCCTGTCCTTTGGACCACCCAACCTCTCCAGCCTGCTCCAAAAGCTGGATGCAACCCTTGGACTGGCTTTGGCTGGTGTGGAATTCTGTGGAGTATTAACTGGAAGAATAACATCAGGAATGAGAAGCACAGCAGTAGGTCATTCCCATTTTTCCCACCCCTGCTGGGTGCAGCCCAGGCATTTGTGCCACGCTTTCCATGGATCCCACCAGGCACATGGGGGGAATTCCTGGGGCAAAGGCACCTGCCAGGATCCCAGGGAGCACCCTGGGCCTGGCAGGGCTGGGTGTTGCCCCCCTGCTCCCAGCTGGAATGGGTAGGGCTGGCACTGGGCTGTGCCTGCTCCCAGGGGTGTGCCCACTGCTGCAGAGTCCAGTTAACCCAGGATTGCTGCCAAGTGTCTCCTCTTCCTCCCTCCCAAGGGAACAGAGAGAGTGTCTGGGAGAGAATTGAGTCTCTAATGTGTGTTTTTGTGTTTTTTCCTCCCCCCAATGCCCAGACCTACGGCAGGAGCTGGCAGTGAGGGAGAGGCAGCAGGAGGTGACCAGGAAATCAGCTCCCAGCTCTCCCACCCTGGACTGTGAGAAGATGGACTCTGCTGTGCAGGCCTCTCTCTCCTTGCCAGCCACACCCGTGGGAAAAGGATCAGAGAACAGTTTTCCTTCCCCCAAAGGTACCACTCCTGGCAGGGTGCCCAGCTGGTCCCCAGCCATGGCAGCCCAGGGGCTCCACTGGGAATGTGGGGGTGGCTGCAGGGGGTCCCACAGCTGGGGGTAAATCCCAGGGCAGCATCAGGGGCATTTGAGGGGTAGGGGAAAATAGCATTAAAAAGAAGGATAATGAAGTTTTTTTGGGGCAGGGGTTTGCCCTCTGCAGTGGGTGCCTGCAGGAGAGCCCTGAGGGTGTCTGGGGTTGCAGGGAGGTGCAGTCCTGAGGTGCCTGCTCAGGTGTGGAGCAGCACTGGTGGGTGAGGGGTCAGCAATTCAGGCACTCCCAAGGCTCTGTTTCCACTCTGGCTCTTCAGGGCTCCTGTTTTCTCCATGAGCCATGGGATCTTAGTCCAGTCCTTCTCCATCTGGAAGGCTGGAGACAGTCACAGAGATTAACACATTATTTTTCAGATGAGAAGGAGCAGATTCCAGTGGGAGCCCTGGGTGGGTTAGATGGATTGTGGGCAGCAGCCTTGCAGATGGGGAGTGCATGACCTCTGCCTGTGGGGCTAATGGGAGTGAAGGCAGTGGGCAGGAATTAAGCTCTGTCATTGCTCCTTGGCTGGTGCTCCTGCAGTTATTGTGGGGTGACTGTATCAAGTGTCTGCAGCAGGATCTGAGATTTACCTTTCTTTTCTGTAGAAGCTGATTTATTTAAATGTTAAAAACCCCTGAGCTGTGGAGGAGTGGAGCATGTAATAACATCATGTAATAACATGTGTGTGTGTTTGCAGCTATACCAAATGGGTTTGGTACCAGCCCACTGACTCCTTCAGCCAGAATATCTGCACTCAACATTGTGGGAGATCTGCTACGGAAAGTGGGGGTGAGTGCCCTGAACTCTCCAGCTCTGGCTCTCCCTGGGGATTTTGTCCTTGTGCTCTGTCACAGCCTTGGCCTGTGCTGGGTCTTCCAAATCACCCACATTCACTGTTTAGGATGTGGGAATGTATTTTTTTTGTGTTATTTTGATTTGTAAATCTTGGTACTAAAGTGCTGATGCCAGTTTGGGGTGATGGAATTTGTATTTGGGGCTAAAGGTCTCTCAGGTTGGACACTGTCAGTTCCTTGTTCTTCCCTTCTCTGAGGCTGCAGGATGAAAACCAGCGTGGCCAGCAGGCCCAGGGCAGTGACCCTTCCCCTGGACTCTGCCTTGGGAAGGCCACACCTTGAGTGTTGTGTTCAGTTCTGGGCCCCTCAGTTGAGGCAAGAGATTGAGGGGCTGGAGCGGGGCCAGAGAAGAGCAACGAGGCTGGAGAAGGGACTGGGACAGAGAATCCACCATGTCTTGATCCAACCCCACTGTGATCACCAGCCCAGGGCACGCAGTGCCCTGGGCTGGTGATCACAGTGGGATTGGATCAAGGGTTGGATTTGATGATCACAGAGGTCTCTTCCAACCCAACTGAGAAGAGCAACGAGGCTGGAGAAGGGACTGGAGCACAAGTGCTGTGGGGAGAGGCTGAGGGAGCTGAGGGTGTTCAGCCTGGAGAAGAGGAGGCTCAGAGGTGACCTCAGCACTGTCTGGAACTGCCTGAAGGGAAGTTCTGGCCAGGTGGGGGTTGGTCTCTTCTCCCAGGCACTCAGCAATAGGACAAGGGGGCACGATGGGCTCAAGCTCTGCCAGGGGAAATTGAAGTTGGAGAGCAGAAAAAACTTCTTTGCAGAGAGAGTGCTCAGGCATTGGAATGGGCTGCCCAGAGAGGGGGTGGATTCCCCATCCCTGGAGGTTTTTCAACTGAGCTTGGCCGTGGCACTGAGTGCCATGATCTGGTAAAGGGACTGGAGTTGGCCCAAGGGTTGGACTTGATGATCTCTGAGGTCTTTTCCAACCCAATCCATTCTAGGATTCCCTCTGTCCTGAGGCTGAGCTGCACCTCAGGCTCTGGGTGCCTGAGAGAGGAGCACATCAGGGTGCCCTCGTGTGAGATCTCCTGTCCTGGGCAGAGCTGTTCACAGATATTGAAATTTAAAACAAGTCTAGAAAGTTTTTGTAAGAAAGTGAGAAAATAAATCAGGAGAAAGCCAAATGTTCCCATCTGTAGTTGATAGGGAAGTGAAATGTGTGAGCCTTTAAAGGGATTACCTCTGTAAGCAGGGAAGAAGTGGTTTAGACATCTGGTGCTGTGTTATTCAGGGTTTTCTGCTGGAGAAGGACCTGAGTTTTGAGCTCAGAGGAGCTGATGTTGATGAGCCTCAGTGGCTGTGCCTGGGTGGCACATGGACAGCCTCAGTGCCAGGCCCTGCTGGCTCCCTGTGAGTGTACCCACCCTGAGCTGGGCAGCAGCTGCAGTGCAGACAGTTGTTTTAGCAAAGTTGGGAATGAAAAGCTGCCCTGCTGCTGCCATTTGGAGCCAGCAAGCCTGGCCTGCGTTTGAAAGGGCAGCAGGACAGCTCTGGGTTAGGAGTGACATGTTTAAAAGGGGATCATTGTGAGCAAGAGTCTGCAGGGGATTTAGGGAGCTTAACCACAATCCCATGGGATTGCTCTGCAAGGACAGGAAATGCCACATGAGCGTCCTTCCTGCCAGCCCCTGCTGCCCGCTGGCACACCGGCCCCCTCAGGCACGTGGTAGCAGCAATTACAGCATGCTCAGGGCTTGGGTTGTGCCTCACCCCAAGCTTTAGACTCCCTGTCTCTGCAGGAAGTTCCCCCTCGGCTTCCCTGCTTGCAGCAGGCACAGGGAATCACTTGGCCCAGATCAGAGTGGCTCTTGCCAGGTGGGAGGAGCTGTGAGTGCCAGAGACAGGGTTATCTGTAGCTGCCTGGACAGTCCATATTCCCTAGGGAAGCTTCCATGGATTCCTGGGAGACTGTGTGGTGCTCACTGACCAGTGACAGCCTGTCAGTGACCTGTTAATGGAATATTTTCTGTGGGCAACAGGTCCAAACCCATGTTTGAGATCAATTGTAGTCTCCAGTAGGTGCATTTGCAGGCGTGTGAATGCCCCCATGCACAGGAAGGACTTTGTGCCAGACCAGATGGACATTCAGGATAAGCCCAGTCTGGGATAGTGGCTAAATGGACAGCTGATGTTCTGGAGTGAAGGAGAGAATCAGGGTGTTGCTCCTCCTCCTTCCAGGAGTCAGTGGCTGAGGCAGGGACTCTCACTTTGTAAGATGTCCCCAGGATTGCTTGGCAGTACCAGAGATGAGGTACAACCTGGTGGAGCTGCTGCCCTTGCTTTGCCCTGACACCTCTGCTCCGAGCTGTGCCAGTGGGGCTTTATAAACTGGCTTTATTTTGCAGGCCAAGATTGAGAAAGAAATGCCAGGAGGCATTGTCCTGGTGGAAGAGTCAGCTTCCCAAACACACAGTCCCTCTCCAAACCTGAGGGTTCTGCTTTAGGCTCTTAGTGCTCTGATTAGCCATGGCAGCCTCTCTGCAGCTGCTGAAGGCAGAAGTTTGGGTAACTTCTGCTGGGAGTTGGCTCCTTGTCTTGGGTAATAATTCAGGGTTCACATTGGAGCTGGGTAACTCCTGGCAGTGTGCATCAGCATCTCTGTGTGTCCTTTGTGGCAATGACAGCTTTATTCCCATTTCTTTGCCAAAGGTGCTCACAGAGTCCTGACCGTAGCAATCTGGGCTCAGGATGAAGCCTCACCTCAAGCAGCAAAATACCTCCTCTTCATGGCATTATTGTTTTGACCTTATTTTTCTCTGCCCTCTCCCAGGCCTTAGAATCCAAATTAGCTGCTTGCAGGAACTTTGCAAAGGACCAGGCATCACGGAAATCCTACATTTCAGGGAACGTCAGCAGCGCCGTCATGAACAGCAACGGCAGCACCAAGTACCCCCACCCAGGGCACACCTCCTTCTTCGACAAAGGGTGAGTGAGGGGCAGCTCTGCCTTCAGGGTGCTCCCTGGGGCAGCACCTTTCCTTGCCTGGTCCCTACCCCACCACAGCTTTGATGCTCTAGGACTAACAATTCCTGGAGCTGCCTCCAGGGCACTGGGAAGGTGATGGTGCTGATTCCTGGAGAGCCAAGAGCAAAGCACACATGGCTGTCTCACTGGTAGGGTGGCAGTGCCTGCTTTGTCCTGCTGCTGCCTGATGCTTGGGGGCTGGAATACCAAACCACAGGCAGGAATGTGCCCTTTGAGGATCTCAGGGAAGCAGAGGCGGAGTTGCCATAGCTCCTGGTGTGCTCTGGGGCTGTGGAGGTTCCCTTGGAGCAGCTGGGTGCAGGCAGGAGGGTGGGGCCCTGGGTGCTCACTTCCCTCTCCATTAGGGAAGAGAGAAATGTCACTGATGGTGCAATTCTGGCTGTTGGGGGGGCACAACCTCCCTGCTCTGCCCCAGCCCCGGAGCCAGGAACTGCCTGCACAGGAAAAACTGCCCCATGTGAGTGGCCCGTGGGCAGAGCTTCCTCTGGGATCTGGGAAGTGCTTCCACAGGAGTATCTTCCCCTGTGGGCAGAGCTTCCTCTGGGATCTGGCAAGTGCTTCCACAGGAGGATCTTCCCCTGTGGGCAGAGCTTCCTCTGGGATCTGGCAAGTGCTTCCACAGGAGGATCTTCCCCTGTAGGCAGAGCTTCCTCTGGGATCTGGGAAGTGCTTCCACAGGAGGATCTTCCCCTGTGGGCAGAGCTTCCTCTGGGATCTGGGAAGTGCTTCCACAGGAGGATCTTCCCCCGTGGGCAGAGCTTCCTCTGGGATCTGGGAAGTGCTTCCACAGGAGGATCTTCCCCAGTGGGCAGAGCTTCCTCTGGGATCTGGGAAGTGCTTCCACAGGAGGATCTTCCCCAGTGGGCAGAGCTTCCTCTGGGATCTGTGTGAGCACAGTGCTGCTGGGGCTTGGATTCACTGGGCAAACACCATCCCTGCCCCCTGCAGTGGTGACATTCCATGGCAGAGTTCAGCCCAGGGCAGGTTAATGCTCCTACTGCTCAATCCTGCACTTATTTTAGAGACTGAAATGAGCTGTTGGGAGTCTGGGGAGAGCCATGCACAGAGCAGGCAGCAGAGCTTCCTCAGCCTCCCTCAGGGCTGCCCCTCCCTGCTGGGTGGGAGCAGAGCAAGCTGCAGTTCAGAGAGTGGCAGCAGAGGTTTCAGAGCCACTGCTGGCCCCTGCTGTGGGAGAGCTGCAGCTCAGAGTGGCAGCAGAGGTTTCAGAGCCACTGCTGGCCCCTGCTGTGGGAGAGCTGCAGCTCAGAGAGTGGCAGCAGAGGTTTCAGAGCCACTGCTGGCCCCTGCTTTGGGAGAGCTGCAGCTCAGAAAGGGGCAGCAGAGGTTTCAGAGCCACTGCTGGCCCCTGCTTTGGGAGAGCTGCAGCTCAGAAAGGGGCAGCAGAGGTTTCAGAGCCACTGCTGGTCCCTGCTTTGGGAGAGCTGCAGCTCAGAAAGGGGCAGCAGAGGTTTCAGAGCCACTGCTGGCCCCTGCTTTGGGAGAGCTGCAGCTCAGAGTGGCAGCAGAGGTTTCAGAGCCACTGCTCGTCCCTGCTTTGGGAGAGCTGCAGCTCAGAGTGGCAGGCAGAGGTTTCAGAGCCACTGCTGGCCCCTGCTTTGGGAGAGCTGCAGCTCAGAGAGTGGCAGGCAGAGGTTTCAGAGCCACTGCTGGCCCCTGCTTTGGGAGAGCTGCAGCTCAGAAAGGGGCAGCAGAGGTTTCAGAGCCACTGCTGGCCCCTGCTGTGGGAGACTTAAAGTCGTCATGATGTCCAGATGAGACTTTGGGGTGTGTGTGCTGCAAGGCTGAGGGAGGGATTAGGGCAGCTCTGAGGGGGCTGTGTTGAGTGGTGGTGTGAGGAATGAGCTGATAGCTCTCTGGGGTGGGGGTCACTCTTAATTACCCAGATTGGCATCACACTTGGTACCTGGGCTGCCTGCCTGGGGGCAGGAGCAGCTTGTGGCTGGCAAAGGCCTGGAAACCCAGGCTCCTGAAGGAGCTGCAGCAGAGCTGGAGGGTGTTGGTGAGGAGGAGAAGGGGTGGAATGGCTGCTGGGCTCACCTGCAGGTTGCTGGAGGTCTTGCACAGCCCTGTCCTGTCCCTGCCCTCTGCACCCCGTGTGCTGTGCCAGCAGGGTCAGTGCCCAGGGCTGCCCCTCACACCAAGTCCTGCTCACCTTGGTGTCCCATCTGTGCCCAGGGGTGCTGGCAGTGCCTGCTGTGGTACTGTGTAGAACCTGTGCCACTGGAGGCTGGACTGAGCTGTGCCCAGGTGGGGTCAGCCTGTGGTGCCCACAGAGGGCAGTGCCTGAGCTCCGGCCGTGCCAGCTGGGCACGAGGGGAGCCCTGCCCTTCCCTGTCCCCTTGCCTGTCCCCTTCCCTGCTCCCTCCCCAGCCTCTCCTCCCTGCCCCTGCTGCTCCCTGCCCCATGTGTGAGTGTAGATCTGACCCCCCAGTCTGCAGCCTCTGCCTCAAGAGCGGGTGGTTGTTGAGTGGTGGGACTGGGACAAAGGTAACTCAGCCACAGCCTTGCACAGCCCCATTGACTTTCCTCCCCCTGCCCCTTGGCTGGTTAAAGTGTTGGAGGATCCCCAGCTGTGGGGAAGGCCCAGCTGGTGCTGTCAGTGCAGCTGGAGGCAGTGGGAGGCAGGAGCTGGCCCAGGGCAGGCCTGGAGGGGACACCATTCTCTTTGCTGCAGAATTGGAAGAGTCAGGGCTTCCCTACTTTATTACAACTCCCCAGAGTCTGGTGTAAGATTTTCCTGCAGACTTGTTCCTTCAGGAACATGCTGCTTCTGTCCAGATGCCAGGGAATGGCAGAACAGCACCCCGGGATGTTCTTGGATACATATTTGGGTTTTTTGCTGTTGTAATTGCTCTTAATTGGTTACTAAAGTCAGTCCAGTTGGGACAAAGTTGCTCTGGCCCTGATGGGCTCTGCAGGGGCCTGGCACTGAGACAGCCAGTCTGGGTGCTTGTTCCTCAGGGCAGTAACTCCTTGTTCCCCTTCCTGCACTCTTGAATGCCAAAGTCCTTGAAGGTGATGGTTATTCTTAGTTATTTATCTGAATCAGTTGGGCTTTGTTTTATTAAAACAAGCTGAAGTTTGAATGGGAGGAGATTGTTGTACTCTTCCTACAGTCCCATGAAGGGAAGTTCTGGCCAGGTGGGGGTTGGTCTCTTCTCCCAGGCACTCAGCAATAGGACAAGGGGGCACGATGGGCTCAAGCTCTGCCAGGGGAAATTGGAGAGCAGAAAAAGCTTCTTTGCAGAGAGAGTGCTCAGGGATTGGAATGGGCTGTCCAGAGAGGGGGTGGATTCCCCATCCCTGGAGGTTTTTCAGCTGAGCTTGGCTGTGGCACTGAGTGCCATGATCTGGTAAAGGGACTGGAGTTGGACCAAGGGTTGGACTTGATGATCTGGGAGGTCTTTTCCAACCCAATCCATTCTGTGATTCTGTGATTCTATGAAGGGGGTGTATCTGCACGTGGCACATGGTCATCCTACACCAGGCTGTGCCATCTGGGTCTTCTTTTGGGCCACCTTATCAAAGGGTTCCTGAAAAGAGAGACCTGTGGGTAGCTCAGGGCAGTGATCCTGTAAGGTGACCTCTGCAGAGCTCAGAGGTTTGGTGAGCTTCAGTTTAGCACCTTTGCTTTGCCCCAGTTCTTGCCTCAGGGGTTGTGCTCAGGAATGTCTTTTGTGTGTGCATAAACTCTCCCTTTCTCTCCACTAGGCGTGAGAAGGTCACATTCCCCACCTTGGTCCTGGGTAAATGAATTCATTTGCACTGCTCTGCTGCATGTGCTGGGATGGGGCTGGGGCAGGGCTGGGGCTCTGGGACCTGCACGAGGTAGTTCTGAGTGTCACACCACACTAACAGGCCCTGGTCAAAGCCTCAGGCTCTAATCCCTTCTCCTTCCTTTAAATAAACCTCTCTGGTGCTGTGCCCTGTTGCCAAGATAAGCCTGGGTGCTGCTTGCTTTCTTCAGCTAATTAATACTTCAAATAAGTGCATGATTCTGCTGGAGCTCAGCAGGGCTACAGGAGGAGTGTTGTGCTCTTAATGGAGTTCATCTTCCGAGTCTGCCCTTTGGTCCTGGTTTGCCTTTGCCATTTTGGGGCTCTTGACTTGTTGGTGTGTGGGTGATGAGCCTCTGGCTGAGGGGAAGGCCCCCAAGGGCAGGGCAGTGTGGCTGAGGGGTGTGGGTGTCACCAGCCCTGCCCAGCACAGCCATGGCAGCTGGAAGCACCTGGGGTGGCACAGAGGTGCCAGCAGGGCTGGGCAGGCCCAGGGGGCTCAGGCTCTGGGATGGGGGTCCTGCACACAGGGCTCCCCCTGCAGTGACAGAGGGTCTCTGGAGGAGCTGTGGAGGGTCCCCTGTGCTGCTGAGAACTGTAGGTTCCTGCCCCTCTCATCCTCTCACATCTCTGCTGGGTGTTCTTCAACCTCCTGGTGCTGTTGCTGCTGCTCAGGAGGGGCAGTGATGTGTGTTGGAGCCCTGGCCTGCCTCAAAACTCACTTGTCCTCTGGTTTTCCTGTGGGTCTGGTCTCCAGGTGTGCTCTGAGCAGCTCCATTTGCCCTTCAGGCCAGGCTGTTCAGCTGCAGGAGAATCTTCTGTTCAGGTTCTGTTGGATACTTGGAGTTGAGGGAGTCCTGGAGATCAGGTGCAAAGTACAAAATACAGCTTGAAATGCAGTTGAATGAGTCCAAATCCCTTGTTAGCAATCAGGGCAGAGAGAGGATGGAAATGGGCACAAGGCCCCTGGCACTGCAGGGCCAGGAGTCAGAGCCCTCCATCAGGAACCACTGCAGGGGCAGTTCCAGCTGCTCCTGGCTCTGTCTGGAGCTCTGCAGCCTGGTTTCTTGGGCAGGGGCATGGCATGGGCACCTCAGGGTGTGTCTGAGGGGCAGGGCAGGGACAGTGGCCAGGCTGGGTCGGTCCCTGTGGGCAGCTCCCTGTGCTGCTCCCATCTGAGCCCCTGGAGACTGAGCACAAAGCTCTTCCCAGCTCACTTCTGGGAGCTTGGGCAGGACAATTTGTTGGTTATTTTTAACAGTTGTTCTGTTTTAAGGTATTTAATTTTCCCTTAACTCTGGTTCTCACTGGAGTAATGCTGATTTCTTTCCCCTTTTTTGTGTATATTTTCATGTTGCCACCAGAAATCCAAGGCTGGGTAAGACCTCCCTAAGCTCAGCCCTAGTGCCAGCTTCCAGTACCCCCAGTTGCTGCTGCCCTTTGGTGCCTTTTCCTGTGCCCCAGCAAATCCAAGCTGCTGCTTTCCCTTTGTTTCTGCACTGAGAGCAGGTTTGGGCTGGTGGGATGTGAGGAGCAGGGCAGGCAGCTCATTCCAGGGGCTGATCCTGGGGGGACCTGCCTCCCTGCTTCACTATTTTCATTAGCAAACAGTGGGGAAGCCTCAAAAAGCTTCTAAATGGGGTTTTTCTCTTTCCCATCTTCAGCAGAAAGGGTCCCCTTGGGCAGTGCTGGGGCCTCTGGGGACATTCAGTGCTCCCACCTGTGCTGCCCTGGCCCTGCTTTGGGGCCCAGTCCCCTTCTTGTTTGGGGCACCAGGGGGTTATTTGTGACCCAGGGCATTCAGGCAGGGTCCTGGAATGTCTGTGTGGCCTCTGCTCCTGCCTCTGTGGCCTCTGCTCCTGCCTCTGTGGCCTCTGCTCCTGCCTCTGTGGCAGCCTGGGCTGGTGGAAGGTGTCCCTGCCCACGCTTGGGGTGGAACAAGACGATCCTTAAGGTCCCTTCCAACCCAGCCCAGTCCAGGATTCTGGGCCTGGGCCTGTGCTGAGCCTCTGGTGGCTCCATGGCTTGTGTGGGAGCCTCAGGGGGGTGGAAGGAGCACCCAAGAAGTGGCAAATCCATAGAGCTTTAACATGACTCCTCAAACACTTCCAGGCTCCTGAGGGTGAATGTCACTGTTCTCCAACCCTTTCCAAAAGGACCACATTTAATCCTGTTTGGTGATGGGTTTTTTGTGGTGGTTTTTTTTCTCCCTGTCCTACTTGGCAGAGGGTTTTCCAGTTGGTAACTGATTGGCAGAGTAATGTTGGGATCAGGTTGGCTTTGTGCCCCTCATCCAACAGGAACAGGGAAATACATTTGTCCCTCAAGCTCTCCAGCAGCCTTTGCCTTGGAATTGTAGCAAAGCAACACTCCAGTGGGAGCTGCAGTTGCAGCTGAGTGGGGAGAAGGAAAGAAAAGGGTTTTCTCCTGCTCTGGCCTGGTGCTGGGACGTGTCTCAGGCTGTGCTGGAGTGGATGTTCAGCCAGAGGGGGAGGAGGCCAGCCTGACTCAGTGTGAGCTGTCACTGGGGGAGGTGTCCTTGAACAGGCAGAGAGGTCCTGGCTCTGCAGCTGCTGCTCTGGGAGGGTTTGGTGGTGCCCTGCATGGGCAGCAGCTGTGCTGGCAGGGGCTCTGCATCCCTGCCCAGGGGCTCCAGCTGCTGGGAATGCTGGGCTGGGCTAAAGGGAGTGTGGGCTTCCCACTGCCAGAGGGCAGGGATAGATGGGATATTGGGGCAGAATCCTTCCCTGTGAGGGTGGGCAGGCCCTGGCACAGGTGCCCAGAGAAGCTGTGGCTGCCCCATCCCTGGAAGTGTCCAAGGCCAGGTTGGACAGGGCTTGGAGCAGCCTGGGCTGGTGGAAGGTGTCCCTGCCCATGGCTGAGGTGGCACTGGATGGGCTTTAAGGTCCCTTCCAACCCAACCCAACCCATTCCATGATTCTGGATCCCTTTGCTCTGGAGCCAGGCTGGGAGAGCTGGGGGGGTCACCTGGAGAAGAGAAGGCTCCAGGAACACCTGAGAGCCCCTGGTAGGGCCTGAAGGGGCTCCAGGAGAGCTGGAGAGGGACTGGGGACAAGGGATGGAGGGACAGGACATAGGGAATGACTTCCCACTGCCAGAGGGCAGGGATGGATGGGATAGTGGGAAGGAATTCATGGCTGTGAGGGTGGGCAGGCCCTGGCACAGGTGGCTGTGGCTGCCCCATCCCTGGGAGTGTCCAAGGCCAAGTTGGACAGGGGTTGGAGTACCCTGGGCTGGTGGAAGGTGTCCCTGGCAGGGAGGGGTGGAATGAGGTAGTTTAAGTTCCCTTCCAACCCCAACCACTCTGTGATTCTGTGTCTGTGTGTGTATCTGTCTGTGTGTCTATGTATGTGTGTGTGTGTGTGTCTGTGTGTCTATATGTGTCCGTCTGTCTCTGTGTGTGTGTGTGTCTGTCTGTGTGTGTGTGTCTGTCTGTCTGTCTGTCTGTGTGCCCAACCCTGAGGGACAGGAGGACAGGGGTGGCACTGATGCCTTGGGGGGCTGCACCTTCCTCAGGGGCCTCTGCCCGTTCTGGACACAGGAGTACCAGGGAGGGGACGGGGACAGGGACAGGGACAGGTCGTTGCTGGTGGGAGCAAAGCCCGGGAGCAGCTGGCCTGGCCCAGGAGCTGCACAGACCCACAGAAGCCCCACAGGCTTCAGCTCTGGCAGGAGCCCCTTGTCCCCCCAGGGAGGGCACATCCAGCTCTGGGGTGGGCACATCCAGCTCCGGGCTGAGCAGGGCCCTGTCCTGGTCACAGCCAGGCTGCCAGGGCTGGGGGGGAGGAGAGCGTCAGTTTTCTGGCCGCTGGTGCTGGGAGCAGCTGGGCAGTGCCCGGGGCTGCCCCTCTCCTGACGCCTCTCTCTTGTTCGCAGGGCAGTGAACGGCTTCGACCAGGGCCTGGGCGGCTCCCGCCCGTCCTCGGCGCCGGGAATGCTGCCCCTGAGCGTGTGACCGCGGCAGGGAGCGCCGGGACTTGCCTTTGCTTTTCTCAGCCCACCCAGAGAAGAACTGCTCCCAATTCGTCCCCATTCCCACCCCGCTGGAACATGACCCCGAGAGGAGACGCTGAGCTCACGGCCCTCCCCGTGCTGTCAATACAGTTTGTTTTCTCTGTCGCTGTCGTGGCCGTTCTGTGCCCCACGAGCTGCTGCTCGGGGCTCTGTGTGGGGCACAGCCCTCGGCCCTTTGCTTTCTGTCTCTGACTTAGGCTGGACACGAGCACTGGCTGCTCCTGGGACGGGCTCCCCCTTCCCTGCCCACTGCAGCGTCCTGAGCTCTGCCCTGCTGGAAGGCTCAGACCTCTGGGAAGAGCCGGGGGAGGTTGGGCAGTGGCCCTTTGGGCAGCGGCCGCGGGTCTGTGCCAGTCACAGCTGCAGTGACCGTGTTGGAGCAGGTAGGGCTGGATGAGCAGGTCCAGCTGCCCGGCCTGGATGGGCCATCCCAGCTGGCACAGGTGGGCACACAGCAGGGCAGGGAGGTGGCAGCACAGGGGGTGACTGTCACAAGCTCCCCCAGTGCTGCGGTGGGAGCTGGCAGGACTGAGCTGTTCTCACTCCTGCCCCTGGGCAGGGCCGTGTCCAGGTGTTGTGCCCTCAGGTGTCCCCTTACCTGCCCCAGCCTCCATCCCTCACAGCTCCACGGCAGCCCCTGGAGGGCATCAGGAAGCCCCTGCTCCAGCTGCCCCACTGCCCATGGACCCCCGGGCCCTGTGCCCACCACCCCGTGCTGTGCTGCCCCCGAGTGTGGCACTGGGCGGTGCAGTGTCCCCTGCGGGCGCTGTGGCCCTGTGGGCGACTGTGGCACCTTGTGGGTCTTTCGAGCTGTAACACATCGTGTGGGTTCTGTCCTTGTGCCTCGGAGTCGGTGGATTCCCGGACTGCACCGGCAGATGGAGCCGGGGCTGAGCTGGGGGGCAGCGCTGGCATCCCGGGGCTGAGCTGGGGGGCAGCACTGGCATCCCGGGCCTGAGCTGGGGGGCAGCGCTGGCATCCCGGGGCTGAGCTGGGGGGCAGCGCTGGCATCCCGGGGCTGAGCTGGGGGGCAGCGCTGGCATCCCGGGGCTGAGCTGTGGGGCAGCGCTGGCATCCCAGGGCTGGTCCAGCACATTCTGTGGCTCTGCAGCTCGCGGGGGGTTTCGTTAAAGCCCTGAGGAAACCCCCTGGCCCCGCAGGGGAGGTGGGATGTGCCCCTTTGCCCTTAGGGTTTGTATGGTCCTTTCTTCCTGTGCATCCTCTGCTGCATTTGACTGTTTACATTTGTTTTATTGTACATAGATTTGTAAACATAATACCTTTGCCTGAGGTCTTTGTACATAACTTGGGCTTTGTAGCTTTATTTATTCAGCCTCTCTCTGGCATGTTTCCATAGGATGTACCGTTCCACCCTGGTGCCACAGACATGGTGTGGTTTCAAAACAATGATAACAAATGAGATTAATCTTCCAAAATAAAGTTCTTTTAATGTGGAATCAGTGGATTTTGCAGAACTGGTGGCTGTGGCTCTATTTTGTCCTGTAGGGTTTTCTGTCAAGCCCCAGAGTGGGGCCAGTGCTGAGGTGCTCCCGTGTTATCCTGTGCCCTTTCCCTTGGGAATGTCGCTCTATGGCTCGATGTGGGCACGGGGGAACAGCCACAGCTGGGGCTGAGCAAACTCCTGACCCCCACCGGCCTCTGCTGCTGCCCTGGACGTGCCCCTGGCACGGCCTGACCTGGGGAATGGGGTCAGTGTCCCACTGGGGGAGTGTTGGAAGCTCCAGCTGCCAGCCCGGGATTTTCGTCTCCTTGGAGCAGCTGGAGGATATTCTGCTCTGCAGAGGAGCCGGGCTGGGGCCCTTCCCAGGGAGCTCCATCCCCTCCGGACACGGGCCGGGGCTGCCCCTCCCGGGCTGCGGGATCGGCTCCATCCCGGGCTCTCCCAGGACACGGCGCTGGAGCCCCGACCCTGGGGCAGCTGCTCCAGCACCCCCTGCCCCGTCCCGGCTGGCCCTGACCCCGCACGGACACGCTTGGGCAGCGCATCCCGTTCCTCCTGGGAACAACCACACTGCCAGCTCCTTCCAGAACATCCTGAATCCAGCCCGGGACCAGCTCCCCCAGGGGGACAGTGGCCTGGGGGCTGCAGGGTCACCCTCACTGCAGTGTCCCCTCCTGAAATCCCCAGCCCAGAATAAACTTCTCACACAGGGACAGGGACAGGGCTGTCATTCCAGAGGTAGGGAAAGCCCTCCATCATTCCATGCTCCCTTCCGGGCATGAGGAGCAGCAGCCAAAGGGGAGGAGGCTCCTGAAGTGACGGGGGCCAGGCCTGACTTGGGTTCCAGGAGCTGTGCCTGGTACCAGCTACTGTCCCCAGCTCCGTGCTGGGAAGCTCCCAGGGCAGCCAGGCTGGAGCTACAGGGGCCATGGGAAGAGTGGGAGCAGCAGCCCCTCAGCCCCCCCCACTGCCCAGCACAGGGGCTCCCACAGCCCCCCTGTCTGCTCTGTGTCCCTGTTCCCATCATGTGTTTAACCAACTCCCTCCTGCCCTCCCCAGCTGTCCCACCCTGCCCTGGACCTGCAGCTCTGCCCCCTCGGCCTCCCCTGCCCCAGCTCTGCCCTCCCCCAACACCTGGGGCAGTTCTGCCTCCTGAGACCCCCAGAACTGCTCAGAGCAGAGCCCAGACCCTGCTCAGGGTCACTCAGAGCTGCCTTTGTGCTCCAGCTGGGCACTGCCCATGTGTTCAAAGGCAAAGGCTCAGCTCTGCCCGAGCCATTAACGCTGTATTTAGGTCAAAATAAAAGGAAAAGAACCCAGGCAAATAAAACAGGAAGAAGGGAAAGGCAGCAGCTTCCAGTCAGATCTCATTTATTAAGGTCTATGCCAGCCTCGGGAGAGCTCTTCCAGTAAGTAAACAGAGCAGGCGGCCGCATCTAGAATGAATAAATTTATTGTCTTACAAAAATCATTGTCTAGAAATATGGGTATACAAGAAAACAAGATATTTGCAGTCAGATGCCTGGTGGTCAACAGCCAGTTTGATTAAAAATATCCAAACACACACAACAAAACCTTCGCGACAGATGTTAAAGCTTTGAACCAAAAAGGGAAATCCGTGGGTTTTGAGCATGTGGCAGAGGAAGGTTCCTAATTAACACTGATTCATTGTCACCAATATCAATAATACCACTTGGACTAGAGAGGTACATGATATGAAGCACAGTCAAAATTAATACATTAAATCATTGTTATATAGGCAAATCATATATGTAACGTTGTCTTAGTACTGTAGTGTCTAAGGCACTTTCTGTAATGTCAGTTTTCAGCTATTTAAACAAAAAAATGCTAACTACTCACTGTAATACTGCTCAAAATAAAAAAACAACAACAAAACAACAACAACAAAAAAAAGGATTCACATCCACTGGCATGTTAACTCATAGGCAGGCAACATCCACCCAGCACAGGAGCCCTGGCTCCCCCCGAGCCCCCAGGGCTGCCAGGGGGCCCAGAGCCTCCTGCACGTGCAGCCACTCAGCCCCAGGGCCTGCAGACGGACGTTAATAAATTAGCTTTGCCTGTGCTGTGTGTGTAATTCCCACTGGTGTTCACATTGAAGGAGCCTGGGTATCTACAGGGGCTGGGGGGCTCTGAGCTCACAGGGCTGTACAGGGGGACAGGGACCCACCTCGCTGTGCCTGGACTGCATGAACACCAAGAGATGGAGCAGGTGCTGAGAACACTTCAAATGGTACTGCAGGGTAAAAATGGACACTACTCACTCATCCCTACACTTCCCTCTAACAACACTTCCCAAGGCCTGTTCACAGTTCACTCACGGGCTGTGTGCGGATCACAACAATGGGAGAAAAGAAAGATGCAGGTGCGGTTTGGTCTTCACTGATCCGAGAGGCCGAGCCCAGGCAGGGCCCGGAGGGTGCTGGGCACGAGGCATGCCCGGCCAGAGGGTGCTGGGCACGAGGATGCCCGACCAGAGGGTGCTGGGCACGAGGCATGACCAGCCAGAGGGTGCTGGGCACGAGGATGCCCGACCAGAGGGTGCTGGACACGAGGCATGACCAGCCAGAGGGTGCTGGGCACGAGGCATGACCAGCCAGAGGGTGCTGGACACGAGGCATGACCAGCCAGAGGGTGCTGGGCACGAGGCATACCCGGCCAAAGGGTGCTGGACACAAGGCATGCCCGGCCAGAGGGTGCTGGACACGAGGATGCCCAGCCATGGCAGGGGCTGCCCCGGGCACCCACCCACGCTCTGGGGAATGACGGTTCTGGATCCATACAAAAAAGGTTCATCCTTCACATGATGCTTTAGAAAATGGCTTTGCAATGAGTTATCTGGAGAGGAGATGCACCGAACAGAGACGATCCCGTTGTTACTATATATAAAAAAGCAGTTGTACCTATATCTCAAGCAGGGTACAGTATGGTGAGGCTGGAGAGCCTTAAGACATGGTTGACCTATGATGAGGAGGAGCCTTGCAGCACGTGCCGCCGGTCCTAAGGCAGAGTGGGGGCCACAAGGCATTGGTGGGCGGCCAGTGCTGTGCTCCGGGGGCTGACAGGTCTCTGCATGCAAACACGGGCTCTACTCGGCAGGGGCCGCCGCTGCGTCGTTCACGTCGCTGCCTTTGCTCTCGGCGTCGTCGTCCGACAGTTCCAGCGACGCGCCCTCGATGTGCAGCTGCCGCCGCCCCGAGCGGCTCGAGGAGAAGGTGATGGGTCCTCCCCTCCTGCAAGGAGCAGCACACACGGATCGTTCAGGGGGCTGCCCTGCCCGCAGCCAGAGCCGGCCCGGAATGGCTGGGTTGGAAGGGAACTCAAAGGTCATCCATGGGCAGGGACACCTCCCACCAGCCCAGGGTGCTCCAAGCCCTGTCCAGCCTGGCCTGGGACACTCCCAGGGATGGGGCAGCCACAGCTTCTCTGGGCACCTGTGCCAGGGCCTGCCCACCCTCACAGGGAAGAATTCCTTCCCAATATCCCATCTAACCTGCCCTCTGGCAGTGGGAAGTCATTCCCTGTGTCCTGTCACTGCATCCCTTGTCCAGAGTCCCTCTCCAGCTCTCCTGGAGTCCCCTCAGGTACTCAAAGGTCACAGTGAGGTCACTCTGACAGCCCTCCCTGCTCAGCCACACAGGGATGTGGCAGCACCGGGTCACCCAGGGGGAGAATTTTCCACACAGTCTCAAATCCCTGTCCCTGCCCAAGGAGCACACTGTGCTCCAACACCCCTGGCATTCCTGCTTGGTTGATACCATCACCTTAATTAGGTAATTTAAAATGCTATCTCTGCAGGAGCACCAAGCACAGACCAAGCAATGGAAAGAGTGGGTTCCCTAAAAAACCCCAGCAGCTGCTCAGCTCAGCTCTGCACCCCCAACCTGACCCAGCCACTCAGCCCCTCTGTGACTGGACATGGTTTGTGTGCTGCTGCCTCACCCCTGCTGACCCCTCTGAGACTCTGGGCATGGTTTGTGTGCTGCTGCCTCACCCCTGCTGACCCCTCTGTGACTCTGGGCATGGTTTGTGTGCTGCTGCCTCACCCCTGCTGACCCCTCTGTCCCTGGACACACAGCCCTTGGCCCCACAGCCCTGCCCTCACAGGGACTGCTGCAACACTCCCAGCAGAGCAGGGCAGGGAGAAGGGATCAGCACCAGCCACTAGAACAGCACAGCTGAGGCACCTCCTCTGTCACATTTACCTACAGAGACCCAGGGAACCTGCCAACATAAACTGAAGAATCACAGAATCATAGAATGGATTGGGTTGGAAAAGACCTCCGAGACCATCAAGTCCAACCCTTGGGCCAACTCCAGTCCCTTTACCAGATCATGGCACTCAGTGCCACGGCCAAGCTCAGTTGAAAAACCTCCAGGGATGGGGAATCCACCCCCTCTCTGAGCAGCCCATTCCAATCCCTGAGCACTCTCTCTGCAAAGAAGTTTTTTCTGCTCTCCAACTTCAATTTCCCCTGGCAGAGCTTGAGCCCATCGTGCCCCCTTGTCCTATTGCTGAGTGCCTGGGAGAAGAGACCAACCCCCAGCTGGCCAGAACTTCCCTTCAGGGAGTGAGCTCAAATGCTGTCAGGACCATCCCTGTGGTGTGGCAGCTTCCTTATCATCACCACCAGGCTCAGTCCCCAGTGCCCAGCAGGCTCCAGTTTGACCTATTCCCTAATACCAGGAGCTGGGTGCTCCCCAGGGGCAGTCTGTGGGCTCCCAAGGGCTTGGCTGAGCCCCTGGTGCCCTCCCTCCCTCACCTTAGCCTGTTCTTGAGGGTGCTGACCTCCCTGCTCAGCCCCTCGTTGGCCTCCGTGGCGTCGTCCAGCTCGCGCTGCAGTTTGCGCCGTGACGCGTTGGCGCGCGTGGCCTCCTCCTCAGCCTCCTCCAGCTGCCGCTTCAGCTGCTTCATCCTGGCGTTGGCCTTCTCCATCTGGAACACAGGGCAAGAGCTCAGCACCACACCACACACCCCAGGACCCTGCTCCCACCACCAGCCTGCACTCCTGGAAACACCGCAGAGCTCCCGGGCCTGGCAGACCAGGATGGGTCACAGCCCATCCCACCAGAGAGGACACCCAGGGAAGTGCTGGCTGCTGGGAATTCCTCTCCTGGCTTAGTCACCACAGCAGATGCACTCAGGTATTTCCATAACAATTCTTTTCCATGAGCCCTGAGGTTTTGCCCCCCACCTGCTCCTTGTACTGGTCCGCGTGGCGACGCTCATCCTCCACCTGCATGAAAACCTCCTTCAGCTTCTTCTCCGTGCGACGCACCAGCTTGTTGGCAGCTGCTCTTTCCCTGGAATGACCAAAAGCCATCACTTGTCCCAGTACTTGAAGGCTGGGAATACAGGACCTGTCCCCCTGAAGGCTCTTGCTGTGTAAGTGACACCAGACACACACTGGGGTCACAGAATTCCAGATTGTTAAGGAGTTGGAATGGACCCTACAGACCATTTAGCCCCAAAACCCACTGCCACGGGCAGGAACACCTTCCATTAGACCAGGCTGCTCCAGACCTGTTTTGAGTACTCTCAGTGTTGGGGCACCCAGAGCCTCCCTGGGCAGCCTGTGCCAGTGTCTCACCACTCCCACTGTAAGAAGTTTCTTCCTAATATCTCACCTGAACTTCCCCTCTTTCAATTTGTGTGCCCATTGCTCCTGCAGCTCTCAGGGCACAAAGCCTTAGCCCTGGGGGGATGTGAGTGTGGGGCAGGCTGGGAAGAGGTGCCTTCACAAGGAGATTGGACAGAGCAGCTTTAAAGCTCTTGCTAACCAGTGACATGGTCCTGCTGCAGAGCCCAGGGCACAGGAAGAACACAGGTGGTGATAGGACAACCCCCACCTGCAGATTTGGGGAGGAACCAGCTAAAAAAATAAATTTTGAGAACCAGAATTGCAAGGACAGATGGATAATTCCCTTCAGAAACACTTCTGGAGAGCACAGGATTCCTCTCAGCCCAAACTGTCCACCCAAGCTATTCCTCTACCCAAGAGACCAGGGGTCTGGAAGGGACATTTCATCTTGTCTCAAGAAATTTCTGCAGCACCTCGTGGCTCCGGGGACATCAGTCAACGTGTTCCAGAGTTCATTCAGCTGTCAGGAAGCAAATGGATTTGGACACTTCCAAGCCCAGTTACTTTACAGCTGCCTTGCTAAGGTGTGTCCTCGGACCAGCAGTCTCTGACCACGAGCCTGTGCTCTGAGTTCCCACCTCAGCCCCACAGGAAGCTCAGGCATGGCAGCTTCACACATTCAACTCGCACAGGCAACCAGTTTGTCCCTTACTTGGCTTCCTGCTCCAGCTGCTCTTCGAGCTGTGCAATCTTGGCTTCTAGAGTGGAAATTGTAGCCTTGAACTTGGACTTCACAGAGCCCTCCAGCTCCTGCAGCTTGGCCTTGAGCTCCTTGTTGTGCCTCTCCAGCTGCTGCCGGGCGTTCTCGCTCTTCTGCGCCGCGCTGCGCTCCCCGGCCAGCTCCGAGTTGAGCGTGTCCACCTTGGGCAGAGCAGAGGGAGCTCAGCACCAGGGCCTGCCCTGCCCTGCCCTGCCCCCCAGCCACACTGCCCCCAGGGCCACCTGCAGCGTGGTCTTGCGGAAGCGCTCGTTGAGCAGCTCCATGTTGCTCTGCTCCTCCTCCAGCTCCTCCTCCAGCTGGGCAATCCTGGCCTCCAGCCGGCGCTTCTCATCCAGCAGTGCTGACCTGCACAGGGACCTGGGTCAGGGTGTGCTCAGAGCCACCAGGGCTGCTGCAGGTCACTGAGAGCCACACTATCATGGAATCTGAGCTGGGGGGACCCACCAGGATCACCAAGTCCAACCCTCAGCCCTGCACAGGCCCATCCCCAAGAGTCACCCCCTGTGCCCCAGAGCATCATCCAAACCCTCCTGCAGCTCTGGCAGCCTTGGGGCTGTGCCCACTGCCCTGGGGAGCCTGCTCAGTGCCCACCACCCTCTGGGGGAAGAACCTTTCCCTGAAATCCATCCCAAACCCCCTGACACAGCTCCAGCCATTCCTTGGGTGCTGTCCCTGGTCACAGAGGGCAGTGCTGTCCCTCCTGAGGAGGGTGGAGGCTGCTGTGAGGGTTCCCCTCATTTCTGACACTTGAAACACCACAAGTTGGCAGCAGTGTGAGTGCCTGTGCCATGGAGGGTCCCTGGGCAGCCTGGCAGTGCAGGGCTGCTGTGCCTGCAGCTCCCCAGCTGCTCAGACTCACTTTCCTGAAGCACTGTTGGCAATCTCATCCGCCAGCTCGTCCCGCTCCTGCTCCGCGTGGCGACGAGCCCTCTCGGACGCAGCAAACTCCTGCAAGGGGTAGGAAAACATCCATCACATCCCAGGAATCTCAAAACTTCTGCAAACCATTCAGCCTTCTAATAACTTCCAGGGGATGCTGTGAAGTGGGATATGCCTGAGGGCTTTCAGTGGATAAGCAGAAGCAACAGCTGTGGGAGTCAGGACACAGCAGCTCAGCATTACAAGCTCCTGACTGCAGTGGAGTTACTTCTCCCCATCCCTGAAATATTCCCCACACAAAGCAGAGGAAAAAAAACTGTGAAGATCAGTAATATTCAAGCCCTCAGCAGCAGGAGAAACCATCCTGCCACATGCTCTGATAGACACATTTAAGTGTAAAGTGGGCTCTGAATTAACAAATGGTTTAGGTCCTTACAGAGCACAGCATGGGGACAAGGGGAGCATAAAAACCAAAATGTTTAAACACAAGAGTATAAACAGCACTGACCCTCGCATCATAAATTTGTATCAAGTGGCAGAAACACCCAAGCATTTGCTAAGGAGGACAATTAAATGCCTGACTGATTGCCTGAAGCCCACAAAGTCCTCCTGGAGAAGCTCCAGTCAGTGGTGGGTTATCTCAGAGACTCCCGTGGAGGTGCAGTGAATCTGGGCACCTGCTTCAGGTTTGGTCTGCAGCTGAGTCAGACAAGAGAGGCACAAGGCAGCTCTGTCAGTGCCTGACCTTGTGGCAGACCAGGGAGGGAAACGGGAGATCAGGGAGGTGTGGCAAGACCTGGAGCTCTTGCAGAAATTGCCAACAGGGAGAGGAGATAAATAAGGCTGTGAAAGACAAGGATGAGGAGCTGTGAGGGCAGAGGGCAAAGCTCCACACACTCCAATGGTCCATGCAGGTACTAGACAGACTTTTAGGGGTTTATATAATTCCAACTATACATTTTGATTTCAAATAACCAATTTTAGTCCTGACACTGTACACTGCATCTTTCAGAAACTCTCAAACCACCTCGCAAATTGTAGAGAAGCCTCAAAAGTGTTTAAACAATAGGAAAGTTTTCCTGCCACCCAAACTGAGAAATTCAGTCCAGTCTCCCAAAGTGACTCCTACAAAGCTGTAAGGACTTCACTGATGACTTGCAGCAAGGGGACCAAGAGAGTTCTCCTGGCCCATTTCTCTGTTCAACTCACTAGATGGATTTTTACTTTTCCTACTCTGATCCAGCAAGGAAACAAATCTCCTGGATTTCAGTCTCACCTCTTGCAGCTGGAGGATTTCTGCTTCCAGACCTTTGAGCTTCTTCTCACTCTCTTTGGACTGGGCAAAGATCTCATCCCTGGATGCACGAGCCTCTTCCAGCTCCCGCTGGTAGTCCTTCATCTGAGCCTGCAGTGGGGAGCAGGGGAAGGCAAAGCCATGCTGCACCAGGACACTCACAGCACCTGTGAGTACCTCTGAAGCACTTCTGCCTTCAAGGGGTAAGACTTGCCTCCCAAAGTGGCTTCATTCCAGTTCTCATGTTCACAGGAAAACTTTATTCTCTCATCTTTCCATCCCTCAATTCCTTGTTGGAAATACCACATTCTAAGACTTCCCCTCATTTTACAGAATCATGGAGTGGAATCTTACAGTGGCCTGGCCTGGAAGGGCCCTGAAAGTTCAGCCAGTCCCACCCCCTGCCTTGTCAGGGACACCTCCCACCAACCCAGGTTGCTCCAAGCCCTGTCCAACCTGGCCTGGACACTTCCAGGGATGTGGAGCAAGATAATTTTTAAGGTCTATTCCAACCCAAACCATTCTGTGACTATAAAAGGATGAGAGGAGTTTTGAGCAGGGGATAAGCCCAGGCCAGACACCCTTTGACATGTCAGTGGGGTCTGATTGTCCTTTTGCCTTCCAGCTCCAGAGGTGCAGAACGGACAGGAAGCAGCTCCCTGACCAGCTGTGCCCACCTGGAGCTTCCGCAGCTGTTTGATGGCTTCATCCCGAGCCTTGTTTGCAGCTTCAATCTGCCCTTCCAGGTCCTTCAGGTCCATCTCCATCTTCTTCTTGGCAGCCACAGCCAGTGCCCGCTGCTTCCGCTCGTCCTCCAGCTCCGCCTCCAGCTCCCGCACCTGAGGGAGGGAGGGAGGGATGGAGGCAGCAAAGGCTCAGGGACCCCAAACCTGTGGCTGGAGGCTCCAAAGGCCTGGGCAGAGCAGGGGGTCCCACCCCCAGTGGGACAGGGCCATGGAAGGCACTGCAGATGGCACAGCCAAGTGTCCAGGCTGGTGCAGGGAGCTCTGCAGTGACCCAAAGGAACACCAAAGGCATTAACAGCATCTGAGGCACCTCCACTCCAGTCCCTGGCCCAGCACACCCACCCACCACCAGGGATGGCTCCAGGGCAGGTGCCACTCATTCTGATGGAAAATAAAAAGTAGAATCACCTCATTTTCTCAAGGAAACTATTAAACCATTCCTTTTGAACAGCTCTGCCACTGGCAACAACTTTCCCCAAAACAAAATGTGTGTGAACAGCAAGTGAACATGGACTGAGCCAAACCTACACAACAATAAAACTCAGCCAGAAATGCCACAGGTTACCAAAATGAAAGAATATACTTTGTTCTGAAGCCAATCTGTCTCCCTGTGCAGGGTCAGGAGCTCTTGTCCAGTGCAAGGTAACAGCAACTCTGCACTGCAATGAACTTCAAAAGCTCTCCAGGCCAGGGTTTTTAGCTCAGTAAATGGGTATTTTTGGTCTTTTGTGAGAAATCTGAACATCAGAGGACTGGCTTGAATGTACAAATAAGACTCTCCTGTCCTTGAAATACAACCAGGCAGCAACAGCCAAAGCTCTGCCTGCCTGGGGAGTGGGTTTGGAGGCCTCCAGAGCAGCCTGACAGCAACAGGGGCCAATCCTCAGCAAGGACTAGTCTATGGTTTGTAAAATCCAGGCTTGGAATTTCTAAAGGATGGAATCTTCATGCAAAGGCTTCTGTTTTTCAGGTAGCACAGAAGGCACAGAGCTTTGGCACAAGACCCTCCTTCTATCCATGAAGCACAGCAAAACAGACTTACTTGTTTCACCAGCATCCTCTTTTTCTCTTCATTCTGTTCATCTCTGGCCTGCAGGTCTCTGTCAAACTGGGCTTTCATGGCTTGCATGTTCACCTCCAAACGGAGCTTGGCATCCTCTGTGGCCTGCAGTTCATCTTCCAGTTCCTCAAGCTGAGTCCTCATCTCTTCCACCTGTTGCTCCAAAGTTCTCTTTGACTTCTCCAGCTCATGGACCTAAGCCAGAAACATTGGTCAGACCTTCTCCCTCAGGTACCCAGAGCAGCAATTTCTCACAGCCACTGTAAGAGCTCAGTGCAGTGTATTTGTGATGCTCTGGGCTGGGCAATGACTCTGACAGGCACAACAGCATCTCTGGGTCTGCACCAGAGAGCCCAAGGAACACCCATGTGCCACAGTGAAGACAAGAAAGCCAGGCAAGCCCTTGACCCCAGTGCAGGTGCCACCAGCCCGTGGGCAGTGGCCAGGCTGGCTGTGCAGAACTGGTGAGGCTGGTGGAGCAGGAGCCCCCTGAGCCCCCTGCCCATCGTGCCCCTGGCTGAGCCAGGCTGCACCCACAGCCAGTGCTGTCCCAGGGCAGACTCACCCCTTCCCCACGGTAACAGCCTGTCAGGAGTGCAAATCTGGTTCTGGGAGGAGCCAGTGATGGGCTGAGGGGAGCAAAGGCCATCAGCCCAGGTCAGGTGGGCTCTGCTGCTGCCTCAGCCGAGGGAGGGAGGACAGGGAAGGGTCACAGTTCTGTTCTGCCTTTGGTTCAACCACATCCTGGAGCTCGGCTTGACCAAAGGTAACAGAAATCCTCATTATCCCTCATTTACATAAGAAAAAATACACCCATCATAATGACAGTGAGAAAGTGGCTGCTCCCCCTCCTGTGGCAGCAGCAACACTGACCACAGTCCCACCTCCACTCATCCAATGGTAACATCTGGAATCCTCCAGGCACAGGGTGAGAACATAACCTTTGAAGAGGCCTGATGTTAGTGAGGCTCACCCCTTCCTCTGAGCATTAATTCCTCCACCATTTTGGGTCATAAGTCACCTTCAGAATTACCATTCCTGTGCCATATCCACTTCCCCAGACAGGAAGTTTTCCCTTGTGACTCCTAGTGTGCAGTTTGTAACAAAACAGGGTGGAAACATGTTTATGACAGAACAGGGAGTGCAAACATACTTACATTTTTGCCCACATCATCTTTGGAGCTCATTAGATCTTCCATATCTGCTCTCAGCTGCTTGTTCTGCCTCTCAAACTCTTCCTTGGCTTCCAGGGCTTCCTCCAGGGCCCTGGCCAGAGACAGGGCCTTGGTTTCCTTCTCCCTGGCCTCTGCCTCAGCACGGTCTCTCTCCTCTGCATATCTGGCAGAAATGTTCTTTTCTTCTGCCAGCATCTGAACAGAAGAAACAATTAATCCATCTCTGAAGCTCTGCAATCAGGTCCTTCCTGCCTCAGGTGTTTCACTCAAGGAGTAGTGAATGCTCCAAGTTTAACTGGCCTGCAGAAACTGTCTAGTCTCAGTCTTGATCTATGTAAGAAAACAGCTACAACTACACTGGGATGAGATGAGGAAAGCAAGTTACTAATCAAGACTAAGTAAGTTTCATATTATTTCCACCTTTCAGTCTTCAGATCCTATCTTAGTCTACCTTAAGGGATTATAATAATACTCTTAAGGCTTTGTTCCAATGCAATTTCCTTTCTGTACAGGAAGAGCTTATTACTTGGCCCAACAAGCCTCAAAGGTGGTCACTGAAACTGGAAGTGACAAGTTACTCTTAACAAAGGCCAACTGCTCACAGAAGATTTATCAACAACCACAGCAGTCACTTCGTTCATGCAATCACAATAAAAACAAGATGCCACTGAGAAACCATGGGAAGCAGCAGGATGGTGGGAGCTGGAGTACCTGATCAAACTTCTTCTGCTTCTTCTCCAGGTTAGAGACAATCTGGCGCTGGTGATCCAGATCCACCATCAGGTCATCCAGCTCCTGCTGCAGGCGATTCTTGGTCTTCTCCAGCTTGTCATAAGCCAGTGCCTTCTCCTCCAGGCGCTGGCTCAAGGACTCCACGTCCTTCAACAACTTCTTCTTGTTTTCCTCCAAGCCTTCAATGGTTCCCAAGTCATCATCTACCTTTTTCTTGGCATCAGCCAACTGAAATTTAATAAAACAAAGTAATGCCCCTCAGTGCATCACAAAAGGGAGAGAAAGGCATCAGGTCCAAAGGGCAAGACCAGGAACAGCTGTTATTAAAGGAACACAAAAACTGGGAGCAGGGCAAAGCCATGTCATTGTACTTGTCTTTGCAATGGAGAAAGACCACAGGAAACTTTATTCCCAGATCTGGTCTGGCACATGAGTGAGTTACACGACGTGTTTCCTGCAGGACCCCAGTTCATCTCCCCTGGGCTGTGCAGGCTCCACTCAACTCCTGTCACTTCCAGCAGCTCACCTGGGACTGCAAGGCCAGCATCTGCTTCTCCAGGTTCTTTCTGGCCTCCTCTTCCTCTTCCTGCTGCTCTTGCAGGTTGTTCTTCTCCTCTTCCAGCTGCCTTATCCTGCTGCTGAGGTTGAGCTTCTGGCGGGTTTCCTCCTGGAGCAGCTCCTGTAACACAGGCACAGGCAGAGCTCAGCCTGCTCAGGGGACTCTGTGCCCAGAACTGGCACCTGGAGCCTCCAGGGCTGCCCATGGAGAGCTTCACACTGCATTAGTTTGCTCACAGATCTTGGTACAAGGACATGCTTATGAAGACATCTCTAATTTGGGTATTCCAAAAGACACTGATCATTCCTTCTGGACACACCGAAACCTTTATAAAGCATATTTTTGATCAGGGAATCCTTGCTGTTCTATAAACTAAAATCCATGCCAGGGTCTGTTCTATAAACTAATATTTCTTTAAAAGGAGATCAGCACAGAAGTCACCTTTGAAATTTATTTTTCTTCTTTCAGACCAGCATATAGAGCAGCTATTTTAGACCACCTGGGAAGAATATATAGCAATAAATCCTCCAGTGGCAGCAAGTTTCCAAGTTTTTCTGCATTGTTTAAATATAAAGGTCAGTGTAAAGGCAGCTGTAATGTGGCAGTGGAAACTTCTGTCAGGGCAGAAACTTATGGAAGGTGTAACCCCCATCCCATTCCCTCTTCCCCATCCTGCTGCTCACAAACCTCTCCAGTTGTGATTAACAGCATTCAGGGAGTGCTGTAGTTAAGTGGTCATTTTTATACAGGGAAAATAGAGTATACAGAAGTGATGAATACCTGCAAAAAGCTGAGTTTTTTATATTCAGAACCAAAACCTGACAGCTTGAACTTAAACAGTAAGAACTTCTCCCTTGTATAAGACAGGGTGTTGCTCCTCCTGTCTTCCATATTCCCCAAGGATATTATTGGCACTAACATTCTACTTGGAAAGAGGTTTATTTACATTTTATTCTTGTCTCCTACAGAGATTGAAACATGAAGGAGAAATGGAAAGGCCAGCAGCTCTCAGGCACTGAAGTCCAGGTAATGACAAACTGGACCCACAAGCAGCTGAGCCATCATCCTATTTCACTGGACTTGACAGGAATCACAGCTTCTACCCAAGGGACTGTCCAAGCCATGAATGAAAATGTGTTTTCTGTTTGCCCTTCCCTGAGGAGCAAAGGCCCAGGGCAGGTTCCAGCTTTGCTGAGCACTCACCTGAGTGTCCTGAAGCTGGGACTCCAAACTGGCAGCATCCTTGGCAAACTTAATGCCTTTCTTCTCTGCTTCCTCCAGGAGACTGGAGACATTATCCAGCTCATTCTGCAAGGCAACAAGTGTGAAGGTGACAGTGTGCACTGACTCCAAGCCCACACCCCACTGGGAGCTGCAACAACACAAAGCTCACCAAATTCCAGGTATGGCAAGACAACAACAGCTCCCAAAAAAGAGACACAAGGAGCTAAAAATGTTGAAGTTTTGCAAGAAACTTCAAGGTGAACGTCAGTCCTGAACTGAAGAGGTACAACAAAACAAGACCTACCTTATTAAGCTCTGCTACTTAGCACAGCATGTTCTGATACCTGCATTCATACCTCAATGCTGGTTTTAATTCTAGGATCACATATTTTATGAAGTCATTAATCCAGGGATTATCAGGGTGGCAGCTGGTTTAAAGCATCACTCAAGAGGAAAGGTTACTGCCAGGTGCCAGCTCTTACTATTCTGGGCTGTGCTGCTTTGCCACACAGTGAGAGCCTGAAAGGTTCCTCCAAAGGGAACTGGGCCATTCCCTTTCTGAAGTACTTTGGCTGGATTTACCTGAGGTACACACTGTGTGGTTTAAAATCAGCCATGGCTGCATTTTGCCTGTTTTCTGCATTTCCCAGGGAACTGAGCCTGTCCTTGCCATCTGTACCTGCCAAGCTCCCAACTCTGAAGCACAACAGCAAACCCGTGGCCACCATCTATTATTACATTTTTGCTCCTACCCATGGAAAAGCTCAGCCCAATCTACTCCATTCCACAAGCAAAACACCAGCAGGTCAGCTGTCAGCAGATGGACTGGGCAGGATTGCTACAGGGTCTGCTCTGCAGGAGGGAAGCCACAAACCCAGAGGCCACTGTGAGTGTCCCACAGCCCAGGCAGTTCAGGACTGGCATTGTGGCTGTCCAGCTCTCTCCATCCAAGGCCCATCACCACTGTAAGGCCCCTGGAGCCCATGACTCGGGTCACCTCCCACAGCAGCTACTGTCATGCTTAGAGCTGTCAGCTCTTGCCTGCTGTGCAGCAGCTCAGGACCCCCTTTACCTGCAGCTTGTTGGCCTTCTCTGCCAGCTCCACCCTGAGCCTCTCGCCCTCGGTGACCTTCGCCGTCAGCTCCTGCACCTGAGCATCGAGTTTCTTCCTCTTGTGTTCAGACTCTGCCTTCACCTGCTGCAGCACCTTCACCTCACAGGCCAGCTCCTTGTTGTCAGACTCCAGGCCTTGCTTGTTTTTCTCAAGGTTTGCTTTGAACTAAGAAAGACAAAAGAAATTCAATACTTTTGTAACAGGTGAGTATTTCCTGCTAAAAATTAATCTGCCAATCAGGTTTGCAAGTTCAAAGATAAATGAAGTGCTCAGCAAGTTGTAAAGCAGGGAGTGCTTAAAATGCTGCCATGAAACACTGTGGGGATGTCAGGCAAGGATGAGTTAATGCAGGTTGTGCTGCTCTCAGACAGCACAGGTACAGAGCAGGGACAGAGCTGGGATGTCAGAGCTGTAACAGCACCGTTGTTCAGCACTGTGAGGAGCAAGGAATGTGCCCATTACCAGCTCAGCATGGCTCATCTCACAGGAATAAAAGGCAAGACGTGAACCAAAGCTGCCCTGATTTGAGTAGGCAGAGCAGGCTGCAAGTGCAGAACAAAGCACTTCTCAGCACTGCACTGACATTTGTCAAAAACCTTTTTAAAAAGTGGCAATTGGCTTAAGGGATGTTTCATTTTTACTGTAGCACCAGAACTGACACCATCTCATCACAGGACCTTGGTTTCAGACTACAAGGTATTTTTCCAGTTTTTCATGCTCTCATTGAGAGTATTTAATGAATAAGGAGGAAAAGACATGCAGGAGATCTTGAGGTGAACAAAGCTAGTGGCAAATAGTTTAAAATAGCAAGGAAGCTTGTGAAGTATTTCAACATAAAAAAATATTAGTACAGGCTATGAACTGTCCACATACATTTGTGAATGACCCAAACTACAATTTCATGAACCAGACACTTCTTTTTTGGTAGAATTGGAATAATTGTACTTCTGAGCAAGGCACTCAAGCTACCTGTGTGGGAGCCATTTGATCCAAGGCTGTCTGAGAGCTGCAATATTGTCACACCAGCCTGATAAATCTCATCCAGTTACAATTCTATGCATGTTTAGAAGACAGCTCAGCTCTGCAGGGCCATGGAAGGCACCACACCATCTCTGGTGCTTATAGAAAGTCCCGAAGCAGAAAATACCCTTTCTTCTCACCCTTTTGGCCTGTTCCAGTTGCTCAGAGAGCTCTTCCAGGGCAGTTGCATGCCTCTGCCTGATTTCCTGGATCTGGGCTTCATGGTTTTTGGTTTCCTCTTCAATTGCTTTCTTCAGCTCAGCCACCTCCTGCTCACGTTTTGTCCTGGAGGAAGCACACGAAGGGTTATCAAAAAATCAACATTTCAGCCTTTTGCAAATTCAAGGTGAACTGCAGTGGTGCCTCCTTGCAGAGCCATGTGCTCCTACCTCAGCTCCTGCTGTGCTGCAGTGGTATCCAAAGTATCCTCCAGCTCAGTTTTTAAAGCCTCCAGCTCCTCACTTAAGTCTCTCTTCTGCTTCTCTGCCTTGTTGCGTGAGGCCTTCTCAGACTCCAGGTCCTCCTGCAGCTCTGCAATCTGAGCCTGCAACTCCCTTATCACCTTCAGGGCATTGTTCTTCTGAACTGCCTCGTCATCACCTCTGGTAAACACAGACACAGCAAGTGATGATACTTCATAGAATCATAGAATGGATTGGGTTGGAAAAGACCTCCAAGAGCATCAAGTCCAACCCTTGGGCCAACTCCAGTCCCTTTACCAGATCATGGCACTCAGTGCCACGGCCAAGCTCAGCTCAAAAACCTCCAGGGATGGGGAATCCACCCCCTCTCTGGGCAGCCCATTCCAATCCCTGAGCACTCTCTCTGCAAAGAATTTCTTTCTGCTCTCCAACTTCAATTTCCCCTGGCAGAGCTTGAGCCCATCGTGCCCCCTTGTCCTATTGCTGAGTGCCTGGGAGAAGAGACCAACCCCCACCTGGCCAGAACTTCCCTTCAGGCAGTTCCAGACAGTGCTGAGGTCACCTCTGAGCCTCCTCTTCTCCAGGCTAAACACCCCCAGCTCCCTCAGCCTCTCCCCACAGCACTTGTGCTCCAGTCCCTTCTCCAGCCTCGTTGCTCTTCTCAGTTGGGTTGGAAAACACCTCTGAGATCATCAACCCTTGATCCAACCCCACTGTGATCACCAGCCCAGGGCACAGAGTGCCCTGGGCTGGTGATCACAGTGGGGTTGGATCAAGACATGGTGGATTCTCTGTCCCTGGAGGTGTTTAAGAGGACACTCAGTGCCACATCCAGTCCCTTCTCCAGCCTCGTTGCTCTTCTCTGGCCCCGCTCCAGCCCCTCAATCTCTTTCCTCAACTGAGGGGCCCAGAACTGAACAAACACTCAAGGTGTGGCCTCCCCAAGGCAGAGTCCAGGGGAAGGGTCACTGCCCTGGGCCTGCTGGCCACGCTAGTTTGGATCCAGGCCAGGATCCCATTGGCCTTCTTGGCCACCTGGGCACACTGGTGGCTCCTCTTGAGCTTCCTGTCCCTCAGTCCCCCCAGGTCCCTCTGCCTGGCTGCTCTCCAGCCACTCTGTGCCCAGCCTGGAGTGCTGCATCTACTCTCAGAACAGTCTCTTTACATTATCTACATAAATGAGATCTTCACTTTTCCAAAGGAATAAAACAGACCTTCTAAACATCACAGAATGGTTTGGGTTGTGAGGGACCTTAAAGATCATCTCATTTCATCCCATGCCATGGGCAGGGACACCTTCCACTATCCCAGGTTGCTGCAAGCCCTGTCCAGCCTGGCCTTGGACCCTTCCAGGGGTAAATATCACAGCTAAACCCCCAGTGCTATTCTCAGAACCCTCACAGCACAGTCCTGCAGGTGCACTATCACAATGATCAAGCCTTGGTTTACATTCCAGTACTTCAATTTTGTAGATCTCAACACTGACCCTAAAATGTTCCATCTGTACAATTTTCTCTTCCCACAAAATTGCTTCCTTGAAAAACCAGATGTTTAGCTGATATCATAACATGTGACTGCAGAACTCCCCACAAACACAGACAAAGCCTGTCCTGCCAGGCACTGCCAAGCACAAAAAGACCCACTAAGAACTATGTATTTTTCCCTCCTGAGGCTGAACTCTGGGAGACTGAAAAGCTCCCAGACACTATTTTACCCTGGTAAAACTTCTCTCATTTTCCTTTTTGCTTTGTGGGCCAAGGATGCTGAGAGAACACCAAGCTCCTTCACTGTGCCATGCCCACACAGCACAGGGCCCAGAGATGCTCCAGCTCCAATAGGAACTGGTTTCTGTTCAGCATTCCAGCTCCAAAGGCAGCCAAAGCAAACCCTGTTCCCAAGCAGATTTCTCCCACCTGGCCAGAGCAGCCTGCAGCTCCTCCTCCTTCTTTGCCAGCTGGATCTTCAGCTCCTCAATCTGGGCTTGCAGCTCAGCTATTTGGTCCTGCAGGTCTGTTGTTTCCCCATCAAGTTTTCTTTTAGCTTTTTCCAGCTCTTGGCGAGTCTTCTCCTCCTTTTTTAAGCGCTCTGAGGAAGCAAAGAGTTACCTTCACATGCAATTTTTGCCTCTTGTCACCTCAGAAGGTTTGGGGGCAGGACCCTGGGGTGGCAGGAAGGGTGGGATGTTTAATTTATGCTGTCTCAATTCTTTGTGCAGGCTGAGAAAAATGAAACAGCAAAGGAAAACTGAATGGCTTGGGCAGAAAGGCAGGGAAGAGTCTGTGCCTGGAGAAAAAATCTGAGATACAGGAACAGAGACACAACCTCATCTTAGCAGGAAATAAGGAGTGGGATCTACCAGAGCAGCTTGAGCTGTCAGGGCAGATAATAACACATCAGCATTCAAAAGTGAAGGTGAACTATGGATTGGGAAAAAATGATGTCTTGCATGGCTTTGGAAGGGCCAGGTCAGACTCCAAAAGCTCTACTGGAAAACAGTAATGCTCAGAGCAAACCTGCATAAACTGTTTGTGCAAGAGTCTGTGCCACTAACTCACATCCCAGGGATAGCTGGCAGGACTCTGCAGCCCTGGGAGCTTCCTCCCAGTCCTCTCCTTGTGGAGCCAAGGAATTCCTGCCCTAAGGAATTCCTTGTGCAAACCCAAGTGCCACAGCAGCCCAACACTTGTAGCTGACCTGCCTGGGGTCTGGTGAACACAATTCCTGCCTGAATTGCTCCCAGTGACCCAATGCCCAGGGATGTAACAGATTTAGGTCCCAGGAAGGCTTTGTTCAGCAGGGCATTAACACCTGTGCACTGGCACCAACTGCAGGTATTACACTTGTTTGTGTGCAGAGATTTCTTCCTCATCCTTCCTAAGCCTCTACTGGATCAGGATCTTCCACATGTCAAGAATCAGCTGTTCCAGCCACCCAGGGCTGTTTGGGATTTTCCAGATAACCTAAAGTAACACTGTTCTTCTCTAAACAGTTTCTCATTCCAGAAGAAGAGCACTTTTCCCTCGGTTTTCACATGATGTTCCTGCCCAGTGACACTTAGAGCACTGTCCCAAGACCCAATTTTGTAATTTAGAAAGTTCCTAGCAAACTGCATTAACTTTGTTCCCCAAATATCAGTGCCTAGCAGTGCCAGGACTCCAGCAGAGAGACCTTAATGGCTTCTTGAATCATCTCCAAGTGTAAATATCATTTTACTGTGCTTTACTAGCCAAGCAATTGCATACCTCATATTTAAGCTTGAATTTCCATTTCTAAGATCATCAGTCTTGGAATGGTACCAGAACCAAACTCATCTGTCAAGTCCCTAGTCCTGGTTTAAGCTACTCAAGCATTATTTTCCAGTGAGCAGTTTACTTAGACCCATCCTAAGGTCTCTGAATGCAACTGTTCAAGACAAGGACCATCAATCACTGACTCCCCCTATTAGTTCAATACTTCCCTATGCTGATAAGGCTTTGATTTCCTTCCATAAGCACATCAGCTTTAAAATATGTAGCAAGACAGGCCATAACACACAAAGTGCAAAAACTATTTCCAAATTAGGGCACAGAGAGCAACTTTGCCTTATATTTTGCAACTTTGACTTGGCAGCTCATTAATGTTGCAAAATATCCATTTACAACAATTAGTAATTTAAAAAAAAACAAACATAAAATGAAGAAAAGGTTACATATGGGACAGGTTTAGCCTGTGACAACAGAGGCAAACCAATCAGAAATAAATGTCTAAAGAAAAGGAACTATTTTAGATTGAATCCTGGAATGGTTTGGGTTGGAAAGGACCTTAAAGCTCATCTTGTTCCAACCTCCTGCCATGGGCAGGGACACCTTCCACCAGCCCAGGGTGCTCAATAAAAATAAAGCAAGAAAAAATAAATAACATATGTAAGTCTAATGCAGATAAAGCATCAAGAAAAGCAAAACAATTGAGATTTGCTTATTCAATAAAAATAAATCTGGGAAGCCCAATGAATCCTGCTGCCTTTCCTGGATAAACTCACTGCTCTGATGCTGGCCAGGAAAGTGGAGCCACTCCCAAGGGCCAGGATGTTCTGCCTGGGCACCAATGGGGGCAGGAATTTTAATGGCCTTAAATAACCTGAATTCTCAGAAATGAAAACCTGACAAGTTCAACAAGAGAAAGACTGAGCAGCCAAATGCAACCTCAATTTCCTTCAAGAATTAGCTCACAATGACAGCTGTTAATTATCTTCATATAAGGCTCCACTTCCCAGTGCAGCAGACCCTGCAAACACCATCCCAAGGGATCCATTCCTGCCTGGAATGGTGGCCAGGCTGTTCATGAACCAACCTTCCAAGTCAGTGATCATCATCTCCTGCTTGTTCTTGAGTTTGGCCAAGTTCTTGGCCTTCTCTTCTTCTTCAGCCAGCTGAGAAGAACATTCAGCAATTCGATCCTCCATCAGCTTCTTCTCCTGGTTGGGAGAATAGGAGGAAGAACAGCTTGTAAAACACAACCTGAGGAGCCCCTGAGCACTGCAAAGAACTGCAGGTACACAATCCAGAGAGGTCTCTTACAGCACAGAGAGTACAGATTTCATTGCAGGTGGAGATCAATATTAAGGATTAACTGGAAGTGTTAGAAACACAAACATTTGTTTTCCGAGAGAGACTTGGAATCTCTCACATGGGAGGCTTGGTGTTGGGACAGCATTTGGAAACCTGTTTGCAAGGAACAACAGAAGGTATAACAAACAGTTTCCAGCTCTTAGATTTGCATGAAACTGGAAAGAGTGCCTGACAAATCCTTCCCTTTGGAATGTCAGTTCAAAGGAACTGTCAGTGTCTCAAATCCCCTGAGTCCTCAGGTGCATTTTACAGGAGGCTCAAGCTGAGAGCTGTCACCTGCCTTGGTGCAGTATCTCCACCATGCACACTGGTCTCACCTTCAAAAATTTGGAATTTTGGTCCTCCAGCAGTAGGATCTCTTCCTCCATCTTCTTGATCTTGGCCTCAGCTGTCACTTTTTCAAGCTGCAGCTTCTGTCGAGCTCCCTCCTCCTCATCAAGCTGCTCCTCCAGGTCCTGGGAGGAAAGAGCTGCATCTGTGCATTTTGCAGCTTACCCACTTGGTAACACTTATTTTTTTAACTTAGTGACAAAGATGAGTTATTTTGAAAAGCCACTTGCCCTACCATGCATTAAACCCACGTTTGGTTTGTGGGATTCATTTACAGCATCAATGATCTGGGAATGAAATTAAGGGCCATGTGATACACATGGAGTTTTTTCTGCTCTGTATTTCAGCTTTGGCTGAAATGTGCTCTCTAGGAAACACACACTCACTTCAGTAGTCTTTCACCTTCCTAATTCCAATTCTAAAATAAAAAAATTGTAATTAATGACAATTATTTTGAGAGCCAGGTAAGTTCTCAGGTGCTGCCTTTCTCAGGGACCCCATTATTGAAAAGGCAGCCTCTAAATAATCTGGTTTTCAAAAAAAAACACTCAACCAACAAACCTGGAGGAGATTACATTGTCTTAAGATTTGTAGAAGTGAAAGGAGGAATATTGCTCAAGCCATTCACTGGATTTCAGTCAAAAAGGAACATTTGGTTAAAACTTGGCTGTAATAATGCCAAGGTCATGGGTTCAATCCCCTGTGTGGGCCATTGACTTAAGAGTTGGACTGGATAATCCTTGTGGGTCCTTCCAACTCAGACTAGTCTGTGATTCTGTGATTTCTCACACAAGAGGCACCAGCTGGTCAGTGTGGCCATTCCTGGACCCTCCCCCTCACCTGCCACCTTTAAAGCCCTAAGGAATTTCTCCTTTAAATACCAACAGAGCATCCTGACTTCTCTTTCCTTCCTCACCCTCACATGTCTAGAGACCCCACGAAGCTCCTCACACTGACCACAGGGAGAGAAGAGAAGAGAATTCCTTTACTCCATGAGAAGCAAATTCCTCAGTGCTGCAGAGGTGCTGAGGGAGCTTCTCCATCCTTAACTGCCCTGTTTGCATCCCCTTCCAGTTCCAGTGGCCCATACCTGAATGTGGCCCTGCATTTTCTTTTTCTCATTCTGCAATATTTGGTTTCTTTCCTCCTCTTCCTCAACCCTGGACTCCAAATCATGGAGAATTTCTTCCAGCTCTTGTTTTTTGGCAGCCAAACGAGCCCTCATCTCCTCAGCTTCTGCAAAGAGCTCTGTTTCAGCCTGGAGCTGCTCTGCAAGAATGTTCTTCTCTTCTAGAAGCTGCAAAGACACACAAAAAGTAGAAAAGCTTCAAAAATGACACTTCAAAGTCTCTCGGGAGAGATTTATACACATGACAAGTGCAAAATAAATTAAAGGTCAGGTTCAGCTCCAATTCTTGTCTCCCTGGCCAACACCCCAACCCAAAGGCTTTGAGCAGAGGCTTTAGCAGCAGTGCAGGAACACCAGCTGTGGCAGGAGGGTCACAGCAACATTCCCTGCCTGTCCCTCCAGTCTGAGGAGCAAACCCCTCTGCATCTCCTCCACCTTCCCTGTTCTATCAGCAGCAAAGAGATGAGGGAAGTGCCCATTTCCTGGCCTGTTCCTTCTGCTCATCCCTGCAGTGGCAGAGCAGTGCCATGGACACGACTCCTGGCCAGTCCCAGTCCCAGTCCCTGAGGACACTACTGATCTCTGGCTCCTCATGGACATTGGCCCGTTCCCTGCAGCCCTCCAAGTGCTACCACCCAGCCCATTCTTTATCCTGTGGGTGGTCCATCCATCACCTCCAGGTCTCTCCAGTGCAGAGACAAGGATGTTGTGCTGGACACACCAAGTGCTTTGCTCAAGCCCTGTTCCATATCCCTGGTGACTGTGAGAGGACTCTGCTCTCCTGATCCTCAGTGCTTTGCTCCCCAGAGTCTCCCAACAGGGCTCCATGGGGTAATTCATGTCCTAGATACCAAAGGCTGATCTTAGACACAAACCTGTTGATGTTTTCTTTCCATTTCTTCAAGTTCTGCCTCCACCTTTGTCTGTTTTTCTTTCACCTTCATGAGCTCCTCATCCTTGGCTTGAAGTTCTTCTTCTTGACGAGTGACCTGAAGAAGAGGCTTCACCTGCAAAGATTTGAGAAGAACAAGTGAGAACCTGCACTCAGCTGTTGATGGGTGAATGCAACAGAACAGAACAGAAGGAACCTTTGTGAAGACTCTCCACCACTGCCAGTGCCTCAGTTTTAGGTATGCAGCACAATTCCTCTGCAGGATTTTCAGTGCACTCAGCTGCTGCTGTTTCTTTGCAAAGGCCCTGAAAGGCAGACAGAGCAAAAAGTTGGTGTTAAATACAGCTGATCATGTGGCCAGGCCTTTAATTTTTAGGTTACCCAACTCTAGAACACTTGCAGACCATAAATGACCTTATTTTTATGTTTCAGTAACTACAGTGACTCGAGTTTTCACTCCTATGAAGCATCAGAGCAAGAGGTGGAGTCACCATTTTCAACACAACAATTACAAATTATATTTGTTCTTACTCTTAACAGGCCTTTTTCTTAAAAGAACAAAATCAGGATGGATTAGATACTTTAATTTCCAAAAGTGTCTCTTTCCAGAGAACTTTCATGGACCTCTAGTGGGACAGGAGGAGAGATTTTCTTTGCAGCCACTGCAAAGAGCTGTGTGTGACACACAAGTAAGGAAAGCTGGTAAGGGTCAGGAATGAAGGTATGAACTCTCATTAGGTAAAAACCCACTGCTATCCTGGATACAGCCACAGCTGATCAGCAAAGAGAGGGAGGAAAGCTCTCCTGAAATGGAAGTTTTGATGCCCAGCTCCCCACCAAAGGGGTTGAAGAGACCCCAAGGAAGAGCAAAGCACGAGAGCACACGTACTTCCTGGCCAGGTACCCTCTGCACACTGCCTGGAAGAAGATGATGATGTCTGTGATCTTCAGGTCCCGCTCCTCCTCCAGGTGTGCCAACACACCAGCTCGGAAGAAGATCTTGCTCTGGCCAATCCTGTACAAGTTGGGGTCCAGCTCCAGGGCTCTGATCTGAGTGGGCAGGTGAGCACATCGTTGTTACACCAAGGAAAGGGCAGCTTTTTTTCCCAGCTTTTCAATGTTCTGACAGAGCTCAGGCAGACACACTCACCATGCGCTCACAGGCTTGCTTCCCATCCATGAAACCCTTGGGAATTGCGTTGGGAGTGAGGATCTCATACCTTTAAGGCAAATGGAAAAGCACCTTTACATTCAACAAGAAGCTGTATTACCTACAATATAAATTTACAGCAAAAGGTCATAGTGCCCAAGGGCGTGGTTAGGCCATTTCTCCAGAAGTTTTTCCAGCAGAAATCCCAGATTGTTTCCTTCCCCACTGCCTCCAGAATACACTTGCAGTGTTCAACTGCTTCCAGTTCAAAACCTCACCCATGGGGTTTGATTTCCTCTGAGTTGGCTTGGGGTGAGTTCAGTTATTTAACAAGAAGCTTTAGCTCCCAAGAAATGAGAAGACTGTTCCTGCTGTTACCTCTGTCTGAACTCCTGGAACACTATCCTGTTGGGAAATCCCTGTCGACAGATCCTGATTCCTTCCAAAACCCCGTTGCACCGAAGCTGATCTAGAACCAGATGTGGATCCAGTTTTCCAGCCTGGACAGAACAAAACAAACATCATTTTCAGTCTTTTAATTTAGTGAAGAATTACCTCCCAACATGCTCAGAGCTGCACAGCCAGGCCAGGTGGAGGCTGGACAAGCCACGTGACAGATTTGGGGTAACAAACACCTGACACTGAAACTGTTCCTATTTTTTTTCTTGGGGTTAAGAATCAAGAGAAATGAATAATTCCTGTGTGCCATCCTAGAGGAAAGCTGACAGTACCATGACATGATTCAACAAGAATATCTGGATACCCACAATAATTGAACCATTAAAACTCTGATGGGAACAAACTGGGTTGTAACTTTCTGTGCACAAGTTCCATGTTATGAAAACTGATAGGGATGTGTTTGCCAGTACTGAAAATTTAATACACAAACTTCTGAAGCCAGAACTTCCTCCAAGGCACGAGCATTTTACAGGTTATTTAATGAGAGGTTTATGGACCTGATAGGAACAAGGCAACAAGTCCTATGTGCCACCTGACTTGTACCCAAGTGACTGATATCCTGTATTCTGCTCTGGAACTGGTGGGATCTCAGGGAAAGGCTCTTCCCCCAGAGGGTGGTGGGCACTGAGCAGGCTCCCCAGGGCAGTGGGCACAGCCCCAAGGCTGCCAGAGCTGCAGGAGGGTTTGGATGATGCTCTGGGGCACAGGGGGTGACTCTTGGGGATGGGCCTGTGCAGGGCTGAGGGTTGGACTGAGCAATCCCTGGGGGTCCCTTTCAACTCAGCACATTCTGTGACTCTGTGATATGTTTTTTTTGTGGAGATTTAGCAGAAAAAAATCTTTTTTCAGTCTCCTTAAGCATTAGACATTTACATTTAGAGGATGTAAACATGGAAATCTGTCTTGCCAAGCTGTGGATTGACCCTGTACCTCCACCCAACGACTCTGTCTTCAATCACTGGCAGGTTTCTTCCTCCAGCTGTAAACTGAGCCACCCAATTACCAACTGGGAGACAGTGTGTTAATTATGTTAATTACAGGCTCAGACCAACTCAAGGCCTTGTATATTTTGAAGTAAAATTATACAAGCAAAACCCCTTTGGAACTATACAAGTAAAACTATACTCTTCTCCCAGGCACTCAGCAATAGGACAAGGGGGCACGATGGGCTCAAGCTCTGCCAGGGGAAATTGAAGTTGGAGAGCAGAAAGAAATTCTTTGCAGAGAGAGTGCTCAGGGATTGGAATGGGCTGCCCAGAGAGGGGGTGGATTCCCCATCCCTGGAGGTTTTTCAGCTGAGCTTGGCCGTGGCACTGAGTGCCATGATCTGGTAAAGGGACTGGAGTTGGCCCAAAGGTTGGACTTGATGATCTCAGAGGTCTTTTCCAACCCAATCGATTCTAAGTAAAACCCTCAAGGCTGGGGCTTTTACACCTCCCAGACAAACTCAGCCCTCTGCTTTCCAGGCTACTCTGCAAAGCCAGAGCTCCAAAGGAGGGGATGGAGGAACAGTGGGAGCAGATTGATGAGTGTGGGAGCCAGCAGTGCAGCAGTGCCCAGGGGCAGGGCCGGGTAGGGCCGGGCTGGGCAGGGCTGGGCTGGGCGGGGCTGGGCAGGGCGGGGTGGGCTGGGCTGGGCGGGGCAGGGTGGGCTGGGCGGGGCAGGGCAGGGCGGGGCGAGGTGGGACAGGGTTGGGTGGGGCAGGGCAGGGCGGGGCAGGGCAGGGCAGGGCAGGGCAGGGCTGGGCAGGGCAGGGCACGGCGGGGCAGTGCAGGGCTGGGAAGGGCAGGGCGGGGCAGGGCTGGGCTGGGCTGGGCAGGGCAGGGCTGGGCTGGGGCTGGGCAGGGCAAGGGCGGGGCAGGGCGGGGCAGGGCTGGGCGGGGCTGGGCAGGGTGGCATGGGGCAGGGCAGGGCGGGGCAGGGCAGGGCAGGGCTGGGCGGGGCTGGGCAGGGTGGCATGGGGCAGGGCAGGGCGGGGCTGGGCAGGGCAGGGCTGGGCGGGGCTGGGCAGGGTGACATGGGGCAGGGCAGGGCGGGGCTGGGCAGGGCAGGGCTGGGCGGGGCTGGGCAGGGTGGCATGGGGCAGGGCAGGGCGGGGCTGGGCAGGGCAGGGCAGGGCTGGGCAGGGCGGGGCAGGGTGGCGTGGGGCAGGGCAGGGCGGGGCTGGGCAGGGCAGGGCTGGGCGGGGCTGGGCAGGGTGGCATGGGGCAGGGCAGGGCGGGGCAGGGCAGGGCAGGGCTGGGCGGGGCTGGGCAGGGCAAGGGGCAGGGCTGGGCAGGGCGGGGCAAGGCAGGGCTGGGCGGGGCTGGGCAGGGTGGCGTGGGGCAGGGCAGGGCGGGGGAGGGCAGGGCGGGGCAGGGCAGGGTGGCATGGGGCAGGGCAGGGCGGGGCAGGGCAGGGCTGGGCGGGGCAGGGCAGGGCAGGGCAAGGCCAGGGGCAGGGCTGGGCTGGGCAGGGCTGGGTGGCATGGGGCAGGGCAGGGCGGGGCAGGGCTGGGCGGGGCTGGGCTGGGCGGGGCAGGGCAGGGCAGGGCAAGGCCAGGGGCAGGGCTGGGCTGGGCAGGGCAGGGCATACCCTCTTCTCGTGGTTGGGGATGATGCAGCGCACGAAGTTGGGGTTGGTGTTGCGCAGCGTGGCCATGAGCTTGGTGAGCGACTCCTTGTAGAGCTGCCCCACGGTGCGGAACATGCCCTTCTTGGTCTTGTAGGCAGAGCCAAAGGCCGTCTCGGTGATGCCAGTGACCTGGTCCAGCCCCACGATGCGATCCACTGCAAGGGACAGGGCACAGGGTGAGTGGCTGTGCCCTGGGGGGCACGGGGAGGGGCAGGGGTGGCACAAGCTGGGCGGGGCAATGGCAGCGGCGCCGTCGGGGGCAAGGCAGGGACAGGGACACTGTGCACAAGCCGGGGACCAAAAGCCACAGACTTATCCAGCAGGAGAGTGTAGCTTTAGGAGGTACAGACTGAAATATCCAGCTCTTTACTTGCAGTTCTACATGACCAGGAAAGTGATTTTCTTTATTTTAAGTCAAGCTTCATAGGGGGGAAAAAAAAGCTGCCTGGAAATTGGCAATTATTAGGATTGTTGCAATGCAAAATATTTGTGGGCTGAACAATTAGAATGACACATTTGTGTGTGTTTGCTTAGAGTGAAGAGTCACTTATGACAATTATACAGATTAAATCTGAGGTTCATTCAAACATGTTTGCATAAAAATTTACAGGATTGGAAATAGTGTTATTTCAGTGATGAGGGGAAAAAGGATCTGCCAGACTTCTGCTTGGCTGCTGTCTTGAAGAATTCCTTCCACTTTTAACACAACTGCAAAGACCTCCCTGGCCAAAAGACAAACTTCAAACCAGGAAGACAAACTTCAAACCAGGAAAACTCCCCACCAAAGCACTTCACAGCTGCCATAAAGCATCACAATAAAGATTTTTCTTTGATTTTTTGAGCATTTGGGGTAAGGATCTCTAGGGTTTCATCTTCAGAAGCACAAATTAGAAATCTGACTGCCAATATTAAAACCTTAAGGCCAAAAACATGAAGGTGATTCCATGTGCATGTCAAGAATTATGTAAACAGCTTCCTAAAAAAATAAAACAGGTGACTTAATTACAGCTGGTGCTTCTTAATACTGAGCAAACACCCAAAATAAGTGGGTTCCCTGAGAAATCCAGGTTTGCCAGCCAAAAATAAGCAACTATTTGTAGGCTCCAGCTGAGATTTTCTGAAGTTATTTTATTATTTAAACCAAAGCAGAGGGGGTTATGCTTTGCTACCAGAGTTAGTTTTGGATCTGACAAATAAGTGACACTTTTTTATTTCCTTCTCGTACTCAACTGGTTTTCAGGAGTCTATTAAAACAAAAAAAGTAAATTAAAAGCAGAAAACCACAAGGCAGCAAGTTTGAATAACCAGCTGTAGGTCTGGCCTGCAGTGCAGAGCAGAGCTCAGCTCCTCCACATGGGCCTGAACACAACAATCTACAGTTCATTAAAGTCAGAAAAATAAGCAGGTGGCAAAGTGTTCATAAATGATCTCCCAAATATTTACTTGGAAGCAGAATCAGTTCTAAAGCAAACATGGGCAGAGATTATCTGGGATCAGCCTCCTGGGGGATGAACATCCCAGCTGGTTGGAAAGCTGCCCCCACCAGGCCCCCCTGGAGCCCCCCTGGCCTTTGGGAATGCAGCAAACACAGCTGGTCCTTGGGCAGTTCTCTTTGCCCTCTGGGCTCCAGCCTGAACAGGGGGATTCATATTTCCAACAGGGCTAGTAAAGGTAAGGGCAGTCACTGAGCTGCATCACTGCACCACCATCTCCCAGGAATTATTTGGGAACACCATGAGCTCCCTCAGGACAGGATGTATCAGGAGCAGTGGAAGACAAACCCAAGTAAAGGCTGCAAGTCTGAAGGCACAACCTTCACATCCATGTATTTCTACACTTGGGGAGAGCAATACAAGCAGGATGAGGAGGTTGGATAAAACATTTGAATGTATTCAAAGACATTCCAAGCAAGTGGATTGTTGATTTCTCAACACCTCACAAAACACGTGCTGCTTGTACAACGGGGAATGTTCAAATTAAATTAAGAGGTTTTCAAATAAAAGAACAATTCCAACAAGTCTGGAAGAAGTTTATTTCACTTACTACCCCCACTACAACTGCAGCACTCATTCTGATACTTCAACACATTCTTCAGCTCTCCTCCCAAAAGAACACAGCCACGTTCTAGAACATTCCAGAGGTTTGTCAATGTTGGACTGCAGAAAGAAGCTTGATAAGTGTTACAAAGCTTATGCATTCTCTCAAATGCTTGGAGCTACCAGAATTGTCACTTAAGAAGCAATTCTACATCTCATCATGGAACTAGGAAGCACAAACCTTTCCATCTGCAATGCATAACTGAGATGTCATGTGTGTGTGCAGCAGCAGCTGAACGGGAGCTGGCCTGGGGGTCACCTAAGTCCAGCATGAAATGAGAAGTTCATGCAAGCCTACGAGCAACAATGGATTGTCCTGGAGGTACAACAGCCCTGCCTTTAGGAGGCCTACTGGTTTACATCCATTCACCTGGTGGCTCATGAAGACCAGTAATATTGTCATAGAAACAGGCTCTCTGAATATTCTGAATCTCTAAGGCAGAGAAACAGCAGAAACAGAAAGACAGAAGAGCAGATACACAAGACACTTCAGTTAGTAAAAACAACAGGTTCATCAGTTGCAAACAGACTTAACTGTGCTACAAAAGCAATCAGGCCACAACACATTCCATGCACATTTCAATTATCTGTGACAGCAGGTTTTGAATATTTGGACTAAAACACCTTTTCTTCTGTGTGTGTTCTCAACAGGAAAGGAGCAGATGCCCAGCTAAAAAGTTCTTTATATCATGATTAAAGCTGTTCTCTGTGACTGAACCAAGTAAGAGGGAAACTCAGCATTAACCTACAGCATCATCTTCATCACAAGCTTCATTTCCTCCTCGAACAGCAAACTACAGGATTTATATACTGTGACCTGTAAACATACTCTAATTAATATACTGTGATGCTAAAACTAGAATAGGGAAGTCCCTGCTAAGTATTTATTTGGCTATTTCTGCTTCTTGGAGTATTTTGGTCAAGGTATAGAAAAATACTTTGAGGTGATGTGCAGGCAAACTGGCTGAGCAGCAGTGCAGAGTTAAAGCAGGGACACACTGCCTGTGATTTTAAAATGTTGTATCTCAGCACTGCTATGGCTGTTGATGAGTTATTTTAGGTGTGGATTTCAGGGTACAACCAACCCTGCACATGCTGGTGCTCACATGGGACAAGTTTTATTAACAGCAAGAACCACCACAGCTGTTCACATTCAGGACTCCACTGCTACAAGTCCCAACTAAGAGTTTTACACAGGATCCTACATGAAATTCCACACAGAGTAACAAATAAGTGAATATCAGTTCAAATAATGACCATGAGAAGCAGCTACTCAGAAATGGTACATGTGCAAGGGACCAGAGGTGCAACCCAGCTTCCTTTTGTACTTGTGGCTCTGAGTAAGAGAGAAAACCCTGTAGAGGTTTACAGTGAGGGGTGGAGGGGGAGGAGGGACAGGCACAAGCCCCCAACTCCTCCAGCAAGGGGAGATCAGCAGGTCTTACCATCCTTCCAGAGCTCAGCCACGAACTTGTCTGAGGACTGGTGCAGCAGCGTGGCCACGTTGTCATTCAGGGGGTCCATGTTCTTCATCAGCCACTCATCTGCCTTGTAGTCCACCTGCAGGGCACATGGACAACCAGCTGCAGGTCTGTGGTCACCAGCACCAGGAGGAGCTTTCAGCAACACCACAGTGGTGTTCTCCTCCTGCTCTCTGTGCTCAGAATGGACAACCAGCTGCAGGTCTGTGGTCACCAGCACTAGGAGGAGCTTTCAGCAACACCACAGTGGTGTTCTGCTCTCTGTGCTCAGAATGGACAACCAGCTGCAGGTCTGTGGTCACCAGCACCAAGAGGAGCTTTCAGCAACACCACAGTGGTGTTCTGCTCTCTGTGCTCAGAATGGACAACCAGCTGCAGGTCTGTGGTCACCAGCACCAGGAGGAGCTTTCAGCAACACCACAGTGGTGTTCTGCTCTCTGTGCTCAGAATGGACAACCAGCTGCAGGTCTGTGGTCACCAGCACCAAGAGGAGCTTTCAGCAACACCACAGTGGTGTTCTCCTCCTGCTCTCTGTGCTCAGAATCACAGGATCAGCAAGGCTGGCAAAGATCCCCAGGATCAGAGTCCAGCCCTGCTTGCTGTGACTCCTCAGCACAGCCCAAAGCACCACAGAAAGTTGGTGTTCCTTTGAAAGACTAAATGGGAGTTTTCTTAAAGTTCCAGCAAAACTTTCTGCTTGCCAACAGCTGGGTGTCCATTGGCAGCCCAGTGTTGTGAGGGTGACTGTGGAAATATGAAACCAACTCTGATTTTACTGACCTAAATTATTAGAGAGTAAATAAAGGATGTGCTGCAGCATAGATTTTTTTAATTTCCCTACAGTAGTTAAATTTAAACACTTTGTCCTATAAAGAAAACAAAGCTCTTACCTTGAAAGAACCAAACTTGTGGTTTCCAATTAAGCTGAAAACTCAGCGATACCAACATGGGTTTCATTCCAACCCAAGAGAGCCCTAAAATTCCCTAATTCCAGCAAAACCTCTACAGATTAACAAGGCCTTGCTTCAACCAAACCAAAAGTTTTTTAATTTTGGATAAAGGCTGTGGAAAGAAAGCCACATTTAACTGTTTCCACATCCCAAACCAAAGCAGATGATTATCTCAGTACTCCCTGCAGGAAAGATTATTTCACAGATTCCTCCACTTTTGAAGGGATACACATTCTGAGCAGGAAGTGCAAAGTGCCTTCTGTCAGAGGAAGCTCTGGAATGCCAGTATTCCAGGAATGCCAGTATTCCAGAAATGCCAGTATTCCAGGAATGCCAGTATTCCAGGAATGCCAGTATTCCAGAAATTCCCACTCAGTTTGGCAGAAACCAACCATTCCTTGAGGAATTATTTCCTGCCAGCCACACCCTAAGTTGGTTTCCTCTTTTTTTCATTATTTAAAGGCAATCTCTTCACTGCTGTACCAGTGATGACTGCATCGTTTCTAAGTAATTTTTAAAGCATTGATAAAGCAAAATGTGTAATTTATTTCATTTTTTGCCACAATTACCTCGTTGGCACCACTGACCTCAACAAGGATAACAAGCCAGTGCAAGTTAAAGTGAACATTAAAGCTGAGTTTTAATTGTTCACACAACCTGATTCTTGTATCAAGTCAAAAACTAGGAGTAAGTTTTAACCATTTATGAAAATTATTACAAGCAGAGCCCTGTAAAATAGTCCTGGTTATCCTGAAGTATCCACAAAGTCTAAGAATTGCATTATTTCCTGGAGCTGCACCTCAGCTCTGTCCCTGCAGTGAACACTAAGGCTGAGCCAACAGGAAAAATCAGAAAGTCTCAGCTTAACTCTGTACAGAAAGTGTTATGAGAACTGAGATAAATGTGAAGATGGCACTGACCCAGCCCTACTTCAAGCACTGCTGTATCAGCTTCACAACACAGATATGCAAGAGATTCCTTCCAACAAAGTCCTGGAAAAAACTCCACCTGTGAAACCTGGCAACAAAGTTCAAGGAAACCAAAATAATTCCTATTTTTCAGTTCTGTCCATTTGATAACACAAGTTCAATAAATGCTCACCTGAATATGCTCAAGAAAATTAAACAAGGCCAAAGTATTTCTAAATTTGGTAGTTATACTGATAATATATGTATGTGTATGTAACCAAACCAGCATTTCTCACCAAGAATTTAACACTTAACCCTTACCTTCCCTGCATAGTGAATGATGCAGAAATCTGCTTTGTCCTTTAGTTGTCTTGGCTTTTGGAACTTGGAATGAGTTCCTTGCTCTTGGACCAGCTTTTCCACAAAGGTCTTGTCAGTGGCTTTGGGGAACCAGCACTCCTCATCCAGCAGTGCCAACACACCAGGAGGGTTGGCCTGAAATGCAGGGGGGGTGCAGCTGTCAGTATTTTTCATATACATATAAATGAAAGTTTAATATTTACAACACACCACTGAATGTACAATAAAGGTACTCTGAACAGATCAGGTTTGATTTCAGTTAAAACAAGCTGTGGGAGTGCAGGTGAGGAAGGGTGTGAGTGCAGGTGAGGAAGGATGTGAGAGCAGGTTAAGAAAGATGTGAGTGCAGGTTAAGGATGTGAGTGCAGGTTAGGAAGGATGTGAGTGCAGGTTAGGAAGGATGTGAGAGCAGGTTAGGAAGGATGTGAGAGCAGGTTGGGAAGGATGTGAGAGCAGGTTAAGGATGTGAGTGCAGGTTAAGAAGGATGTGAGTGCAGGTGAGGAAGGATCTGAGTGCAGGTTAGGAAGGATGTGAGAGCAGGTTAAGGATGTGAGTGCAGGTTAGGAAGGGTGGGAGTGCAGGTTGGGAAGGATGTGAGTGCAGGTGAGGAAGGATGTGAGTGCAGGTGAGGAAGGATGTGAGTGCAGGTTAGGAAGGATGTGAGTGCAGGTGAGGAAGGATGTGAGTGCAGGTGAGGAAGGATGTGAGTGCAGGTGAGGAAGGATGTGAGTGCAGGTTGGGAAGGATGTGAGTGCAGGTGAGGAAGGATGTGAGTGCAGGTGAGGAAGGATGTGAGTGCAGGTGAGGAAGGATGTGAGTGCAGGTGAGGAAGGATGTGAGTGCAGGTGAGGAAGGATGTGAGTGCAGGTTGGGAAGGATGTGAGTGCAGGTGAGGAAGGATGTGAGTGCAGGTTGGGAAGGATGTGAGTGCAGGTGAGGAAGGATCTGAGTGCAGGTTAAGAAGGATGTGAGTGCAGGTTAAGGATGTGAGTGCAGGTTAAGGATGTGAGTGCAGGTTAGGAAGGATGTGAGTGCAGGTTAAGGATGTGAGTGCAGGTTAAGGATGTGAGTGCAGGTTAAGGATGTGAGTGCAGGTGAGGAAGGATGTGAGTGCAGGTTAAGAAGGATCTGAGTGCAGGTTAAGGATGTGAGTGCAGGTTAGGAAGGATCTGAGTGCAGGTTAGGAAGGATCTGAGTGCAGGTTAAGAAGGATGTGAGTGCAGCTGAGGAAGGATGTGAGTGCAGGTTGGGAAGGATGTGAGTGCAGGTTAGGAAGGATCTGAGTGCAGGTTAAGAAGGATGTTATTCCTGGTTCAAACCAATGCACTCCAGTGCCTGTGGAGCAGCCAGGACCTGAGCCAGTGCTGAGCAGAGCTCTGAGCTGGGCCTGGAGCAGGTGAGCTCCAGAGGCACCTTCCAAACATTTCTGTGCCAGGCACAGCAGCTCATCCATATTTCCAGGGCAATGTCCTGCTCTGATGTGAGCTCAGCTCCACCAGGGATCCCTCCCAGGCCCTGTATGCTCCCAGGGAGCCACTGAGCCTTCCCATTCCAAGCCCTGGGGGTCATCCAGCAGCATCCCAGATTCAGCAGGTGTGGCTTGGGAAGCAGCACTGCTTTGTACTGTGCCTTCCCCATGGAATTTGAGCACTCCACCTGAAAGTTTGCATGTCCTTAGAGGGAAGTAGGGAACAACCAAAGAGTGTATTTTACAGCTGTAGAATGGTTTGCCAGGATGACTTTCCTCAGGGAAGACAGACTGATGGACACAGGAGAGCCATGGGCAAAAAGGGCTGCAAGGATTTCTCCTTAAAAAGTTTCTGGGCAAAGCAAAGTCCACCCATTTGAAGGGAGATGTTTCTCCATCCCTGGTGTCACAATTCCAGAACAACTGGGAGGGTCCTGACATTTGCTTTTGAACTAAGACATAACCTGATGCATTTGAGGATGTTCACACAAACATGTGCACACTGAAGGCACCCACACCTGCCCACTGAAGGCTTTTAGGAGGAGACTTTACCTTCCAAGGGCAGAACTTTCTCCTTTGATAACTGAAACAAGAGTTCCCTTTTCCTAAATCAAAACAAGGATGCAGCTCATGGGCTTTTCAGCTGCTGAGGGTGAACAGCACCACTGGCAGCTCACCTGTATTCCAGAGCTCACAGAGAAAGGCAGGGGGAGGAACTGCAGTGCCTCAGGTGGAATTTCAAAGGTCCCAGGTTGAGAGGGGCAAAGAAAATAAACTTCCTGGGGTAACAATCTTTGTTCTCTCCCTCTGTCCCTCCTGCTCTTTGAGGGCCTCTTCCAACTCCACAAATTGGGCAGCCAGGGGAGTGTGTTTAAAGCAAAGTGACTAAAACCATTTTTAAGATACTGTTTTTCTATTTGCAAGGCAGATTTATGGAGGACAACTCTACTCTAAAAGAAGTTTCAGGAATTTTGTCATTGATTTCAAATGAAGAAAGTTTACTATAAGTCTTAGAAAGGTTTCCCCCTGAGCCCCAAAGCTCCTGCACCACAATGGCACAGTTTAGTGACAGTGACAGCATTAATGGCTTCATTAAAATGAAGAAAATAAAGGATAAAAATAGCAGCTTCATACCTTAGGCTCAGTGTTTTACACTAACAGAGGGCAAAATCCCCTCAGGATAAATCCTTTCACTAATAACACACAGTATTTTAGACTTTGGACTTGAGCACTCCAGTTAATTCCCTTTCAGTGACAGCTCCACAAGAAGTGTCTCATTTGCAGGCAGCAAAGGCACACTCAGCAGTCCAACCTCACTGCTCATGGGCAAACTTACAGGTCTTTCAATCAGGTCAATGCAAGGCTGCAGATCCAGGCCAAAATCAATGAAATTCCACTCGATGCCCTCCCGCTGGTATTCCTCTTGCTCCAGGATAAACATGGTGTGGTTGAATAACTGCTGCAGCTTCTCGTTGGTGTAGTTGATGCAGAGCTGCTCAAAGGAGTTCAACTACAAGAATAACATCAGTATGCAAGAATGAGTCAGTGACAAGATATCACATATCTGGAAGTCAAAAATTTGACTTTATAAGGAAATTCTCCAAAACTCTGCAAAGCTCGAATGTAACGGAAAGAAAATTGGAAAACAATTATAGAAACCTCTCATGTTCCCTGCTACATGCAATTAAACTAATGCAGAGTAGGAACAACCACCACATATAAAGGAAGGATTTAGACTAAAGTATGACTTTTTGGCACTGCAACGTTGGGCTGTCAAAGCATTTGCAGCTCCAAACACGCTGGGAACATTCAGTGGCTCTGCAATGGTCCTGAGCACACATCACCAGGGAAAAGACAAACCTGACTGTCAGAATTCCCAAGTACCTCAAAGATCTCAAAGCCAGCAATGTCCAGGATGCCAATGAAGGACGCCCCCTGCCGCTTGGTCCTGTCCAGGGCTTTGTTGATGCGGTGCACGAGCCAGCGGAAGAGCCGCTCGTAGGTGGCCTTTGCCAGAGCCTCCACTGCAAAGTCTGCCTGCAAAGCCAGACAGGGACACTTATCCACCCTGGGACAGACTGGATGTTATCACCAGGAACTAAGGAAAAGGAGAGGTTGGAGGGAGCTCATACCAGGGAGGAATGAAAACAAGCAGTAGAAAGAGTAAGTAGTTTGATTAATGTTAAGAAACATTTCTTCTTAAACTGTTCCATAAAAACAAGAGGTCTCTGAGTATTTGATAATGTCACAACAGTGATACAAAGGATGAAACCAGGAGAAGGTCAAGGAAATGGAAAGATTTCCTCTATTCTACCACTGATTTTTACCATATAAGAATATCCCATAAACACAGCAAAGCTTAAACAGTCAGTGGCAGCACTCGCTTCATCCCAGTTTTCTTTACAACTTCATCCCGGTTTTCTTTACACATTTCATCCCAGTTTTCTTTACACACTTCATCCCAATTTTCTTTACACACTTCATCCCAGTTTTCTTTACACACTTCATCCCAATTTTCTTGACCCATTTTATCCCAGTTTTATCTGTCAGGTGCAAATCAGGATGAGGCACAGTTTCACTTCATCTTTAAGGCATCAGAACTTACCTGCTCTTTGGTCTGGGCTTTCTGCACGTAGTCCCTGCCCACTTTGATGCGTGGAGTCAGGATGGCCCGGGTGAACTCCATGACGTTCATGCCCAGCAGGTGGCACAGTTTCTGTGCAACTGGAGAGCAAAAGAGACACGTGAAAGGGAGCACTGAAACCTCCCCTGCAGCCAGAGAGCTGGTGAAGCTGCTGCTGACAGAGCCAGTGTGGGACAGCACGTGGGGTACTCATTGACAGGAAGCTCAACAGGAGCCACCAGTGTGCCCAGGTGGCCAAGAAGGCCAAGGGGATCCTGGCCTGGATCCAAACTAGCGTGGCCAGCAGGCCCAGGGCAGTGACCCTTCCCCTGGACTCTGCCTTGGGGAGGCCACACCTTGAGTGTTGTGTTCAGTTCTGGGCCCCTCAGTTGAGGCAAGAGATTGAGGGGCTGGAGCGGGGCCAGAGAAGAGCAACGAGGCTGGAGAAGGGACTGGATGTGGCACTGAGTGTCCTCTGAAACACCTCCAGGGACAGAGAATCCAACATGTCTTGATCCAACCCTACTGTGATCACCAGCCCAGGGCACTGAGTGCCCTGGGCTGGTGATCACAGTGGGGTTGGATCAAGGGTTGATGATCTCAGAGGTGTTTTCCAACCCAACTGAGAAGAGAAGAGCAACGAGGCTGGAGAAGGGACTGGAGCACAAGTGCTGTGGGGAGAGGCTGAGGGAGCTGGGGGTGTTCAGCCTGGAGAAGAGGAGGCTCAGAGGTGACCTCAGCACTGTCTGGAACTGCCTGAAGGGAAGTTCTGGCCAGCTGGGGGTTGGTCTCTTCTCCCAGGCACTCAGCAATAGGACAAGGGGGCACGATGGGCTCAAGCTCTGCCAGGGGAAATTGAAGTTGGAGATGAGAAAAAACTTCTTTGCATAGAGAGTGCTCAGGCATTGGAATGGGCTGCCCAGAGAGGGGGTGGATTCCCCATCCCTGGAGGTTTTTCAACTGAGCTTGGCCGTGGCACTGAGTGCCATGATCTGGTAAAGGGACTGGAGTTGGACCAAGGGTTGGACTTGATGATCTCGGAGGTCTTTTCCAACCCAATCCATTCTATGATTCTGTGTGTGCCCGGGACAGCCCCTGCCCCAGGGTGATGGAGCTCTCCAGAGGAACTCAGCTGCATTTCCTTGGAGGAGCACAGGAAACACTGGATTTCATGGAATTGCAGGACATGTAACAGCCCACAGCTCATGTACAAGTTCTCCTTTAGTTACTTTACAAGGGAACACCCATTTTCTCACCCCCAGGAAGAGGCACAGCATGAGGACATCACACATCGAAGCCATCAATGAAGGGAGCCAAAAAATGGTTCAGTTCAGTGTCCAGTGTGACACCAAAATATGTCACTTCAACTACTGAAAACATGGGTTTGTAATATTGTCCAGAGAGGCTGAGGATGCCCCATCCCTGGCAGTGTCCAAGGCCAGGTTGGACAGGGCTTGGAGCACCCTGGGACAGTGGAAGGTGTCCCTGCCCGGGGCAGGGGTGGGATGAGAGGAGCTTTAAGGTCCTCCCAACCCAGCCCACTCTGTGGTTCTGAGTGTTTAACACACAGTAACACCACCAGCAGCAGTGCCCTTCCTCTAACAGCAAGAACTCTCCTGCTGCCATGGCATTATTTAAACAGTGCAGTGCCCACGCCATCCCTCCAGATTCCTGTTGCATCAACCTCTTTTTCCAAACACACGTCCCAGGGCTTGGAGGGCTGTGATTCCAGACTTCTAAAAATGAATGTGACGCCAAAGGTATTTTTAGGGCTGGGGAAGTGTTGCCCTTCAGCAGGAAGCTCTCCACACTACCCAGTGAGGCCTTGGCCCCTTATCTGTGTAATCTCACAGCTTGTTTTACTGCCAGAATGGAAAAACACCCTACTTGTACCCTGGAAAACAGATTTTCAGACCAATGTATTAGAGCTTCTGCTGCATTACTGTTTTTCCTTTAGTATTAAAACCACCATTCCTTGCTCTGAATGTTGAGATTCTCTCACTGGCCATACACTCATGAGAAGGATTCATGAGCTGACACACAATCAGTGACATTAGGGAGTGTCACAAATGGAGCCCTCCTCTCCCTTTAGCTACATACAGGACCATTTCTGTGCTTTGGGGATAAAAATATAAACCAGCACTGCAGATAAAACTTACAGCCTCAGGGGTCAGGTAGTGAGTGAAAAACCTCAAAACCAAACCAAGAATAGAAAATATTCAGCATCCATGAGCACCAGCCTGGTACAGTGGCACAATGGACACTGTAGAAGGGATATGGCACTTTCAGGAAGGAGGGTTTTACCCCTCTGAAGTGCTCAAAAACTACACTCAGCTCCTTTCATGAACCAGTGGCATGGAATTTATTGTCCCAACCTTTCCAGTCTGTAATAAACTGTAGCTTGGGTAAGAATAATAACAACAAACCAGCAGATGTAGCACTAAAACTCCCATGTGCTGAGCCCCTGAGGGAGGCCCTTCTGAGGCTCCTCTGCAGAACTAACCCACTGGCAAGTCCAAGCTCCACCACCTCCAAGGGCAGGACTGGGTCACTATTTCAGCTTGATTCACCTTGAACTTGAAAAAAATTCATCTTAGGATGGTTTGGGTCTGAAGAGATCTTAAAGCTCAGCCAGTTCCAACTCCTGCCATGGGCAGGGACACCTTGTTTGTAACTGAGACCCTCTGAAAGGTGTGACTGGAAAGAGCCCTGACTGTTCTGACTCCTTTTACTGCTGTTGGGGTTTTGGTACAACTCTCTGAGTTACCCTAAAGCCCAGATACTGAAAAGCTCCTATCACAGGTGAACAGGAGCTTTATGAGACTGCTTATGAACTTGTGCCCTCTCAGCAGAAAGGTTTCTCCAAATCTGGGGAGCATGAAATGCTTAGTAAAGCACAGCTACTCCCTCTTAATCCACAAAGGCTCTGTTTCTTTCTTGCCATCTCTTGTATCTGTCCTTGAAACCATTATTTGTTTACCTACATTTATGATCTATAGGGCAGAGTGTGCTTTCCATATTCTTTGAGTTGGCTCACTTCTCCACTGCCCACACAAATTCCTTCCCATCTGTGGAGACACCAACCTGACCTACACCAGACATGGCCTCCAAATGAGATAAATGCCCATCAGGACACTGATTTCTCCAGAGGAAATCCCTTACAGTGAGATGTGACAGCACAGGTGCCAGCAAGGGAGAGATCCTTACACTCAGTGTCTTCAGTAAGATGCAACAACATAGACCACACAGCCCAGTTTTTAAATACAGGAGGACAGAAACAGGCTGTCACTATGACCTGAACTGTCCCCATCTTTGCTCTATAATTCAGCATCTTGTATCCAGTACTATAAACATCCACTAGCATCAATATATCTATAGCCAGTATTATAATTCAGAATTTATGTCCCAAACCCAATGGCAATACAACCAGACTCTGAGATGAGCTCAGCTGGTTAAAACTTGGTTGTAATAATGCCAAGGTCATGGGTTCAATCCCTTGTGTGGGCCATTGACTTAAGAGTTGGACTCCATGATCCTTGTGGGTCTCTTCCAAGTCAGAACAGTCTGTGATTCTGTGATTCTAAAGCCAAGCTAGTCATGAAGCAAGAAGCACCTCTATCTTCCTACATCACACCTTTTACATGGAAATAACTCACCTGAGGTCTCTAAACCAGCAGAAAAAGCCCAAAAAACTAATCCCTCACCCAACCTTTCTTCCTCACTGCAAAACTCCAAATGCCAAGTCAGTAACTACTGACCTTCACCCCACACCTGGGCAGGAGGTCACTGCCCTCAGGAGGGACAGCAATGTGGGACACTGCAGGGGATCTCCATGCACAGCCATGTGGGACAATCACACAGGGAGACACAGACAAGAATCTGTGCAGCAGCTCCTGTAAATGATGCTTCCCAAGTTCTCCAAGATGATTTTCCATGAGATGACTTAAAAGGCTGGCACTGAGGTACTAAATAAAAACCTCAGATGTGCACCATTTTTTGTTGTGGAGAAATATACTCCTGAAATGCTGATGGCACTGAGGCACTAACTGATAAACTCGGGCTCAGCCTCTCCAGAATCAGCTTGTTCCAAACACACATTCCTGTGTCCTGCCACTGCACTGTGGAAGTTGTGCTTGGCTCCAGGGCTCTTATCATTGGCAACAAAACTGCTGTCAAAACCCAAGGAAAACAAACTGATTTAAGCATGGACTTCTTCCTAGAGCTTAAATCTTTGCAGAGAGCAATAAACAAGCCTACAACTGAAATCCTTGTTCAAAGCTTAACAGCCATGCAAACAGCACCAATTCCCTTGATGGACACTTAGATTTGTCTGCACGATGAGAATGGAAGAGGAGAGTTCAACAACTGCCTGTTGGCTCCTCTCCCCCCAGTCCTGGCCCCATTCTGGCACAGAGCACTCTCAGGGATGCTCAGCAGACTGCTCTGTGTTTTTCAAGATATGCACTGGACAAATGGCAGGGAGAAAACTCCAGCACAAGTCAGAGGAAGCCACACAGCCCTGACCAACTCACCAGTGTTCTCTGGCATAGAGGCCTGATCCGTGTTTCTCTCCTTCTTAAAGGAAATATTCCCAAACTGCAGCACTGAGGACACCACTTTCAGCATTGCTGTGATAACAAAAGACACGTGCATCAGTTTAGTGGAAGAGGGATTAGCTTAACAAACTTTCCTTCTGTTACTTGTGTCACTTTCCTTCCAAATTCAAAGTAGGATTTCAGAAAGGAAATACAGTTTGTACTGTGCTTTTTGGGCAAATGGCTTTGATCCAATTCCAGCTAAAGGTGAGCAAATATTTCCTTCAGGCTGTCAAGACACTGAAGCAACATTAAATTTGGTGACATCAAATTAGCAGGAGTGAGTGTGTGAGTGTGAGTGTGTGTGTCTGTGTGTGTGTGTGTCTGTGTCTGTGTGTGTGTGTGTGTGTGAGAGTGTTTGTGAGTGTGTGTCTGTGTCTCTGTGTGTGTGTGTGAGTGTGTGTGTGTGAGTGTGTGTCTGTGTGTGTGTGTCTGTGTGTGTGTGTGTCTGTGTCTGTGTGTGAATGTGTGTGTCTGTGTGTGTGTGTCTGTGCGAGAGTGTGTGTGTGTGTCTGTGTGTGAATGTGTGTGTGTGTGTCTGTGTGTGTGAGTGTGTGTGTGTGTGAGTGAGTGTGTGTGTGTGTGTCTGTGTGTGTGTGTGTTTGTGTGTGTGTGAGTGAGTGTGTGTCTGTGTGTCTGTGTGTGTGTGTGTTTGTGTGTGTGTGTGTGTTTGTGTGTGTGTGTGTGTCTGTGTGTGTGTGTGTCTGTGTGTGTGTGTGTCTGTGTGTGTGTGTGTCTGTGTCTGTGTGTGTGTGTGTGTGTGAGAGTGTTTGTGAGTGTGTGTCTGTGTCTCTGTGTGTGTGTGTGAGTGTGTGTGTGTGAGTGTGTGTCTGTGTGTGTGTGTCTGTGTGTGTGTGTGTCTGTGTCTGTGTGTGAATGTGTGTGTCTGTGTGTGTGTGTCTGTGCGAGAGTGTGTGTGTGTGTCTGTGTGTGAATGTGTGTGTGTGTCTGTGTCTGTGTGTGTGTGTGTCTGTGTGTCTGTGTGTGTGTCTGTGTGTGTGTGTCTGTGTGTGTGTGTGTCTGTGTGTGTGTGTCTGTGTGTGTGTGTTTGTGTGTGTGTGTGTCTGTGTGTGTGTGTCTGTGTGTGTGTGTTTGTGTGTGTGTTTGTGTGTGTGTGTGTCTGTGTGTGTGTGTCTGTGTCTGTGTGTCTGTGTGTCTGTGTGTCTGTGTGTGTGTCTCTGTGTGTCTGTGTGTGTGTGTGTGTGTGTGTGTGTGTGTCTGTGTGTCTGTGTGTGTGTCTCTGTGTGTCTGTGTGTGTGTGTCTGTGTGAGTGTGTGTGTGTGTGTGTGTGTGTCTGTGTGTGTGTGTGTGTCTGTGTGTGTGTGTGTGTGTGTGTGTGTCTGTGTGTGTGTCTGTGTGTGTGTGTGTCTGTGTGTGTGTCTGTGTGTGTGTCTGTGTGAGTGTGTGTGTGTGTGTGTGTGTGTCTGTGTGTGTGTGTGTGTCTGTGTCTGTGTGTCTGTGTGTGTGTCTCTGTGTGTGTGTCTGTGTGTGTGTGTGTGAGTGTGAGTGTGTCTGTGTCTGTGTGTGTGTCTCTTTGTGTGTGAGTGTGTCTGTGTGTGTCTGTGTGAGAGAGAGAGAGAGACAGAGACAGAGAGAGAGAGACAGGCACGCTCTGACAGTGCAAAGGGCTCAATAACTTACACAGGATCTCATCGTGTGAGAAGCCCATGATGTGCATGGCTTCCATTGTCTCCTGGAAGTTATCCTTGTCCTGTTGCCCAGGAATGGGGATGTAGCCATTAGATAAGAATCTGTAATTGTTAAATCCTTCGAGCAGCAAGTCAGCTGTATTGGGGGAAGGAAGACACAGAGAAATAAGCTGAAGAGATGCTGTTCACACCCACCCACGCTCTGTTCTAAATGCCTAAACTCTGCTTTAGGAAATCAGTTCCTCAGCTGTGGCCACAGGCCATTACAGCAGTTCCTGAAAGCCCAAAAATACCAGTGTGTCCTCCAAGCTGAAGGCAACCCACAGACTCTGTAGCAACTCACACGAGCTTCTTAACGTATCTCTGCACCCAGAACTTCACCCAACAGACTGAACACAACCTCAAATCCCCACTAATCTACCATAACCCCAATCCCCATCTGCAGGGCCCTAAAAGGAGCATCTCTACTGAAAGGTACCAGCCCCAGGCAGCAATGGAGCCAGGGATTGATGCTCAGCACATCAAGGGTACCAAACACCAGCTTATCTAACACAGGAGAGCAAAGAGAGGGTTGATTGTCTCAAGTCTGTATCTTCATTAGTCTCCCTTATTACAACTTAACAGAAATTCTCAGTTACTAAAGGGGGGATAAAAAGCCCCAAATAGAGTCAAGATCACCACCACAGCACTACAATGACTGAAAAAAGCCACAGTTTCATGTTTTGGTTAAATGGCTGCTTTCTGCCCAGGCTGAAGGCAGAGCCCAGAGCAGACACAGCTGCCACTGCTGCCCAGGGTTGGTGGTTATCCCCTGGGAACACTGCAGCTTCTACCCATGGATTCCCAGACAGAGAATGCCCAAAATGGGCTTTGGCATGGAGGAGACATTTGCTTGAAATGCAAGAGTGGCTTCCCAGCACATCTGATCAAGCACAGGAGTTATTCCCAAACAAAGCCACCTGGCTTTTCCTTCTTGGGTTAAAACCCATTGGTGACCAGGACCACCCAAAGAGGAGTCACTGGAGTAACAAACACAGCACACAAGCACCAGGGGTACAAAGAAAGGCATTCCCAGCTTACATTTGAGGTGCTCTCCTGCCCCAGCCAGCAGCTGGTAGAAGATGTGGAAGGTCCGCTCGTCCTTGGCCTGGCGAACAGCGCGGGACTTCTCCAGCAGGTCTGCATTGTTCCTGCAGTCAAGGATCATCTACAATATTGGCTTACAAAGGTCCAGTGCAAGCAAAGGTTCACAAGCAGGCTATGGAATTGCCATAGGACAGAATGTTGTTAGTAATGCCCAGAGAAGCTCTGGCTGTCCCTTCCCTGGAGTGTCCAAGGCCAGGTTGGACGGGGCTTGGAGCAACCTGAGCTGGTGGGAGGTGTCCCTGCCCACAGCAGGGGGTGGGACTGGATGGGCTTTCAGGTCCCTTCCAACTCAAACCATTCCATGACCAGACTATGCCCAATATGAATCTTCAGTGACTAAGTAAGAGATTTCCAGTTCAGACTGGCAGAAACCCACTTTTGATCTCAGCAAACTCACGGATTTGTGCACTCCCATCCCCTGGATGTTCCCTGCATTTCCCTGCCCTGTGCAGCCACAGCTGCCTGGAATGGGTCAGCCACAGTTTTGGTGAGAGCAGGAGCTGCCACCCTCCTTCTATTAAGTTCCTGTCTAAACTTCTCCTACCAAACCCCCAGCAGCTGCTGAGCTCAGAAGCACTTTATGATCTGAAGTGTGTGTGTTGTTTCTCCCAAGCATTGCCTTTTTCCCACAGCTCCCAACTGCAACTTCTGCACCAGGCAGGGTCCAATCAGCTGCTGTGAGCTGCACTGTTCTTCAATGCTTTTATTTCTAGATATTCCACTTCCAAAGCAAATGCAGGACAGGCATTTGAAATGACACAGGTTACTGGTAAGGATGAGTTCTTATGATGAAGAAAAAATTCCCTAAGAGTTCAATCCTTCTATTTTCACAAAGCTCTGAGCAAAACAATCCATCTGGACTTTCCTAAAAGCTGCCTTCATTCCTGTGCTGTGGTGAATGAAGAAAAACATTTATCACTGAAGCATATTTTGAATAACTATAGACCTTTCCCAGCCTTATTGGGAAATTATCCTTTGTGACAGTTCCAAACATTCAATGCCCTTCAGATCAAGCAGTTTAAAACAGAGCAACAGAACAAAAGCCTCACTGCAGCATTGTCTGTGATCAATACCCACTTACTATTGTTTACCAAGGCCTCCAATTGCATCATTTGATGACCACCCCAATGCTGTTCTCTCAGGCATGGAGGTCAGGCTGACAGGCCTGGAGTTTCCAGGGTCCTGCTTGCAGCCCTTTTTGTGGATTGGGGTGACATTGGCCAACCTCCAATCATCTGGGACCTCCCCAGAGAGCCAGGACTGTTGGAAGATGATGGGCAGTGGTTTGGCAAGCTCTTCTGCCAGCTCCTTCATCCCCCTGGGATGGATCCCGTCTGGTCCCATAGACTTGTTAGGATCCAGCTGGCTCAGTAAGTCGGTCGCTATTTCCTCCTGGAATACAGGAGGGGTATTCAGCTCCCTCTCCCTGTCCACCAGCTCCAGAGGCCAGTTGTCTTGAGGGCCACCTGTCTTACTGGTGAAAACTGAGGCAAAGTAGGTGTTTAGTACCTCAGCCTTCTCCTCATCTTCCTTAACTATATTTCCCTCCAAGTCCAACAGGGAATGGAGGTTTTCCTTGCCCCTCCTTTTGTTATTAATGTATTTATAAAAGGACTTTTTGTTATCCCTTACTGAAACAGCCAAATTTACTTCAAATTCCACTTTTCTTTCCCTAATTTTTTTCCTGCACGACCCAGCTCTATCTTAAATTCTTCGTAAGTAGCCATCCTTTTTTCCATAGTCTGTAAACTTTCTTTTTATCCCTGATTTCTTGCAGAATCTCCCTATTTAACCAAGCTGGCTGTCTTCCCCTCTGGCTGGCCTTTGGGCACACTGGGACAGCCTGTTGCTGTGCACTCAAAATCTCCCTCTTAAAACATGTCCATCCCTCCTGGACCCCCTTGCCTTTAAGGGTTGTTTCCCAGGGTATGCTCTGAATCAGTTCTTTGAATAGGCCAAAATCTGCTCTCCTGAAGTCCAAGGTAGAGGTTTTAATGGTGGCTCTCCTTACATCCCTGAGGACTGAAAATTAGGAAGGGGTTGGGGTATTTTCAGAAATGTTCACACAGCAAGCATATTTTACATGGTTTCCCTTTTTAGCACACCCTGTTTTTAAGGCCAGCCTGAAAATCCAGCAGGTCTCAGAGTGCTGAGTTTGGGAGCACAGGATTTCTGAGCCGCTGAACTGGTGACATTCGATCCTATTTTGAAACAAAGGCAGAGATGGATGTTGTCAAAGGAATGTCCACGTGTGGCAACCTTGACTGCATTCCATGAATTCTAGGGTTAAAAGCAAAACAAAGCAGGGAACTTGCACTGGCAGGGATGTGGCATGAAGGAGGATACACGTCTCGATGTTGGCCCCAACAATGTAACCAGTAACATCAAAGTTAATCCTGATGAATTTGCCCTGCGAAGAAAAAAGAGTTTTTTCATTATTATGGTTTTTTTTTTTAGTTAAACAATAAAACATAATCCAACTGCACTCATGGATGAAGCATTTCCCAAGTTCAAATGGAATCTCTCCCTTCCATGTGCTCAGCTACCTTTTCAGTGGGGCACAATACACTGCACACCAACACCCTCCAAGGATTAAGGACCTCACAGTCCACATGGATTTGTAATCCTGATTTAGGAGAAACTTCTCTGATGGTGAGGCTCAATTCCCCACACTGGGGCTGGAAGCAATCTGGGATTCTCCATGTGCACATTTCCACAGCAAACTCTTTGGTGGCTGAAGGTGCTCCAGCTGTAGCACCCCAAACCTCAGGTGCTGCCCAGCCCAGCCCATCTCCCCTTCCATCCCATCTCTGGCTGCTCTCTCTGTGGCCTCTCTGCTCCAGCAGTTGGTAAAGAAAGGACTAAGAAATACATCTATTTCCTACACCTCCCTCTCAAATAAAGAGCCACTTCCCACACACAGAGCAGCTCTTGGAAAGCAAGTGGTTGCCAGGGGATATGTGATACCAGTTTTATGTCACATCAGTTGCCCCACCTGGTTTGTCACTTGGCTACAAACAAACCCAACAGGACAACAGGTTTAGAGCTGGAGCACTTTCATCACTGCATTTCAAGTCTGTGCTCATGAAGCTGCTCAGCACTGCTCTGGCTGCAAACATGTGAAAAACCAGTGGGAATTCCCAGTGACTCCACTGGGTTCTCCATTTTCATTGCATGCACCTTCCACATCCTCTATCCACCCACAAACAGGTCTGGAGATCAGGAAGCTCTGTGGATGTTTGCCAACACCTGCCTCACCACTTCTGATGGTATCTGCACAAAGGCATCTCCTGACAACTTCCATGGAGCCCCTTGGAAAGGGCTTTTACAGCCTGGATCCAAACCCTCCCTCATCTCCAGCCTCACTGGTGCTATCAGCAGGTTCCAGGGAATTCCTGGCTGGCAGATCCATTCCTGATGTGCTGATCAATGTTCCACTCCAAAGCCTGGAGGGTCCCTGTGTGACAGGAACTGCCTGACCAGGTCACTGTGTTATTTTGGGGACATGTTTCCAGACTGACCTAATCACAGAATCATAGAATAGAACTGACTGGGTTGGAAAAGACCTCCCAGATCATCAAGTCCAACCCTTGGTCCAACTCCAGTCCCTTTACCAGATCATGGCACTCAGTGCCACGGCCAAGCTCAGCTCAAAAACCTCCAGGGATGGGGAATCCACCCCCTCTCTGGGCAGCCCATTCCAATGCCTGAGCACTCTCTCTGCAAAGAAGTTTTTTCTGCTCTCCAACTTCAATTTCCCCTGGCAGAGCTTGAGCCCATCGTGCCCCCTTGTCCTATTGCTGAGTGCCTGGGAGAAGAGACCAACCCCCACCTGGCCAGAACTTCCCTTCAGGCAGTTCCAGACAGTGCTGAGGTCACCTCTGAGCCTCCTCTTCTCCAGGCTGAACACCCCCAGCTCCCTCAGCCTCTCCCCACAGCACTTGTGCTCCAGTCCCTTCTCCAGCCTGCAATGATTTGTGCTACTGCAGCTCCTTATCAGAACCCCCTAATAAAGCCCCTTCGGCTCAAGATTTATGGGTACAAACTCAACTTTCTGCCCCCAATCCCGTCAGTGAATCCAGAGAAAGGCAGAACCTCCCCACCACCTCACCCTGACAGTCTCAGAGCAAAGCCACTGCTCAGGGCTGTGGTGGAACAGCTTCAGCCCAAAGTGGTGTCTCTGAGTTCCAGGAAAACTGGTGGGCCATTTTAAATGAGCTCCAGTGGTGGCTCCCTGCTGCTCCAGTTTGGCACTAAAACCACAGTGCCAAGGAACAAGGGCTGTTCCCAGCACTGAACTCAGGCTCTGAGCATGAAGATACAGAACACTCTCAGCTCAGCCTGGCACTGCAGCATTTACACCTTTTGCTCAGTAGCTATTCCAGAAAGTTCTATTTTTAACTGGCAGAAAGAATGAAATGACATTTTACTGAAATTCAGGCAGGAGACCAGATACACAATGCACATGTCAACGTGTCAGCAATGCATGGACAACTTTTCACCCAGAGCTGGTACCACTCTTGGCTTGAATTTGTCCTGTCTCATGTGAAAACAAACCAAATAAATTACGTAAGATCCAGTAAATGGCCTTTTCTGATACAATTTGGGACCACTTTACTCTGTTTCACCCTTAAAAGTTCCCTAATTTCTGCTGTTCAGTTACCAGATCCACGAGCAAAAATAATTGAGAGGAGGTCAGTCCTTAAAGGAGGTGACCCAGGAGAGGGTCCCACACACTCCCTCTGCTTCCCACTTCAGGCAGCACTGAACTCTGTGCTAGAGAGTCACTTATCCAGTTCATCTTTAAAAGCACAATATTAATACACCCTTTTGGCTGGCCCTGGCCAGGCTTGCTGTGGGCTCTGATTTATCCCTCAGAGGCTGCAGGGGGCTCACGGAGGAGACTGGACATGGCACTCACTGCCATGATCTGGTGACCACAGTGGGGTTGGGCAAGGGTTGGACTGGATGATCTCAGAGGTCTCTTCCAACCCAGCTGATTCTGTGATTCTGTGATTCTGAGGGTGTTCTGGTGCCACCACCACAGCACTGAGGGCAGGGCTTTGGGACACCCACACCAGAAGGAAGCATTTGGTTCTGCCACGGGAATGCACCAGGCCCACTGCCCTATCCAAGGCAAACCATTTCCTGAAACACAAGAGAACACTTGGTAGAGGAAAAAAGGGGGAAAACTGCAATTCCCTGGACAGCAGCCTCACTTCAACCCTCCTGGTGCTCCCAGGGAGCAGGGCCAGGCTGGCAGCTCGTGCTGCACAACGAAGTCTGTGGGGCTGAACAACAGCACTTCTCACTCTGTGGGAGGAGAGAGATTTTTTAAGTCAGGTTTTAAAATGGCTGTTAAAGATTATTTTTTCTGCATGAGATGAGACCATCTGGAATGCATTATAGTGGCTCCTTTACAAAAACAGAGCTGGAGCCATCACAGTGATTATGTCCATGATGGCAATGCAGCCCTCGAAATGATACAAACCAGATGCTCACATCTTTTAGGAAAGAAGGATCCTCAGTGAATCAGCACAGTCTTTGAGGCATTCAAGAGGGGTAAGAAGGTAGAATTACTGTGCAGAAACCTGTTGATATTATAAATCTATACCCAACTTCCACAAGCATCAAGCAATACTGCAAATAACCTGACTATAAAATTACCAAAGCTGAATTTCCACACCACTCTGCTCTCCCTTCCCACTGGAAAGGCCAAGGGACTTAGTCACAGAGTTTTCCAGACTCCTTATCACTGGAGTTGAGTCCATGCATTGTAAATCCAAGCAACTGTTGAAATGTCAAAGGCAGACCAGAAATCTTTCATTTGGTCTCGAAATTTTAGTGTTCTTTTAAGCCAGAAAAAAAGATTTAATACCTCCTATGCAGTTTTGAAGTCGTACTGAAAACATCATCCCCCTGAAATGGGGGATGGCTTTTAATTCCTTCAAAGGACAGGAAGTCCTAAGAAGTGGTAAAAAGCTATTTATTCACCATGATTTTTAAAACAATGGAACCCATCAGAAGTGCTTATCAGCCACCAAAACCCTCTGTGAGCAGAAGGCATTGACCCAACAAAAACATCAACCAGCCACAGCAGTGCCTGACACCTGGAATGGGTCACACCGGATTTTCCCCTGCAGTAAATCTCTCAGACAGTAAATTTAGACAGGTTTTGTATGTCAGTTCTGTGCTTTTCTAAGAAATTCGGGATGTTCTCTCTGAACCAACCAATTGATAAAGTCCCAGCTGTTGACAAGAAGGCTACAGATTGTGCCAAATTCCACTGCTGATGCCACAGCACTTCCTACTTTTGGAGCAATTCAGCAGCAATTTGTGCACACAGGCCACAGCTCAGCTCCACAGCACAGCTGGATTTGTCAGATTATGGTGGCTGAAGTTGGAAACTGGATAAAATAAAGTTTGCAAGAGTCAGTGAGGGAGGATGTTCCTTCAGAGCCCAACACCCCACACAGGCACTCGGGAGAACCTGTTCATGGAGGAAGAGAGAAAAAGCTCTGGATGCCACTCAGATGAATTCCTAAAGTGGCAACTTCTCCATAATACACATTGTCCCAGTTCAGCAGGTGGGCCCAGTTTCTCCCTGTGTGGGTGTGCCCAAAGCTGGGCATTCCAAACCCTCTGGGCCATTGCCCAGCAACTCTTCCCAATGGCCCATTGGCAGCAGCTGCCCAGGGCACAGCTGAGCCCTCAGGCTGGGAGCTGGCTGGGAAAGAAGCCTGGCAGAGGAGCTGGGAGAACTGCCCTGCAGGGACTCCTTGGCACCTCCACACCCACCTGAGGGCTCAGCTCTGCCCATGGGCCAGCAACCATTCCAAAATCCCCCCTGACTGCCAGAGTCAGATCCCCCAGTGTGGAACTCCCTGCCCTGGGGGAGGCACTGGGGGCTCCCACCCAAACCTCAGGGGAGACAATCTTGGCCTTTGGGGACTTGGGGAACCACTCATTGGATCCAGAGGAGGAGCAGAACCTGGACAGGAGGAGCCCACCACTCTCCACCAGACTGTGCCATCATCTGCACCAACAGGTTTGTCACCTCCTTTTCCTTTGGACTCGGGGGAACCACGTGGGGCTCAGCACAGGGGCCACCAAACCCCCCTGTGTTTGTGCCCCAGGGGGCTGGGTTACACTGCTGGGGTTGGGGGTTAAACCCAATTTCTCTTTGTGCCATTGCACTTATCGTGATATTGTTATTAAACTGTAACTCTGACTTGTAATCTCTTTTGTGTTGGGTTCATTTCTCCTGCTGCTTTGCCTTTAAACCAGTCCACACAGTTCCAGACTGTAGAGAGAAAAGGAGTCACTCACAAAGCGGGAGGAGTTGTCGTTCTTCACGGTCTTGGCGTTGCCGAAGGACTCCAGGATGGGGTTGGCCTGCAGCAGCTGCCGCTCCAGCTCCCCCTGAAACCACACAGACAGAAAGAGCAGCTGTAAACACCTGCACTGAGGGCTCCTGAGCTCTGCCTCCTCCTGCCACCCTTCCTTCCCCTGCTGTGGCACTGCCAGCACCGGCACAAGGGAGTGGGTTCATCTCCCCCTCACTCCTGCACCGCCGAGTCCTCCATCCAGGGCTGGACATGGTTGGGGTTCTGGGGTGGGTTTGTGGCTTGGGTTTGTTTATTAAAACAGACACAGAAACAGAGCAGGGACCAAACAGGACTCGATGGATGGTGACAGTTGGTGAAGATGGAAAAGAAAATTCCCATTCAGGGCTGATGAAATTAGGCACAGACCTTGAGTGCTTGAGAGGAGAAACTAAATTAACTGGCTTAAGATTTTAGTGCCAAGTTATTCTTAAACTTCATGGTTAGTGACTTGACAATACAGCTACTTTGGAACACCAGTTTTTAAACTCACAAATATCCACTTTCAAGTCAGTGAAATGCTCCCCTTCAGCCAACCAGACTGAAATTCTTATCATTGCAACATCTGACCTGGCCACACCTGAGCACAAGGCCAGAGCTGAGCAACACCAAATACAAACATCATTTCCCAATTGCTCAACCCAACCAACATTGCTCAGTAAGGTTAATTCAGTTTTTAAATGTTTCTGTAAGTTCAAGCCAATGGATTTAGAAATCAGAGTACTTATCTTAAGGAAATTGCACAACAGCTTTGACAATTGCTGTCCATGAGGAGGACTGGGAACAAAAAAAGTCTGTGCTGCTTCCAAGAGCCCAGGAGGCACAAATGCACACAGGAAAATATACTGTCTTCCTGCTCTGAAGGATGGTTTAAAAAAAAAGGCAAAAAAAGAAAGTGAAGCTGTCTGGAATGTAGTCTCAAATCTGACATGTGTGTTCATAAACCTGCTTTTTCCAATTATTTATAGCCTTGATGAAAAAAGGCTCCAGACTGAGCATCAAAGAACAGGAAACGTTAAGTCTCTTCAGGTTTCCACATGAGGTCAATTCTTAGAAAGGAATTCTGAAAATTCACTAGTTAACACCTAAAAGAGGCTTTTATTTGTATATTGAAATGTATTTCAAGCCACACTGGATATTAATAGCTGCTCCTTCGTTAATGTGACCTGGAGCTATCTGCTCCAAACTTGCCTGCTTCCACATCTATTCCCTCTGGGACCACAAATCCTCTGAATTGTGAAGGAAGTGAGGAGGGAATGAATGTGAGCACACTAAACACTGCTGAGGCTGCAGTACCTGGGCAGTGTCAGCCCTGCCAAGTTACAGCTCTCAGGAGCACTTTTAAATTCACCCAGAAATCCCCAGCTGGAGAACTGGATCCCTGTGACACCCACTGTGTGCTGCCTGCAGTTGATGCTCTCCAAGTATCCCAGGGAAGCACCTCAGGAATGGGGATGTTCCCACCAGCCCTCCCAGCCCAGGGCAGAAGGGAGAAGCTCCTGACCCTGCTGAGCACAGCTTGGGACAAACCCCAGGGTGGGCAGTAAAGGCAGCAGGGCTGTCACTTCTGACAAGGCAAACTCCAGCTATCCTGGAGGAATATTTGGATCATCTTTTGGGACAAGGAAAGTGGTTTATTTGTGGCAAGTGGGAGGTTGGTGTGGGGCTGGCACTGTGTCAGGGCACTGCAGGACCCTGAGTTGGTCAATTCAAGCCTGTCCATACTGGAAGGAAGCCAGCTTGGTATTGATAAACATCTCTTGTAGCCCAGGGGTTTTTTAAAGAGAAATTGGCCAGTAGATGTAAAATTCTTGTTCTTGCAGTTGTTCAAAAATATGTGCTATATTAATAACAAAATATGGCTTGAAAACACAAGGTTCCTCTGCATCTGAATTTTGAGAGTAAAGCCTTTTAAAACACTTGCCTACAAGGATGTACAAAGACAAAGCAGACTGAATAAAGTGTTCTTTCTGGATGCAAAATGTGAACTGACTCCACTCCGACTCCTCCATGGATGTCTCTGTGTCCAGCAGGCACCCCAGGCCTGGACTGGGCTGTGCACAGCAACTGCTGCAGGACTTATTCAGATTCTCCAAGGGAAGGCAGAAGGGTCTTCATAGCTCATTTTTACAATGAGGGCTTGAGGGACCACTCAGCTGGACCCTCAGGTGTAGGTGCAAACCATGGGAATGAGTCTTGGTGCTGCACACACCGACTGGGCACAGCCACCCCCGAGGAGAGCAAACCTCACACTGTGCAAAAATCTTCTGGTCTGGCACTTGTCCTGTCCAGCTGGACAGTTTTACAGCACAAACCAATTCTCTTCTGTCCCAGTTCAGCAGGTGGGCCCAGTTTCTCCCTGTGTGGGTGTGTCCAAAGCTGTGCATTCCAAACCCTCTGGGCCATTGCCCAGCAACTGTTCCCAATGGCCCATTGGCAGCAGCTGCCCAGGGCACAGCTGAGCCCTCAGGCTGGGAGCTGGCTGGGAAAGAAGCCTGGCAGAGGAGCTGGGAGAACTGCCCTGCAGGGACTCCTTGGCACCTCCACACCCACCTGAGGGCTCAGCTCTGCCCATGGGCCAGCAACCATTCCAAAATCCCCCCTGACTGCCAGAGTCAGATCCCCCAGTGTGGAACTCCCTGCCCTGGGGGAGGCACTGGGGGCTCCCACCCAAACCTCAGGGGAGACAATCTTGGGCTTTGGGGACTGGGGGAACCACTCATTGGATCCAGAGGAGGATCAGACCCTGGCCAGGAGGAGCCCCCCACTCTCCACCAGACTGTGCCATCATCTGCACCAACAGGTTTTTCACCTCCTTTTCCTTTGGACTCGGAGGAACCACGTGGGGCTCAGCACAGGGGCCACCAAGCCCCCCTGTGTTTGTGCCCCAGGGGGCTGGGTTAGACTGATGGGTTGGGGGTTAAACCCAATTTCTCTTTGTGCCATTGCATTTATTGTGATATTGTTATTAAATTGTAACTCTGACTTAGAATCTCTTTTGTGTTGGGTTTGTTTCTCCTGCTGCTTTACCTTTAAACCAAAACATCTTGTAGAAGCATTCAGAGCTTTGGAAAGAGTGTCACAGTTTGCCCTCTGGGCCTCTCCCCTCCCCAGCCCTTGGAAAAAGCAGAGTGGAGCACTGTGGGCAGGGCAGCTCATGCAGCAGTTCATGCAGGGGAACAGGAAGGCAGGGACAGGCTGTTGTCTCAGTTTCAGAAAAACCAGCACCCCGTGCCCCCTGTGCTGTGCCACCCTCCTGGGCCAGGCAGGAGGCCTCGAGCTACTCACAGACAACAGGGATCCACTCTGGAGTGAGAATGACATCCAAACAGAGATGTTAATGACTCCACAGTTTATGCAACATCAACAGTAAAAATGTTTGCCAACAAATGGTTCACGTCAACCCCAACACTTCAAGCAAAAGGAGGGTTAAGCTAAAAACCACTCCATCTATTTTGGAACTGAGAACTATTTCAGTAAAAACCCTTTAGTCTTGACTGATGTTTGCAAGGAGGGAAGATTAAGTTAAACATTGTCTGTGACTTCTGAAAGTGAGACCGTGGGCTCAGACACATGATTGGGTTACAGAGGTTTAACACACACCACCAGAGGCATCACAGCTGTCCAGGGCTGCCTTTTGGCTTCCACATGTACCAGACCTCTCTTGAAGGTTCCTAATTCCCTTCCTACGGATGACCTTGCACTGGGCAGCTCTCAGAGGAATGGAAGGGAAGAACACAACCAGCTAAACTAACTCAGGCAGCTTCTTCAGTTTCCCAGCCTTGCTCACACCCTGCCAAAGCTCCTGCTTTATTTAAAAGCTCGTGCCCAGCACAAAGGCATCACTTACCAGCTCGGGGCAGAGGGCAGCGTTTACCCTGCATAACACATGGCACCAACTGCTTCTCTCTTTCCACAGTCTTGCCCTCAACTCTCACCTAACCCTCCTCTTTGAGCCCCTTCCCAGGTAGATTCCAGAGCACTGGGAGCACTAACACTGTCCCCAGGGAGGTGGGATAGACCTGAGCTGCTGCTGCCCCAGGGACAGAGGGGACAGGCACAATGACCTGCACAGAGGCTCCAGTGACCTGGGCAGTAAGAGCAGCTGAGGCCCAAACGAGCAAACAGGAATTCAGGCAGCAACGCTGAGCACATCCCACACTGCTCCCACCACCTGGCCCCCAAAATCAGGGAAAACACTTGATTCCAGAAGACCTTTGGTTATGTCAAGCCTTTGGCACCTGAGATCAAAGTCTTTACCAGGTTATTGGCAAAGCTATAAAAATATTAGACAAAACAGTATGTCAATCAAAAGGATTTTGTAGCTGCCATTAATCCATCTCTTATTTAAGCACTTTGTTTAATATTTAAAAAGTGTTCTGCCCTTTCTCAGCAGCACATTACCCAGCACAGTATTCTGGAGAGGGGGGCCCTCTCACTTCAGGACAGGGAACACCACTTTGAAGTGTGACAAGTGCCTGAAACGCTGAGAAACTCCCAAGCTGCTCACAAAGCCAGTTAAATGCTTACAAAATTCCCTGTACACCTCTGCAAGGCTTCCCACAGCAGAAATACAAAGAGAAGAATACACATCAGTCGCCTCCATAAGTTAAAAGCATTAAAAAAACCACTTGCCTGGTGTTTCACGGGTTTGGGTGATTCGGGCTGTTCGTTGCAAACAAACAAAGGATAGTTAGCAAGGAATTCCAGCTGCAGTCAATGCCACATTAGCACTGTCAGAGGGTCACTTTAACTGCACACCCACTTCACACACACGTTCCAAAGGAGTTATTCACAAAACGCTGCAGCCTGTCTGTGCAAAGGGATAATAACTGCAGATAAAGCCCAGGATGGCCCTGGAGCAGCACAGAAAAGGGCAGCAGTTCTGCTCCATTCCTCGGGCTCTGCTTTCCAGTCGTGCCGAACAACAGCACAAAAATCAAGCTCAACACTAAGACTTCCTCACCAACCTTGGGCACTTGGAGGTGTTGGCATGGAAGGGATGAACATCACCCTGCAGCAATCACAGGGGTGGGAGAGCAAAGCAGCACTTGAGGAGTCTGGGGTTGTTTTTGCACTGTGCTACAAGGATTTAAGAAATGCAAACCCACAGTCGACACAAAAGCTTTGTTTGTTTCTTTCAGGAACAAACATCCACACAAGCAGCAGCACAACTTTAAGAAACTGTAAGACCTTCACATTTGGGGAGAAGGGCAAAGGGAACATGAATGCAATAAAGTAAAAGAATAACATTTCTCAAAATTCAAATGTGCACAGTTTCTGCAGAAATTTTTAATTCCATTATTATTCACTTGGCTCAGACTGCAAGTTTAATAATCTTGAGCTTCATATCTGAGAGCCCAGGGATGAATATTGTGGAAACACAGATACAACTAGAAATTTTCATACCAAGCCAGACTCACTTCCTCTGTTTATGACTCTTATTTTATACAACCAGCTCTGCTTTAGTGCAGAATAAGGGATTCTGACAGAGGTCTGAAAAGCAGCTGGCAAAGGCTTGGGTTGTTCAGGTAAGCAAAGAGAATCCTCCAAGGTGCCCCATTCCTGCCAGGAACACTCAGGAGGTTTGGGATTTCAGTGTGGAACTACCACTCCTGTCCTCATGGAAAAGGACACCCCAGGAATGTGGAGGGATTTTGGTTGCTTGTCTTCAGAGAGGAGGAGCTGCCCATCTTTGTCCTCTAGAAGCAGAGCTGAGCACAGTCAGACACGGATTTAACTGCTCTGGGGTTAAATCAGGGCAGTGAAACCCCCTGGGAAACCCTCACTAAGAGGAGCTTCAGCCTGAGTGAGCCCTACCTGTGATCCTGTCCTTCCAAACTGGTTCTGTTTCTTCAGAAATTAATAAAACAAATTAAACAATTTAGCAGTTCAGCTACCAAGGCAAATGTAGCCACTGAACAGAATCATTAAAGTACCAGTAATTAGTTCTGAAGTTTAAAATAGCAGCAATGTGAAAGCTGCATTTTAGTGAAAACAGAGGCAGTTTGGGGTGGGAGCATTATGGGAGCTCAGAGCTCCTTCCACTGCCTAAAGGGGCTCCAGGAGAGCTGAAAGGGGAACTGGCACAAGGGATGGAGGGACAGGACATGGGGTGTGGCTTCCCACTGCCAGAGGGCAGGGATAGATGGGATACTGGGGAGAAATCCTTCCCTGGGAGGGTGGGCAGGCCCTGGCACAGGTGCCCAGAGAAGCTGTGGCTGCCCCATCCCTGGGAGTGTCCCAGGCCAGGTTGGACAGGGCTTGGAGCACCCTGGGGCAGTGGAAGGTGTCCCTGCCCAGGGCAGGGGGTGGCACTGGATGGACTTTATTGTCTCTTCCACCCCAAAGCACTCTGTGATTCTGTGAATGGAACTGAAGTCTTGTTCTGTTCATCCAAACCAGGGGCACACCCAACCAGGGTGATGCAAGTGCACACACCAGTGGGACATGAATGAAGTTATTGATATAAATTAACAACTCCACATCCTCCCACAAGTGAAAACTTCTGTTGTTTTCCTGTATTTGACCATGAGTTGGGCCCAGGTACAGGCACAGCCCACGAGTGCAGCAAAGGGCATCCCCCAAACTCACAAGGCCTGTACAACATGCAAGGGCATGGCAGTCCCTGGGCAGTGAGGGACAAGCAGCACTTCTTTTGGAAAACGTGTGTAATTGTTTTATTAATATATTAATATTATAACTTTTATATTTTGCACTGACTTGCCCCCTAATGCAGACCCACAAAGTTTGTAAACTAAAGCAGAGCTCAAGAGTGTGAACTCAGACTCAGCTCTTGGCCGTATTATGTGACACTCTCACAAGCAATAACTCACTTTTATTCCTCTTTTCTCTCATTCCTGCCTCTCCTACAGGGGAGTGATAAGCCACAGAGATAAGCAGTGGAGAAGGCTCTCTCCTCCCTTCTCCCTGTGCCCAATCTGTCCAAACCCCTCTCCAGACACATTCCCCTCCTCGCTGTGCTCACCAATCCCCTGGCCTTGTTCTCTTGCTCTCCTTCCATTCCCATATCCCCTCTCCTGAGCCTACAGAGAGCCCTTGGCAGTGAAGGTGGGGGGCTCCTGTGTGTGCCTGAGGGGCAGCAGAGCAGCCCAGCAGATGCTCTGGGATGCCTGAGCTTTACAAGAGCTGGTCCAAGTGGGGCATGTTAACAATTGTTCAGCTTTACTGACAACAATTCAGCTTTACTGTTGTCGTCAAGGGGTGTTTTAAGGTCACATCACATCAACCCCCAAATTCCTTAGAACTCCAGTTTGTTGGATGTGAAGCTAAAGGTTTGGTATTTCCAACAGGTCACTTCCCTCTTCTGTCCCTTGCCACACACCAGGAAGGTCCTTTGTCAGTTCTGCCTCTCAACCAAGAATTCAAGTTTACTTTCACCCCACCTTCAGGAAGGCTCCTGTTTAGAACTCCCTGCCAAGCACTTCCCTGCTCAGCTCTAGGAAGCCCAGCCTCTATTCCCCAGTTTGTGGGACTCCTGCAGCCTCAGCAGCTCTGCCAATCCCACAGCTACTGCAGTTTCTGCTCTCCATCCCCAGCCCCACCAGCACTGCCCACACTTCCCAGCACAGTGCCAGGACAACATCTCGGGATTAGGCAGGAAATGAGACACTGGGGCTGCAGATCCAAACACTCACACATCAGGAATCCTGAGTTTTCAGGCTGTCCAGCACTGACATTCCACCCTCTGTGGCTACCACGTGTTATTGGCTTGACTCCCCCCAGGACCTGTCCAGGGTGACATTCCAAGGGCTGTGCAGGGCCTTTCCAGCTGGGAACACAAGTGCTGCTGGGCAGGAAAAGCCCCATGAACAGGCAGTGGAGCTGCCCAGGGGTGGGCAGAGCTCCCACACGATGCTCCTCACAGAGGCTGAGCATCCCCCCCTCGTGTCCCTGGTGGCACCCGTGACATGGCAGCACTTCAGAGCCCTCTGAGGTGTCAAACTGGGGCTGCCTTTGGTTGTTACTCTGACAGGGAAATCAAAGCTAACCCCAGACTGAGCATACAAGTTGGTGCATTAAAAAACCCAATCAAAGTGGCATTCAAACAGTCTCAGAAATATGCATGTCCCTGATAATTATCTGACACAGACTGCCAGCCATGGATTAATTTAACAGCCTGTTTAGCACCTTCCTGTGCACAGGACAAAGCACAGTGGTACAGGTGGGGACTGGGGTCACCACCAGGCCCTACAGCTTTCTAAGCAATGTGCAAAGAGGGACAAATTAGGGCTGCACCTCCAACGCCCCCTTCTGACACCTCCTAACCTTCCAGTGTCAGCTGGGCAGGTCACACAGCCTTTGCTGGCAATATATAAATAGGAATTAATTGTCACAGAACAAGGGAGACTCACTCTTATTTTCATAACTGCTCTGATTACAGAAATACTCTGCGTTTTTCATGGATATATAACACACTTAATTCAGTGCTCACTGTGGTACTGCACTGAGTGAAGAGCACAATCCAAGTATCAGCCCTTTATTCAGGACACCACCCTGTGTTTTTTGTGTGCCTAAACTGTGTTTTACACCTTCTCCAGTCTTCATCAGTCACCAGTGGTTCATGAAGCAGCTGATTAAAAACACATCTTCAAAACCCTTTTGAGATGACCACAACCATCCCCTTTGACCCACTGCTCAGTAGAAAATTAAGCTGCAGTTTAAGCAGAAGTTTAAATGGAATCAGCCAACACTGCCTTGAAAAGGACAACTCATCCTGCCCTTCACTGGTATTTTCCATCCCAGCTTTCCTCTTGTTTCTCTGCTTTCACTTCAGTGCCATCTCTGCAGCCACACAAACCAGGGAGGAAAATCACCACATGTGAAGTCAGATGGGCTTGTTATGACCCCCAGTTTGGGCCTCCACCCCCAGTGAGTGGCCACAGGAATTGTTATGATGGGAGGTCTCTGAGGGGGTACTTTGGAGAGGTGCTGGCACAAAGGGCTCATCCAAACACACCTGGGGTACCAACAGGGCCTCAAGTGGTGAAGCTCCCAGAGCAGTTGTGCAATCTCCATCCCTCAAGGTTTAGATGAGCTAAACTCAGTTTTACAAGGGCTTGGGCAATGTAATCTCACTTTCAAGGGAGGCCCAGTTTAAAAGGTGTCTGGACAAGAGGCTTCCAGGACTGTCTTTCAGCCTGAGGTATTCCAAGCTGTCAATATATCTTTGAAAGGACTTGGTACAAACTCTGCACAATTCCCTTCTCTCCAAACCCCTGTTGACAATTTTGCTTCTACAGAAATTGAACAAAATACTGTGTTTGTCCAAGGCTGTGCAGTGGAAAAGCCAAGGATATTCCTGAATCAAATGCTGCCCAGAAATCCAGTTCTGATGGGTGATGTCCCAGATTTGTCCCAACACCTGACAGTGCCACCCCCCCATCTGCAGCACACTCAGAGTGCTCAGGAAACACTCAGGAAGAATAATTTTGATCTTTTCTGTGTGATAAACCAGCACCAGTTTGAGCAAGCATCAGTGCACAGCCTGACATCACTTGCTCTTGATTAAAGATTCAAGTTTCCCCACACACTTCCTGGGATTTCTCCAGATCTACCTCCAACCTTCCCTTCTCTCCCACTTCAAATCCTTCCACACCCTTCTCAAGTCATCTCCTGTTCTTGCAGGAGCTCTGGGTCCTCACACATCCCAGAATGTCTCAACAGCAAGTGCCGTGCACCAGAAGTTACAAAGTTGGTGCAACCACAAGTTGGGAAATGGCCTCGAGTTGTGCCAGAGGAGGTTCAGGTTGGATGTTGGGAAAAACTTCCTCACTGGTTAAACATTGGAAGGGGCTGCCCAGGGAGGGGCTGGAGTCACCAGCCCTGCAGGTGTTCCAGAAATCAGGGGATGTTTCAGTGGGAATGGTGGGATTGGCCACAGGTCAGACTTGATCTTGGAGGTCTTTCCTGAGGTTCTCCAGGTCTGTGGAGATGGAAGGTTCCAGCCCCCACAGCACCGGGATTGGCACTGGAAAACCAGCATGGATTCCATCCAGGTGTGTGCTGGCAGCAAAGCTGAACTGATACTTCACTGCAAAGACATCCAACTCCTCACAACAACAGATATTCAAACACAGTAATATTTTTATAAAGCAAAGAATTACTAAAACTTCAGTGCAAATGTTGAGGCCTGGCAGGAAATCTGAAGAAAGGCCTATATAAAGCAGATTTTATTCCAAGTCACCAAAAACCCCAATATTCTCTGACATGAAAGTGTATTCTCTTGCTTGTAGTGAAATAAAATTGAGGGGTTTATTGGATGCTGATTTCTAGATACAAAAAAAGAAATAGAGCAGTTTTTAAACTTCATAATTTTTCCCATTTCCAAGTTAATTTTTCAAAGAACAAAAAGCTTGTTCATAAATGTAGTACCAAAACCTGCACCCAGTGGGAACTAAATTCACTAAGAATTGTCCCAGTTTAATTGAATTCTTGGAAAACTGGGGTTTACTACATCAGAAAGCTCTGTTACCATTTGCATAAAGCCTCTAATTCCACAGCATAAATTAAACAGTTGACATGCACTGGAAATTTTAATGTAACTGCTCATTTCAGCCACTGCTAAAGAGAAAATAATGGTAGAGACAGAATTACATGGATTATATTACAGCTTATCATAAAAAGTCATGTTTTTTAATGCAAAGACAGCAGTTTTCAAAAGGAGCAATGAACAAGAGAGAAAATATCCCAACTTACAGGAATATTATGGTCCTTTCTTCCTTTATGGGAGGAAGCAACATGAGCAAGGTATTGGATGACCTTCTTAGTGTTCTCAGTCTTCCCAGCACCAGATTCACCCCTGCAAAACATTTCAGACACTTCACCCAAACCCTTCTCCTCAGCAATTCCTCAGCCCTTTGTTTACAGCAGGCTCAGCCCCTCCATCCATGGCCTGCCCAGCCCTTCCCTCCCCAGCCCAAGTGATGCTGCAGCAAGTGCAAGGGGTTTGTTCCAAACACTTTCTCCAGCCCAAAGGTCTCTGCAGATGGTGAGACAGGGTGACATCAGTTTGATTAAGAGCTTTTGGTTATGCCTGAACTCCTTTGCCACCCCAAATAACATGAAACACTTGGCCCCTTGATCACTGCAGGCACAACTTTTCAGGGTGTAGAGATGTTTCTAGTTCTACATCATGATATACACTCACATTTATACTTAACACATTTTATTAGTTTATATCCCAGGGTTTGGTTGTGAGAATTCCCAACACTCTGAGCTTTCAGGAGCAGTTTCACAGTGCACTAAAAACATACTTTGGACAAGCAGATTCTTCCCACTTGGACTCTTGACAAGGTTAAAAGTATATTTAAGGCCAGAGTGCTACCTGAGTTCACTAATTAATTCATCAGCTCACAGATAACACAGACAGCAAATGAACATCTCACTGTTAAGCCAGAGGTGGACTGAAAGCAGAGTGTGTTTAGAGAGAATTCATTGTGAGGTTTCCATGAGATATTCCAGGCAGGAAATGTGCCCACGTTCACATCCCTGCAACCCCAAATGATGTTATTACAGCCCTAAAAATGACAGTTTGGGGTTTGGTTTTTTAACTAACCCAGGTCTGGGCTTCAGACAAAGCCCAGCCCAGAGGGACTCAGGCACAGCACGGGGGGAGATCCATTTCCAGGGACACAGAACGGGGGGAAAATCCATTTCCAGGGACACAGAACGGGGGGAGATCCATTTCCAGGGACACAGAATGGGGGGAAAATCCATTTCCAGGGACACAGCACAGGGGGAAAATCCATTTCCAGGGACACAGCACAGGGGGGAGACCCATTTCCAGGGACACAGCACAGGGGGGGATCCATTTCCAGGGACACAGAATGGGGGGAAAATCCATTTCCAGGGACACAGAACGGGGGGAGATCCATTTCCAGGGACACAGAATGGGGGGGAGATCCATTTCCAGGGACACAGCACAGGGGGAAAATCCATTTCCAGGGACACAGAACGGGGGGAAGGTGCCATTTCCAGGGACACAGCACAGGGGGAAGGTGCCATTTCCAGGGACACAGCACAGGGGGGGATCCATTTCCAGGGACACAGCACAGGGGGAAGGTGCCATTTCCAGGGACACAGAATGGGGGGAAAATCCATTTCCAGGGACACAGAACGGGGGGCAGATCCATTTCCAGGGACACAGCACAGGGGGAAGGTGCCATTTCCAGGGACACAGCACAGAGGGAAGGTGCCATTTCCAGGGACACAGCACAGGGGGAAAATCCATTTCCAGGGACACAGAATGGGGGGAAGGTGCCATTTCCAGGGACACAGGGACTGAGGTGTGGGAGCTGGAAGGGATCTCATCCTGGGGATTTGCATGGAAAGCACTGCTGTCATCCAGGAGTGCTGCAGGAATGAGCACTCTGGAGGCCAAGCCCTTTGTGAGGATGACAAGCACACATTCTCTGTGCTTGGGGATTTCTCCACTAAGCTGCTTACAATGGAAATCTTCATTTACCAGGGCAATGTGAGCACATTCTCCTGCAGGCCTCACAAATACCTCCCTCCACCATGCTGTACACTCTGCCTTTGGAGCTAATCTGCATTTGCTCAGGGATTTAGCACCTCCAGAGCTGCACCTCTTGCTCAGGTGAGAGCTTGACAACATCCTCACACTGCACTCAACAGCTGCCAAAGGGAGACGACACAGCACTTGGAGTTTTAGCTCTGCCTTTACAGAAAGCACATTTTTACCACCCCAGATTTTCACAGAGATTGCACTCAAACACTCCCACTCCAAGAGGAGGCTCAGAGGTGACCTCAGCACTGTCTGGAACTGCCTGAAGGGAAGTTCTGGCCAGGTGGGGGTTGGTCTCTTCTCCCAGGCACTCAGCAATAGGACAAGGGGGCACGATGGGCTCAAGCTCTGCCAGGGGAAATTGAAGTTGGAGATGAGAAAAAACTTCTTTGCAGAGAGAGTGCTCAGGGATTGGAATGGGCTGCCCAGAGAGGGGGTGGATTCCCCATCCCTGGAGGTTTTGAAACTGAGCTTGGCCGTGGCACTGAGTGCCATGATCTGGTAAAGGGACTGGAGTTGGCCCAAGGGTTGGACTTGGTGATCTTGGAGGTCTTTTCCAACCCAATCCATTCTGTGATTCAATGGATGTGGCACTGAGGGAGAATCCACCACGTCTTGATCCAACCCCACTGTGATCACCAGCCCAGGGCACTCTGTGCCCTGGGCTGGTGATCACAGTAGGGTTGGATCAAGGGTTGGACTTGGTGATCTTGGAGGTCTTTTCCAACCCAATCCATTCTATGATTCTGTGATTCTCACCTTCCAACACTCAAACCATGGAAACCCCACAGGAGAACGGCCCCAGGGGCAGCAGGATGGGCATTTCTCCATCAGGGGCTGGAGCAGCTCCTTCACTCACAGAGTTCACTCAATTCCTCACAAGTCAAACAGCCTTTGTTGGAGCTGAAGAACAGCAGCAGCCCCAGGTTTGGTGGGAAAATCTTCTGCCTGGAAACACTGGAGAAGATGACTCTGCAGAGGAGCTGTGGGACATGGCACAGCCTCAGGAGCTCGACTGTGGCCTCCAAGATGAGGGTTATCCAAGGGGTCACCACCCTCCTGGTGGCATCTGTCCCTCAGAGGCTGCTACACCAACCTAAACCCACTTTGGTTCCACTTCCCCTCACTATCCTTGAAAAACAGCACAGAATGTGAAAGTTGTCACTGCCCTCAGTTACTCAAAGCTTTCCAGAGACAGAGAGGGCAGTTCCCTTGAACCTTCTCAGCTGGGCTGGCTTTGCTCAGTGCCTGGAAAAACTTGGAAGGTCCTACCTGAAAAGCTGGTTGGAAAGGAGATTACTCAGAGTTTGCTAATGGATAACTGGGTTTCCTTTTTGCCAAGATACCATCAATGTGCAACACAGAAACTGGGTGTACTTTGGGACCTCTACAAGTAGAGCAACACCCTTTGACTCCTAATGAAAAATCCCATTTCTGCCCAGCCCAGACTCCACAAACAACACAAATGTGAACACTGACAAGCAGAGAATAATCCCCCAAACCACCAGCTCTGGCTTCTCAAGACTTTATTTCTCATTTCCCCTTTCCTGCAGTGTCCCATTAGCATAATTCATGACCACAAGCAATAGTAAAAGCAGCTTTGCCTGTTTCTAGATGTGCATTAAAATATGTTAATGCTAAAACTATTCCAGCAGGTAAGAGAAGTAAGAAAAGAAGCACAGCAAAATATCCATTTACATTTTAACACAATACAATTTGTTCTTATTGTCAGCAGAGCTTGGGAACACTTTATTAGCTGTGCCTTTAAAACCAGAGCAACGATCTTTTGTGTCCAATTACAAGCAAAAAAGTTTATTAAATTTTACAGGAGGAAAATCTGTTCTGACACGTGCAGTGAGGAAAAGTTGGGACAATAAACACAGCCCAGGTTTGGCTTTGGGAAAAGGGTTTGGAAGAGGCTCCTGTGGACACACCAAGAAAGCTGCACAAGGGCAGAACTTTGCAATATGTTCCTTTTGCTGAAAAGCCTTGAAATCTCAGAGTGGGTATTTTAGAGAAAGTCCTTAAGTAGGTTCTTATTCAAAAGCAGCACACAGGGATGTTATCACCACAGTTCTGCTCCCTGGAGCTTACAAATATGCCAAATATTTCCTGCAGCACAGTGTCAGACAGCTCTGCTGCCACATCCTATGAAAGAATTAGAAGATTTAGGATAAAGTCCTTTGCATTTAAAGGAATAATGACATCTGCATACTTTGCTTCTTTCCCAGGAGTGCAAACACATGGATTATAAAAATAAATTTAAAACTTCTACCTCTACCAACCTGCCCAAAAAAGGTAAACTCTCAGTAACACCATGTACAATATTTATGGAATGGGGAGGGTACCACAAAGCTAAAACTTAACTTATTTTTGAAACCTTGTTTAATACAACTCAACATGTTAGCATAAATTAAACAACTAAAGCCCCAGGCTGAGAGCTCAGGCAGTGGCAGCTCTAATGACTTCAGAGGGTCACAATTTCACCTCTTCACTTCAGCCTCAGCCCCACTACTTGGAGAATCAAAAATGTGACTGAATTAAAAGACTGAGCTCCAGCCACGGGTTGTGCCAAACAGCTCTCCCAAGGAACAAACCCTCCTCAGCCATAGCCTCCAGTTGGAGGAAAAAGGTTATTCCTTCAATTAACTGAGGGATCTCTGCCTTGGGAACAGGCACAGGTCAAAGGGAGTCCAGCAGTCCTGGTGAATTCCTGCAGTATCTCATGTTTTTCCCTGGAGCAGCAAAGCTGCTGCTTTGAAGCACATTTAATTTAGGAAAAGCTTAGCCAGCATGAGCACTTGAACATGGTTTTAAATTCATTGCATGTAAAGCTGGAGTGGCACTTTCAGCAAAGCCAAACCTTCAGGCAAATTCAGCCCAGCTCCAATTTGGTTACCAAAAACTGGTGACTGACTCATCCAGTGCAGCTTTTTCCCTGAGCAGCTTGAGCCCAAATCTTGCACAAAAGACACTTCCACCAGGGAATGGATCCTGCTCTGGAAAACAGGCACAATGCAGGGGGAGAGGACTCCCAGATGCAAACACACACACAGGAAGCAGGAATCACAGAATCATAGAATGGATTGGGTTGGAAAAGACCTCAGAGATCATCAAGTCCAACCCTTGATCCAACCCCACTGTGATCACCAGCCCAGGGCACTCTGTGCCCTGGGCTGGTGATCACAGTGGGGCTGGATCAAGACGTGGTGGATTCTCACTCAGTGCCACATCCATGGAATCGATTGGGTTGGAAAAGACCTCCCAGATCATCAAGTCCAACCCTTGGGCCAACTCCACTCCCTTTACCAGATCATGGCACTCAGTGCCACGGCCAAGCTCAGCTCAAAAACCTCCAGGGATGGTGAATCCATCCCCTCTCTGGGCAGCCCATTCCAATGCCTGAGCACTCTCTCTGCAAACAAGTTTTTTCCCATCTCCAACTTCAATTTCCCCTGGCAGAGCTTGAGCCCATCGTGCCCCCTTGTCCTATTGCTGAGTGCCTGGGAGAAGAGACCAACCCCCACCTGGCCAGAACTTCCCTTCAGGCAGTTCCAGACAGTGCTGAGGTCACCTCTGAGCCTCCTCTTCTCCAGGCTGAACACCCCCAGCTCCCTCAGCCTCTCCCCACAGCACTTGTGCTCCAGTCCCTTCTCCAGCCTCGTTGCTCTTCTCTGGGCCCAGGAGCTGGTCTGCCAATTCCCAGGGAACTGTGCACTCTGCCCACACAAACCACCCATAATTGTGCCAGAGACAGCACCTATTTGGGAAAGATTTGTTCTAAGAGGAAACTGGGTTTAAGGGAAAACAGTGGTGAAAGAGTTGCTTGTCTCATTATCAGGCAGGTTTGAAGCATTTATACCCCCTGTGGCAGTGAGAGCACCACAGGCAGTGCCACCACCTGGCAAAGGACTTCATGGATTTCGGGGAAATCAGACGAGTCTAGAGCTGCTCCCTCAAGTGCCACTGCACAGACTGGGCTCCTCCCACCCCACCCAGAGAGCCATCAATGCCAGGGGTGCCCATGGGGTAGTGCTGGAGTGACACAACACAGGAGGACACAAAGCCAGGCAATTCCAAAGAAACTCTGACATTCCAAGGCAGGTTTTCCTTTACCTGCTGCCTGTGCACAGCTGCTGCAGTTACAGTGCTTGGGAAGATGAGCACAGGCAGTGTCTGAGCATGGCCAGGTGCAGTCAGTGCCACCTGCAGATCACCTTGGGATTCAAATCACTGACACACTAACCCAAAGAACCCAGATTCTACATGCTGGTCCCTGGGTCCCCCAAACCCTCTCCCTGGCCTGAGGAGCTCCATCCAGTTCTACCAACAAGCCCTGGGATGAGAAGCCCACGGGGGAGCAGGAGATGCTGCTGTGAACAAGTGGCACCACTCCCTTGGCTCCTGCAGAGATCTCAGTGCAGAATTCCCAGGAGAGGAACCCACCTTGCCACCCACAGCTCCAGTGCCTCATTCCCTTCGGAGCAGCCTCTCACCCAAGGCCCCAAACCATGGAAATATGCACTTAAATCGTCTGGAGGAGAAAGTAACCGCATATGTAAGAGCCCCAACAATGGGCTTTTGTCCCTCTCACAACAGCAGTTGCAAAGAACAGAAGAGACACTTATTCTCAGACACAACTGGGCAGATCATCTGCCAGTTACAAATTAACAGAGATTTACAGGGCAAGACCTGTAATTACAAGGATGTTTTAATCACCTGGCTTATTTTCTGCAAGAGGTATAACTGGCAGTTTGGAGGAGTCATTAATTGCCTTTATTATTCACAGGGCTGCTCCAGAGCTGCTTCCTTTCTCTCCTGATGCTTCCCATCAGCTCAACACCACTTGCCCAGGGAATGTGAGGAGCTGGACTCCAGCCAGAGGTTGGATACAAAAATGCTTGGTATTTGCTGCTGTTGTGCTGTAATAAGCAGCCTCTATTCCCTGCACAGCCCTCCACTCCCACAGAAGCCAGCTCAGATTAGATAACCCTGCAGGCATCTGCTAAATGCCTATTTATCAAGCCCAGCTCTGAGAACACCACAAGTCTGTGGTCACTGCAGAACACACGGACTGTAAGAAGTGCAGTGCAGCACATTTTCACACTGACTGCCCAAGAGCTGCCCGGAGCCAGGGGAGGTTTCAGTGCTTCTCAGATTCTCAGTTACCACAACACCAATTTCTTCATCTTGGTCATCACTCTCCAGCAGCCTGGCAGGTCAGTGAGCACCAACAGGCAGCAGTAACAGAGAGAAACACCAACACTGAGCAGAACATCAGCAGCTGCAGCTTCTCCAAGAAAACAAAGCCCTGAAATGTCACAATTTCATATCTCACAGAAGTGGGAAAATGTGCAGGAAGACATGGGCACACTGGAGTGTTGGCACCACCTTCAGTAGCACAGCACTCATGGATGCTGGGCTACCACAGCCTGAAAACCACTTAGATATCTATATATCTATATCTACATCTCTATCTCTACATCTCTATCTCTACATCTCTATCTCTACATCTCTATATCTCTATATCTCTATATCTCTATATCTATCATATATGTTATATATAAAATATACATGTATTACTTATAATCTATCAGGAACATGAAGCTGCTAAAACTCCATCTATTTTCCTTTCTTTTCAGCAAACTAATAATCTACAAACACAAGACCCAAAATAAACTCATTTGCACTCCAGTCAAGGGGGAGGGATGGGAAGGAGCAGGTTAAGTCCAACTCCCAGAAAAGTGCTGGGTTTGAGGGCTGCCCACTGGCTTTCCATGGAAAAGCTTGATGAGCTGAACTACAAAGCAGAAGAGGGTTCCAGAACCTTTCCAACCATCTGTTAGTGGTTAGCAGGCCAAGATTAAACCACCCAACTTCAAAGCTGAAGAGAAATTCTCACCATTACTGTTCCTTCAGCCCCTCCCATCTCATCATTAGCCAGGCAATAATCTGGCTTCACCCATGGATTGTCCAGTGGATTCAGGAGCTGCCTCTGCACATATTTGGGTTTTCCAGCTGGTGAAATGCCAAAAGGCACATAAGAAATCCCATCACTGTGACCTGAGGAAATCAAGGGGATGCCATGGAGTAGTAAAGTCCTTCTGGATATGGGGAAAGACTTTGGGTTCACTCTGAAAGAAGCCTCTCTATAGTAAGTCACTTCAACTAGAAGTTTCCCCTACAAACTTCATCCCTGGCCTTAAGTACTCACCAACTTAGACAAACAGATGGGGAGGGGGTTCAACAACAGAGACCATGCCACTAACTGAGTGCAGCCCTGCAGAAAGTGTCTGCAACAGCACAGTTGTCCATACTTGGGTCCCTAAAAGGGGTGGAGTGGAAGGGAAGAGAACAGAAGGACAAAGAGAGGAAGACAGCACACTCTTTTCTGCTCAGAGAGACAGGACAGCTCCAGGTAATCCCACAGCCTTCAAAGCCATGGGATGTGATGAGGGACATGCTTGGAGGAGCCCCCAGCAAGGCTGGGATGCACTGAGAGAACCCTGTATGTGCAGCACCTCAGGGAAACACAGGCTGCTCTTCAGCACAGCTCTCAGAGAGAAAGAAATCAAGATAACTCTGAGCAAATTGTATTCCTCAGGACCATCCACCTGCCCTCACCTCCTTCTCACAGCCAATATTTACTAGAACAATGACTGCAGGAAGAGAACTGGAGGGCTTTGGGGGGAAACAGGCTCTTATTTCCTAAAGATCTCCATAGCTGAAGACAACAAAAATGGCTCAACCCCAGATTTAGTTGCACACTTTCATGCCTAGGATAAAAAAATGTCACAGATACCAGATATAAATCAGGATTCAGTTGTCTATTGAGTTCAGCAGGACCAAAAGTCAACAGTCATCTTGCAGCTGAGGCAACAACATGGAAGACAAGAGTGTTTAAAGGTTTTCCAAGGGAAGTACAAATGGATCAGACATTCCCTAAGCTGGAACCAAAGGAAGGCACCTGGAGAACAGGCAGAGATGGTCTCTGAGGAGGAAGAACTGAAAGCAAACCCAAAGGCCTGACAGCCCCAATCCTACACCAAGGACACCCCTGAGGGGAGCACTTCTGGCAGTCAGGAAGGAAAGGGGCTGATCAGGGACCTGGTGAGGTGTCATTCACTTGCTCTCACTGCAGAACTGATCTGGCCCCTCCTCTAAAGGCCATGGAGGGCAAAATCCCAGGAAACTTCATTGACTGGAGGCAGGAGAAGTGAAGGTGCTACCCAGATGGACCTTCAAGGAGTGGGAGAGACTCCTCTCCAGACAGTTGAGGTCAAGGCAGGTGGAGACAGGGAAATGGCAGGCACACCACAACTGTCCACTCACCCAAGTGCAGAAGACAAAGGGTGTTTTCTTTCCCAACAGCTTGAACCACTCCTGCTGGAGAAATTAAAAAGTACTCCAAGGACTTCCAGCTCTACCTAAGATCAGGGTCAATCAGGTGATCCGGGTCCTGAGACAGCAAGTTTGGGATGAGAAGATGTCTCCAGCCTTTTATGAACTGCCAAAGGAGTTTCTGAAACCACCTCTGGTGTGGTTAAGACACACTCCTTGCACCTTATTTACTGCTGCCTCAGTCTCAGACCCGTCCAACCAGTGGCATGAAGGCAAACACAGGTCACCTCTTCACCAGGATCAGCAAAGCAGTGGAGTCCTGGACACAAGGTCAAAACACAGAGATGGAATTCCTGGCCAAAACATGAGCCCTCATTCCAGGCTGCCACACAGGGAGCAGTGCCTGGGGCAGTGCCACAGCAGGCCCTGGCTTTGCTTGTTCCAAAGGCTCATGCAGGCTCAAGCCAAAACTACTACAGGAGTACAAGAGGGTTTGATGGCTCTTCTCTTGGACACAGAGCTGAAAAGGACTCTAAGAGAAAGCTGTTTTAAGAGGAAAGTGTTTACTAACCTGGCAACCTCTCCTGCCCTTTTTTATAGTGACCATGTAACTGGTGCTGCTCCTTAGACAGTGTGAGCAAGGTCTCCTGGGCTGTGGTGGAATTCTGGTGTGCAACACAGCAGAAACACCTTGGATCCTACAATCCATCACCTCATGTGTCTTCATAGTCTGAGCAGGTAAGACCCAGACTGGATGTTCTTTAGCCCTGCACATCCAGTTTGCAGATAAAATGTCTTACCCTTTATGGTTGTGAGGCCAGACATGTCCCCACTACAGGGGAAATCCACATTTCCTTGTGAACCACGTCCAGTGACATTGGTCTCTTTAACCTTCTTCTAATTTATGCTGCTGTGCAAGTCCTTCAGCAAGAAACACAAGGTGAAGGTGCAGGACAGCCAACAGAGCCTGCAATCTGTGCTCAGACACTCAGATTTAGGAAGGCTCTGCCACACTCCTGTTCTGTGGAGTCTTTGACAGTGGTACAACCAAGACACTGAGTTAAAGGTGGTGAAACTTGTCCCAAGTCATGGGACTAATAGTTTCAACACCCAAACCAGTGTTGGAACTTCTTAGTGCTTCTTAGCTCCAGATTCTGGAATTTTACATGGAGTAGTAGATTTGTCACCAAGCAATTCCCATGTCCAACAGAAGAGATGTCCTCAAGAGATCCCTCTCTGAGCAGCCCCCAGCAGCTCCAGACCTCCATGCTGGGTATGGCCACCTTCTCCTGAGGTCTGGCTGTCAGGATGAGTGTCCATTACTCCCCAGCCCTCCCCATCTGAGCTCAGGCTTCTCTGCAAAGCCCAGCACAGACCCACAGACTCCATGCTGGACTGTGCAGTACCAGATAAAAACAGACTCACTTGTCTGTTCAGCACAGAAGGGTCAAAAGCTCACGGTAACCTGAGAGGTGAAGCAATGACAAAAATGAAGGCAGGATTGCTCAGAGGCTTTCCAGGGTGCAAGGGATCAGATGAGATGTTTGGAAATGCTGCAGCACTGTCACTGCAACCTCTGTGGGCTCAGCTGACCATGCAAAGGAGTGTAAGGGTCATGCACGGACACAAAGCATGAAGCTCCTTCAAAACAATTCACCTGGGGCAAGCACATCCTGTCACAGCAGCCACAAACACACTGGAACAAAGCACTTCTGCTCCCCCTGGATCCATCCCTGCTTTCAGGCTGTCTTGGGCATTGCACATGAAATGGTCATCACAGGAAAACAGGAACCACAGACCTAGACAGGCCTGTGCTAACTGGATCAACTTCTATCTTAACTTTTATCTCTACAGAACTGTGTTTGCTTCTGTGTCCTTAGGCCCTCAGAATCTTGTATTCAGAGTATCCACAGCTCAGAAAAGCCTGGCCTGAAAGCACCCACCTTCAGTCTTGAATAGACTCTGATAGTTCAGGCACTTCTGTAGGAAGAAGCAGATGGAGACTTGAATCCCTTCATGTGAAGAAGGAAGCTGAGCCCAGGACACCTTCCAGCAATTGGTGTCACCATTGGGAGACCTCAGGAAGCAGCTCCCATCCCATGCCCTGGCACACAGCAGGGCAGGGGCCCACACACCCCAGGCAGAGGCACACAGGGCATTGCACCTGCTGAAGGACTTCAAGAATGCACTTGCCTGTCTCAAAACACTGTCAAAGCCACAGAAGGAATTGTCATAAGATCAGCACCACAGTGGGAACTTGAGACAAGCACAGAAGAGAGGGATTTGCAATGGGAAGGTGCTAATTCCAGCCCTAACTGAGGTGAGGTCTGGTTAGTACATCCCAGTTAAAGCATCCAGACAAAAATCCCACTGTGGCAAACTGTGGGAAAGAAAACAACTGCTAATCCACATGGCACCTCAAGTCATGGGAACATGTGTGACCACCTCTTGGATACCCAGAACTTGGACTGGATAAAGGTGGTACCTCCAGAGGAACAACCCAGGACCCCCATCACCACACCCAGGGCGAAGAAGGACCAGTGGGATGCTGCTGGTGGATCCATGGGTGGTGATGATCTTCTGCTTGACCTCTCTCCCACCCTCTTTCCCATTGCTTTCTCTCTCTCCTGCTAAATAAACCCCCCATTACTGACTTCAGCACATGGTGCCATTGGCCCCTCAATTTCTGCAGAGGGAACTCTCATTAACTAATGAGGCACAACTCCTGCCCTCTCCCCTCAGTGATGTTGTACCCTGGCCTGGTCACTGCAGGCAGTTTGAGAACAGGCCAAGCTGTGGTTTCACAGCACAGGAGCCCCCCCTGACCCCCAGGGTGCTCCCAACAGGGACAGTCCCCTCCTGCTCCAGGCCCACACAGGGTGCTGGCCCAGGGAACTCACTGATGACAAGCAGCACTCTGTGGTTCTGGCCCAGCCTCACCCCTGAACCAGGTTATCCCACTGGCTGACCCCCAGCACCTGCACAGGAGGCTCAGGGACACTCCTGGGGACAGGGAAGGAGGCTGGCCCAGCCCTCCCAGCAGCACTCCAGGGACAGGTCAGCCAAGAGTGTGCCTGTGTTCTGGCTTCCCAACCACTGCATTCCCAGATCCCAAGGAAATCTAAACTGGAGTGAGATCTTTGGGGCAGGATGGGGCAAGTGCAGGTAGGAGGGAACCTCAGTGTCAGCTCCTTCAGAGATGCCCTGTTTGCAGCAGACCCAAGGAGGGCTGTTGGCCTCCAGCCCCACTTGGGATCCTCTCCCTCATTCCCCTTGAGCAGTTACAGCATTCCAGAGGTGCCTAGAAAGCTTTCAATAATGTGAGTTACAGGATTAAAAGACTATACCCCCTTATTAAATATCACTTAATGGCACATCTTTAATCATTCCCCTCTGCCTGCCAAGGCTAAAGCCCCAGCTTTGACCACCACAGCTGGATCACAGACCCCTCTCACCACAGAGCCCCAAAGTGCCCAAAGGAGAAGTTGCCACTCACGTGCAGAGAATCGATTGGTCCTCACGGTCTGCAAAACAAGAACAAACACAGTTAGAGCTTTCTGTTTACACTGTCCTGCCAGTTTCTTTTAAATTAATATTGTTTTAAATCCACCTCTCCAGTTTAACAAATTCTAAGGACACTCTAACCCAATTTTAACCAGTTCTCACACACACACCCCTCAAAACAACAGCTCAAACATTCCTGAAAGTCCTGCCATTTCAGATAATAAAATTAAAATTTTGGTTAAATTTAGTAATAATCCATGGCAATCTTTTTAACTGTGTTTTCAGATAAAGCTGGCCTAACATTTCTTATTCTGTATGCACAAAGAATTTAAAAACTTGAGCAAGAAGAGAAACAAGGACACAACACTGACAAGCAGACACTTGGAAAGAGCACCAACATCCCCAGCAAACAAGTGCTTCCCTCTACAGCTTTTTGTTTTCCATTTTCCATTAACATGCAGGCCTGAAGTGCCTCCACAATTTAGGTTATTCATGAAAGCCTTGTCCAAGGGACATGCAGGGAAAGCCTGCACAGAGTCCAGTGCTGCAGTGCCTCAGCACTTCTGCACTCCCACTGCTGTGCCCTCTGAGGGCTCCTGGAGGGCATCACACCCTGCAAAGGGGCCTTCAGAACCACAACACCTTCTCAGGATCTGCTGCAGCACCTCACACTCTGTATGAGAAGTTACAACATGGCACTTAAAGGTGTTTTCTGCCCTGTTTGAGCCAGGTTTTCAGTGAGTTCAACATCTTTTCCATAAACCTGCAGCACAAAGATCTTGCTTTTACACCTCAGCTGTTTCTCACCAGCTCCAAGAGAAAATAACTGTCTCCTGCAAGCTCAGAACTGCAAACACACTTTCTGTTCTGACTGGTAATTTGTAATAGATTACATTATAATAAATAAAACCAAGCTTCATTTTGCTCAAGAGCAAAGCTCAGGACTACACACACTCCCCACCAGTCTCCCAGACTGTACGAAACCAGTGACCCTCCTGCTGTGATGAGCAGAGCTCAGGGGGTCACTATTGGTACTGAAGCTGAATTTCAACTTCAGCAAGGTAGCAAGTGAAAAATATAAAGAATCCCAGAATCCCTGAGGTTGGAAAAGCCCTCCAGGATCAGAGCCCACCCTGTGCCCAATGCCCACCCTGGCAAAGCCCTCCCAGCCCATGGAGCCCACCCTGTGCCTGATGTCCACCTTGGCAAAGCCCTCCCAGCCCATGGAGCCCACCCTGGCAAAGCCCTCCCAGCCCATGGAGCCCACCCTCTGCCCAATGTCCACCTTGGCAAAGCCCTCCCAGCCCATGGAGCCCACCCTGTGCCCGATGCCCACCTTGTCCCCCAGCCCAGAGCTCTGAGTGCCACGACCAGTCCTGCCTTGTGCACCTCCAGGGCTGGACACTCCAAACCTCCATTGGGCAGCCCCTGCCAGTGCCTGCCCACCCTTTCCATGCAGAAATTCCTGCTGCTGTGCCCCCTGCACCTGCCCTGGCCCAGCCTGAGGCCGTGCCCTCTCCTCCTGTCCCTGTGCCCTGGAGCAGAGTCCGACCCCCTGTCCTGGCTCCCCTCTCCTGGCAGGGATTGCAGAGCCAGAAGGTGCCCCCTGAGCCTCCTTTTCTCCAGGCTGAGCCCCCCCAGCTCCCTCAGCCCCTCCTGCTGCTCCAGCCCCTTCCCAGCTCCATTCCCTGCCCTGGACACTCTCCAGCCCCTCAGTGTCTCCTGTCTGAGGGCCCAGAACTGCCCCAGGGCTGGAGGTGCCTCAGCAGTGCCAGCACAGGGGGACTTGCCTCTCTACTTCACTGGATGTAAATATATACATAGGAATAAATAAATAAATAGAGAAATAGTCTCCCACCAATCACAAGCCCATCACTCCCTGGGCAGGCGTGGGGCACCCCCAGCAGCACAAACAAACTGGGTTTGGTCTGATTTGTGTTGAGCTGAGTCTGCTCCCACAGACCACACAGAAAACTCTGCTGGTGGCAGAGACAGACCCAAGGTCCCTTTTTCACCAGCAGCCCCAACACACCTCAGATCAAAGGGCTGTGTTCAGACAGACACAATGCTTTTTAAAAAGCAGAAAAGACCTGGTCTCAGTAAAATACTGGTATTTTATTCAGTTTATGAATTGAATAATAGGCTCATTTAGGTTGGGAAGAAGCACCAAGGTCAAGTCCAACCATAGAAATAGAATAGGAAGTTTGAAGGACATGAAGGGCAAGTCTTTCAGAGCAGGCAGAGGCTCCTGCAGAGGCACCACAGGCTGGACCAGAGGCTTGTGGACAGCCCCCCTGGCAAGTTTGGGGCTGCAATAACACCAACTATGATGGAATGTGGATGTGCCTTCTGACCAAAAATATTAAAAACATGCCAAGAGTTGTACTTTGAACCCCTTATTCCAAACTGGCAAGAACTACTGGTGATCCCCTTGCCTTTGTGCAGACAAACTGCACAGGAGCACAGGGTGGGTCCTGCAGCCCTGGGACTGTGTCCTGAGGGCAGATGTGAGCTCCAAAAATCCTACCTATAGTAACAAACTGAAGGAGGAATGAGCTTAGGTTATTAAAGTGGGAAAGAAAAGATTCAAAGACTTGATCCTCCTGACAAGACTGCAGGGATGCTCCCAGACCATTCTCTACAGCTGCACATACAGAAACACAAAAAGAGGAAGTCTCTGGGACTGCCAGAAATGGAAGCTGAGGGCAGGCAAAAGCAGTGGGGGTATGAGAAGAGAAGTGCTGAGGAAACACTCTAGAGAGTTTATGTTCTTCTGGGTTTGATACCCAGCAGCTGGTCTTGCAAGGGCTATCGAAAATAACCCCTTGGTCCCAGCAGGAGGCCAGCCCAGAGCTGCTCTGGATGCCCTGCACCCCCAGAGCAGGCTCAGCTGTGCCCCTGCCCTGCTCCCAGGGCACCAGCACTGACTCAGGAGCTCACACCCCACTCCCTGTGCCAGCAGAAACAAAGGTGACACAGGACAGTACAAATCATTTGTTCTTTCAGAAGGAACTGCTGAAGGGATGCCAAGTTCATACCATGAGTAAGTAGAGTTGAAAGTTAATATTTCCCAGCTTTAGTATTTATTGAGGCATTTTTTCAAAGTGGCAACTTGATTTTCACCTTTCTTACTCCCCCAGGGACAATATCAGTCCAATTTTGTCACTGTAGCCAGGCCATTTCATCAAGAAAGTGTCCTCCAAGCTACAGCTCTTCAGTTTAGCACTTCTGAAACACTTAAGAACAAAGGTAACACTTGCCTTGAAGTTTAAAGTAGTTTAGTTGAAGACAATGTGTGTTTGTCAGTGCTTTGTATCGTGTTTTACCTGCCCATTTACCACACACTGCATACCATGCCAATGAATTTTCTTACGTAATTAGCCCCAGAGAAAGTCTGCAAGTCCAGATAGTTGTGTGTATTTGTCATTGCCAGAAGCCCCAGCAAGGGCAGCCAAGCTTTTTTATTTTCTCTGTCCAGGAGCCTGAATAGACACAGACCTTATAAAGTGAATTATCTGAACTCAAGTATATCACTCCAAATCCACTCTGTGTCCATCTGGACTCTGAACGTCACAACTATGGAAGTGGAGGTCAGACAACAGTAAGGCTCAAGTTTTGGCTCCTGATCATTTCCAGCATCCAGCCCTGAGCTCACAATAACAAGAAGTGCAGCAGGAAGGCTCAGGATGATGCTCAATGTGCTGCCAAAAGCCAGAAGTTTTTGTGTCAACCAGAAGTTTTTGTGCCAACAAAGAGCTGATCCCCCAGACCCCCTCTGAAGAACACTGACAAAATGACTAACATGGAAGGGTTATTTGTGGTTGGTTTCTCTTCATTTTCTCCTCCCCCAGATAACACCATGTGTGTGCAGTCCTCATTTCCAAGCTGGTCTCCTCACTCAAGGCTCCTGTGAAGGAGCTGGGCCCATGATTTGGTATCTGGGCTGAGGAGAAAGCACCAAACTGCCCTGAGCAGAGCCCAGTGCTTGGCTGATCTCAGGGTAAACAACTCAGCCCACTAACCAAAGCCACTGTAAGTCAATTCAACCCAACCAGATGAATACAAGCATGAGGACAGGCAGGGGATGGAGTATCAGGACCAAGCTCTTAGTTCAAGCTACAACCTGAGACACCCCTTTGGTTTTAAACCAACAGGAAAGTCCCACCAGGACCTACCACTTTTCACCTCTGCAGCTTGGGTTTAAACATAGTCCAAAGTCTTCAAACCACCCTGAAAATAACAACATCAAAATGCACAGAGAAGGTTTACATGAGAAAAGCAAAGTTAGATATGCAGTCTATGAATAAAACCAAAATCTGATTTTCTGCTGATGAAATAAGTTTTCTTAGCCCAGCATGTCCTTTGGAATGGAAGACTCTGGAAGCACCAAGGCAATAACACACCCTGGCACTGCTTCAGGCCAGAGCTCCCCCACCTACAGAGACCCAACCAGTGAGTGACCATAGCAGAAAACTAACCCTATCAAAATACACCATCCAGAATCAGACTAACCATCAGATCAGCCCACCCTGTACCTTGCAATATATTTATGTACAGCTTGATCTGGAAGCCTCAGGCACTGAGCTCTTTCTCTCCCCTCTTGCTCTCCTGCTCCTCTCACCTCCCCCCAAGGGCAGGATGTCCCCAGGGGAGGATCACCTGGTGCTGTGGAGCCCAAGGCACTGATGGAGCAGCAGCAGTGCCATCAAACCCCACCCAGCCCACTGCAGGGCCCCAACACGCTGAGGAGAGGCTGAGGAGAATGCCCAGGACACAAGAGCAGAAGAGTCACAGCTCTGACACTCCTTTTCCCCTGCTCTGCTCTCTCCTCCCCAGAGGAACATGCCCAGGGCACAGCCGTGGGCAGCTCCCCAAACAAACCTGTTGCTTGGCTACAAAAGGACTGTCATGTTTTCATATTTCAAAATCAGTAATAGATCCTGATGTTATAACAGAATGCATGAAGTTTGAACTGTCAGAACACAAACCCTCTGACTCCACATCCTTTCTCTCACCACACTAGGGATGGATTGTTCCCCCCAACAGACCTGACCTGGCAAACCCCTGTTAATTCTGGGGAAAGTTCCAGATGTACATTAAACATTTGTTGGGCAATTGGTTCAAGCAGGATGTTCTGAAAAGTTACAGGTCAAAGCCACGGAGTTTGTCTACCAAAAAAAACAGAGTATTTTAAAAGCAGCTTTTCTTCAAGGCACAACTTCATCCTGCTCTGCTCAGGACTCAGAACAAAGAGAGGACATTGGAGCTATCCCATACAGGGAAGTGCCCAACCAAAAAGGCATTTTTTGACTTACCACTGACCTGTGGATCTATGAAAACAACTCCCCAGGGCATTACCTTTCACCTTTAATTGATCTCTGATTACAATTCTTATCAAACAGGAACTGTCATACAAACACTGTCTCGTAACTCCATTATTTAAGGTAAGAACATGAAATATTTGTGCCAAAGTAAAATGTTAAATCTAGCAAAGCAGTGGAGATGATGTGTGAGAGTTCTAACCTGCCTGCCTACAAAAAGCAATGGGCTACCACACATCCAGCCAGCAGCAAAATGGTCCTGTTTGCAGGCATATCAAGGGTTGTCCTTCCCAAACCCAAGCACAGGATTCTTGTGGATCTTTCATTTTGGCACAGCTTTCCTCTCCCTCTCCAGAGCAGTGATCAAATGCCAGCCCCATTTCTGGAGCAAACACCACAAAAGTTCCTGCTCTTTTGGGGGCTGGAGGAGGCAAGTCCTTTGATCTTTCTCAAATAGGAAAACTGTTCTTCCTAAAGAGGCTCCATGCAGGGGGAACGGAGGGTCCTTGTTTATTTGCAGATAATATTTCCCACTCAGGTGGCACAGAGCACAGCCCAGGAAAATCCCTGTTCCCTGGTGGACAGCCTTGTTTGTTGTGGCTGCAGCTCCAAGAGCTGCTGTCCATGTGCCCTCTGCTGCAGGTGAACAGGCTCAGATATCAGCCTGGTCAAGGACATTCAAAAACTGAATTCCTGACAAGTTCTGTGAAAACAGGTCACTGCCTGAGGGAGAGAGACCTTCCCCCCAGACTTCTCCCAGCACAGATTTTGCTGCTGCCAGGGCTCTCACAGGACTGGGTCACAAATGCTCCAAGTCATGAGGAGCACACAGGAGCCCTGACAACCTGCCAGCCTTCAACTCCAAGCTCCCAGTCACATTTTTCCTTCCACCCTCTCTTCCTACTGGACTGATAAGCAGGGGAAGAGCTCGGGTTACAGGGATGAAGCACTGCCTTCTAGTTTGTGTTGTCTCTACAATGTTGCTTAGTTACTCCATAAACTATCATCAAACACTTAGCCGTGTGAAGTGACTTGTGATAAACATCCCTAACAAGGGCCAACGGGAAGAGTGACAGGCACAAGTTTGTTTGCTGGGACCCACCACACCAAATATTCCCTGACACACTTCTGGGCACCAGGAGATTCCTGCAATTCCTGTTTGTCCTACATGTCACCTCCACCTGCACTTGTGCAATGATGTCTGTGCTCGGCTCCCTCAGTCACTCCCCAGCCAGGGCAGTTTGCAGGAACACAGGGAGTGTTTGGCCAACAGGAACCCTCCAAACCCTCCAGGGGACTCTGCACAAAGCAGGGCATTTGCTAACGATAGAAGGTTGACATTCAAGTTTTAACATCTAAGTTTCCTCAAGCCAGGACTGACTATTTAAAGCAGCTGAAGCTACACAAGCCCAAGGTGTCTGATGTGACACACCCAAAGGAGCTGGACAGTATCACTGTCAGGTTACTCTTCTCCTCGGGAGGTCTCAGATGACCAAAGGCACAGAAACAAGAAAAACCTTCAGGAAAGGTGAGCAGGATCAGTGCACTATCCTTCCAAACGTTGGAAGGAACATCTGGAGGTCAGAAATGATCAAGGACACTTCAGGGGAATCCATCCCTCTTGGTGCACCTTCAAACTTGCATTTATCTTTTCCTTCTTGCCTTGTCACCTACAGTTGATTCGTATCTTGGTTGGGTTTTACATCCAAGTCTCATTTCTTTGAAACTGTCAAGCAACAAACTTGCAGAAATTCTCCTTCTTTGCCCTAAAAGATGTGACACTAATTTACACCAGAATAAGATCCAATTCAGGTGCAGTCCACTCCTCCTGAGCATCCAGTGGGTTTAAGGTTTGGAATAATAATATTTATTAGCTTTGCTTCATCAGTGCTCAGACACTTTTCCCACAGAACACTGAGAGCCCCCAGAGCTGGCTCAGACACCACTCCATGGGGAATTACATCAACCCTCTCCCTCCAGCCCAACACCATCCACTTCAAAGCCAAAGCCAAGAGTGCTGCTTTAAATCAATCACCAATTCCCAGCTCTGTCTGTTCACCTGGTATTTCCCACATGGAATGATCCAGGACAGACACAGCCAGTGTCTGCTGCATTTCCTCTGCCCAGAAACCAGCCTGGGAACTGTCAGGCTGAGCTGCCCCAAGCCACGTTCAACAAACCAGGATTGCACGCCAGCCTCTTTCTTTACTTTGTCTAATTACTCCAAGAGGTCTCCAAGCCTGCAGTGAAGGGCCAGAGGAGCACCTCTTTGCTGTGGGATGGGCCAACATGCTGTGCATGTCCCTGCTGTCTGTGAAGTTAAAATAACAAAAGGTTTTGGGGTTTTTTTCCTAAGAAAAAGAGTGGTTCTCTCTCGGGCTGTGGAAGATGTGAGGTAAATCACAGCCAGGCTCAGCTTTGCTCACTGGCTCAGGACATCCAGTTAATAATTAGCAGTGAAGCATAGCAGAGGTCACTGCAACCCCAGCCATGGCTCACCCTGGGGCTTGTTCTGGTGACCCACAGCACCGAACACGAGCAATTCTTGCGTGTCTGCAGCAGACGAGGTGACCACACTCAGTGTTCACTCACCCAGCACAGCCCCAGCACCACCAGTGCAGGAGGGATCAGCCAGGCTATGAACTGAGGCTATTTCAGAAATCATGAGTGAGGCTTTGCAACATTTAGCTTGAAATTCCCCGAATTCCTGAAGGAAAGGAAAGCCAATGACGTTCCCAGCAGTGGCAGCCAGGGCTGAGTCAGCACAAAGGGACAAAGCAAACAGGGCTGTGTCCTGCCCACCCAGTGGAACTGGGGGCAGCTTCTCCCTCATGTACCAGAGGCAACTGGAATTTTGCTTTTTAATCTTCATTAAATTTAAAGAAGCTTAAACATGGTTTAGTTTTCACTATCAATCTTTCACTGCCTTTATCAACTACCATTAAGAGAAGCTCTAGTAAGTCTAACTTAGGAATTACAGCAGAGCTGCCACACTTGTGAACAGCAAGAAGGAGAAGAGGAGGCTCAGAGGTGACCTCAGCACTGTCTGGAACTGCCTGAAGGGAAGTTCTGGCCAGGTGGGGGTTGGTCTCTTCTCCCAGGCACTCAGCAATAGGACAAGGGGGCACGATGGGCTCAAGCTCTGCCAGGGGAAATTGAAGTTGGAGAGCAGAAAAAAATTCTTTGCAGAGAGAGTGCTCAGGCATTGGAATGGGCTGCCCAGAGAGGGGGTGGATTCCCCATCCCTGGAGGTTTTTCAGCTGAGCTTGGCCGTGGCACTGAGTGCCATGATCTGGTAAAGGGACTGGAGTTGGCCCAAGGGTTGGACTTGATGATCTCGGAGGTCTTTTCCAGCCCAATCCATTCTATGAGCAGTTAACAGGTACTATGTTGCTTCCCTAACAAATTCAAACAGGTAGAGGTTTATTTATCCAGCTTTTAGCACTGAGTGACTGCTGTGGCTGAGGAGGTGAGCAGAGCACACGGGTCAGCTCCAGTCTGGAGAAGGATCAGAGGAAACTGCACCATCCCCACACGGCCCCGTGGGCAGCAGAGATGCCCCAACACCAACCCTTGCAGAGGGACAGCCCCAGGGCGGTGGGAGCGCTCCCGGTGCCCCCGGCCCTGGCACAGCCCTGGCACTGCTCCCTGCCCAGGCCAAGGCCTGGCTCTCACCCGAGGGTTCAGCAGCCCAGCTGAGGGGCAGTGACACCCAGAAGGCAGCACATCCCTCACTGCTGCAGCCAGAGCTGCAGGGCCCATCCCTCGTGCCCACTGAGCTTGCAAGGACACAGACAGCTCCCTGCCTCTGGATTTGGGGCTCCCAAGGTGCTCTCCCAGGAGAAGGGAGCAGCTCCTACATCTACCCTGTGCTTACATTTCAGCTCCTATTTCCATTCTGCTTAGCACTAACCCAAGATTAGCAGCAGTTGGCAAGGCACAGGTTGGAGAAGGTTTGTTTGGACTGCAGAGCACCCAGCACAGCAGTGGTTTCCATTCTCCATCAATCCTGCTCAAGTTGTTCTACTTCCCCTGTAGTACAATTTTGTTTAGACAAAGATTACCCTGTCACTGAAACAATGATTCAAGGAGGCCCTTTAACTGTAAGATCTGCCATTTAAGCCCATTCATTTAACTTTTGCTCTTCTCCTTCCCAACCAAATAAACAAGCACAAACCACTTAACCAAACTTACTTTCTCTCCAGTGGCCTCTTTCCCAAGTGTTTGATTGTGCCTGAATTTCACAAGTTTGGAAGACAGCAAGAATGACAACAGCAGAACACAGCCAGGCTTTTGACTTGGACACAACAGGGCAGTGGTTTTGCTTTTTGTTCAGGCACACACAGGACAGGACTTGGATCCCCTCCCACATCACCACCAGCAACTCCAACACACCACCCAGGCTGAGAATGGCTAAACATTTTTCTGAGGGGTATTTTCCCAGTCTCACAGCAAACCTTTTGACAAATATGGTTATGTGAAAACATTTTCAGTCACAGATTGGCTGCACACACTCCTTACACCTCTGCTCCTTCAGCACTGGGGTCAAGCTACTCCTTTTTCCAAACACTGAACACCTTCTCAAGAGAACCTGCCAAAGAAACTGTCACAGTCTCAGCAGACATTTCAGAAGCTCATGAGCTTCCACCACTTTGCCTGTCAAACTGCTGAGGCCACAACATGAGTAAAGAACTTACAGCACAACCCACGTCATGCTCAAGCTGAATATTTGCCTACAATTCAGGTGAGAAGGGATACCCCAAGTGAGACAGTTCAAACACTAAAATCCTCCCCTCCAAAGACCCAAGTTAAAGCTACTTTCTTCTATTTTAAGCACAGAATTCCTTTAGGTCGGATTCTGAGCAGTTTTTAAAGTTGAACAGCCAGAGGACAATCACCACACTCCCACCCTCTGTGCCTGAATCACCAGAGCTCTCAATAAACTCTATTTCAGCACAATTGCTTAATGTAAATTCATCCAGCAGCTTTTAAGCAAGAGTCCCAGGTACATTCAGACTCCTTTCCTTTGTTGACCTTTTCTTTAAGGTCCACAGAGCTCTTACTTCCATGCACACACCCCAGCATTTTCCTCTCCCCTTTGCCACTCCCCTAACCACGATCCTTGTGTTATTCACAGGGGGAAATCCTTCAAACATTCTCTCTGCCTTGAGCACAGAGCCAGACACACACATGAGCTCCTCCAGTCCATGCAGCAGTTTCACAGCAGATGTGCTGCAGACTGAGGCAATCCCCCCCTGAAACCCTCCCTGGGTACAACACAGCTTTGATTGCTGTTTTCATGCTGTTTCCAGCAATAACCAAGTGTGTTTGCACCAAGGGGGGCAATATCTCCCCACTGAAGCAGGAGCAGCACCTTCCCACCAGCTACAACTTTCCCCACCTATTTTCAGCACCTTTTTCCAGCCTTAGTCTCTCTTTTCAAAAGTATGTGAAAAACAAGGCTACAGGAAAGAGGATAATCATTGTAGGAATTTTTGACCTGGTAACAAGTGTGAATTCATTCCTGTACTAAAGGCAATGCTGCCCATGGCTTTGTGAAGAAAAACTTTATCTCATCTTCTAAATCCATTTCTTTTGAGATTCTGAGTACCCCCAGAATCAGCTTTTGCTTTAAAAAGAGATATGATGACATTTCACCAGTTGCCTCTCCTTGGCCTGTTGAACACTTCAGAAATACCACTGAAGGAAGCACCCAATAAAGACTAATTAAGCTCCATGCACACATAATAAATCAGGAACTGTGCTGCAGTTTCCAAGTGTCAGCAGGCTCCAAAAAGCCCATTGCAGTGGATTCCTGAGCTCCTGCTGTCCCTCTGTGCACAGACAGGGACACAGGGACCCTTCCCACCCCTCCAGAGTCAGAACTCACAGCCACGACCACCCAACCTGCACTTCCATACACAGGTTACAAACCAAACTTACAGGGCAAGACAAGCCACATACACCTGGAATCAGAACCTCAGCCCAACAGCAAGGAACAAAACCAGCAGGTGAGGATGATCCCCCACAAGACTCTGATGGCAGCCAACAAATTCTCCTGCAATTTCCCCATCCATTAACCTCAGACTTCATGTATTTCTGTACTCCTCACACAGGCTTTCAGCCCCCACTACATCCTGAGGCACAGACTATCACACTTCAGTGATGCTGCTAAAAATGCTTCTTTTTGTTGTTTTGAACATGTCATTTGCAAATTTCAAGGAATGACTCTCTGTTCTTGCACAGGAAGAGATGTGGTGGGGGAGGCTCACCAGTCCCTCTCCCTGGGCCACTTCACATTCAGACTCCAGTTACATCTGACCTGGATTATCATTTCCTTACTGAATTCAGTTTTATTCATTTCAGTTGTTTTTCCAACATGTCCTGTCCCATTTCCTCTGTACCCAAAGCAGGGCAGGGCTGGGCTGTACAAAGTGTAGATAAAGAAAAAGAAACTCATAGAATGGCTTGGGTTGGAAAAGGCTTTAAGAGATTCCAACCCTGCCATGGGCAGGGACACCTCCCACCAGCCCAGGTTGCTCCAAGCCCTGTCCAACCTGGCCTGGGACACTCCCAGGGATGGGGCAGCCACAGCTTCTCTGGGCAACCTGTGCCAGGGCCTGCCCACCCTCCCAGGGAAGGATTTCACCCCAATATCCCACCTAACCCTGCCCTCTGGCAATGAGAAGCCATTCCCCCTTGTCCTGTCCCTCCATCCCTTGTCCCCAGTCCCTCTCCAGCTCTCCTGGAGCCCCTTTAGGCACTGGAAGGGGCTTCAGGGTCTCCCCAGAGCCTTCTCTTCTCCAGGATGAACAACCACAGCTCTCTCTGACCCTCTGCCCATCCTGGTGCCCCCTCTGGCCTCTCTCCAGCAGCTCCATGTCCTTCCTGTGCTGCCCCCAGGGCTGGGGCAGCTCTGTAGGTGGGGTCTCACCTGAGGGGCAGATTCCTCCCTGTCCTGCTGCCCACACTGTGGGACCAGCCCAGGGCACAGGGGGCTCTGGGATCCAGCACACATGAGGAGCTTCTTGACAACCTCTGAGTCCTCACCAGGGCTGCTCTCAATCTGTTCCCACCCAGCCTGTTCCTGTGCTTGGCATATATTGTAAGTCTATACATTATAAAATTAGAAAGAACATAATATTTTGTACCATAGCTAATGGTTGCATTTCCAATTCCACAGGTCTGGTTCATCCCTACAGCCCCCACTCAGGCAGGAACAGCTCCACCAGCACCACAGAGATCCCCCCAGTACCCACCAGTGCTCAGGGGTGTGTGTGGAGCACACACAGAGCCCCACACCCTGTGAGGAACTCTCAGCCACACTTCTTCCCATCAGACTCTCATTTTTGCTACCTCTGGTAACAGTGTGAGCCAATGGTCCCCTCACAACCTCCTCTGTCCCAAGCAAGGCCTTGATGCCCAGGAAGCACAAGCAGAGGAGTGCAGGTTCCAGGGGGTCCAGCAGGAACTGCCAAACCACCAAGAGCAGAAACAATGAACAAGATGGGCCAATCTTTAACCAGCTTTTGGCCTTTCCTCACATTGCAGTTACTTTAGAGCCTCTGGTCAGGATTGTTGCCAAATTACTTTCAGAAAGCTGATGATGAATATCCTGGTCTCCAGACTCCCAGACCTGAGCAGGACCCTCAGAGATGGCACCCAGTAACTCAGCAGGCTGCTCTGGGGCCAAAACTTTTGTGCCAGGTGTTTCCCTACAGCACAGTCCACCTCTGACATCAGGAATTGGGTTCTTGCAGCTTGCACCATCATTTTTCTATTTCCTAATCCTTCAGTCTGGGAGTGATTCCCTGACCTTTTCCCCAAAGGAACATTCCCAGCTCAGGAACTTCACTGAGCAACTTCACAGCAGACACGAAAATAAATAATCACACTTTTTCTGCTTTTTCTGGGTTTTCTGCTATACACCATCTGATGGCTTTACCATCACTCTGAAAAAGCCCTAGAACAAGAAGAGTATTAATGTCCCAGAGTAACCAGAAAGCCACAAGCTTTTATTCACCATGAGCTACGAAACAGGACTCAAGGTGCACAATCACCAGAGAAGAGCAACGAGGCTGGAGAAGGGACTGGAGCACAAGTGCTGTGGGGAGAGGCTGAGGGAGCTGGGGGTGTTCAGCCTGGAGAAGAGGAGGCTCAGAGGTGACCTCAGCACTGTCTGGAACTGCCTGAAGGGAAGTTCTGGCCAGGTGGGGGTTGGTCTCTTCTCCCAGGCACTCAGCAATAGGACAAGGGGGCACGATGGGCTCAAGCTCTGCCAGGGGAAATTCAAGTTGGAGATCAGAAAGAAATCCTTTGCAGAGAGAGTGCTCAGGGATTGGAATGGGCTGCCCAGAGAGGGGGTGGATTCCCCATCCCTGGAGGTTTTTCAGCTGAACTTGGCCGTGGCACTGAGTGCCATGATCTGGTAAAGGGACTGGAGTTGGCCCAAGGGTTGGACTTGATGATCTGGGAGGTCTTTTCCAACCCCATCCATTCTGTGATTCCATTCTATGATTCTAACACCTCACAGCTGGGGGAGGCACACAGAGTCTGTCAGGGGTCTCCAAGCAGCCAAACCCCTGAGGGTATCAGGTCTGGGCAGGTGAAAGGAAGCAGGAGATGTCCCGAGGTGTGAACTGGCAGTGCTGTGGGGGGGTGATCTGGGGCCAAAGACACGGAGCAGCCTCTCACCAATCCACTCCATCGCTGAGGGACAAACACTGCTCTGCTGCTGCTGCTTCCCTGCCTGAACATAACAAAGAAATGTAAGTCAAGAGGAAAGGGGAGGGAAAAGGAGCTCCTGCAAGTGCTGGCAGCAGCAGTTCTGGCCCAGCCACACTTAGTTCAGCTCCCCAGAGGAATGCAGGCAGCAGAGACAAAGAGCAGCCCCCGTGCAGAACACGCAGCACCAGCAGGGCTGTCGCAGCACAACGTGCTGGCAAGATTAGAACACATTTAAGGGTTTGTTACATCAAGACATCATTGCCTGTGCATGTCATCTGAAGGCTTAGGCCAAGCAGAAGCAAATTATCCATTTCACAACTGCCTAGAAATAAAAGGAGTTTAATTTCAACTAAAGCTTCGGTGCAGAAGCAGGTGCTGGCTGAGTAATGGCACAACATGATTCATCTCATGAATGGTTTCCCAAGTTGGATGCTCTTAGACTTGAATTCCTGTCTGTAGGCACAGTCACAATCCAATTATGAGCCCAGCTTGCATAGCAAGTTATAAAATTAAAGTCATCCCCAGATGCCCAGAATATGAAGCAAAGAACCCCATGGAACTGGCTCCTGTGCTGCAGAACTTCAGAGGTGGGGAGGGAACAGCCAAGGCACTGAGGGAACCAAATTCCTTCTGTAATTGTCACTCCTGCCTCATTTTTAAATATAAGAAAGTTACTCAAGTTACACAAAAAACAAATTATGTCAACCACTCCAAGTAACACTTCCAAGCAACTGAGCCTTAAGAAAAGAGTTGCTCACTGTAATATCCTCCTGCCTAATTAAGCACCAGCCCGAGGCTGAACACCAGCAAACAGATCCAGTTGGGCACAGAGAAGGGCAAAGGTCAGTCCCTGTGTCAGACACTAACTCAGCACTAAACCTTTCCAACAATAACAAAAGAGACTTTGTAGAGTACCATAACCTAGTTCTAGAAACTAAGTTAGTGGAGTCTGCCCACTAAGGACTTGCTGCTGGTGCCACTCACGATGGCCAAGCAAGGTGCAGTCATTTCATCCACTCCAGGCCCTGCAGCACACGGGTTTGAGGTCAAGAGAGAAGACAAGAGCAGGGGAAGGAGATGGAATATTGCAAAAGTATTTCTCATTTGGTATCAAACTCAAACATAACGAGGCAGAAGACTGTTTCAGCACGATGGATTTCAGTATTTTCTGCTTCAGTTCTTGCCTCAAGAACCTCTTTCCCCGTGCTCAGCCTCCAAGACACTCTGTGCTCCACTCCTGCTGTACAGGAGCCAATCCTGACACTAAAGCTGCTGCTGCCTCAGTGTTTATACTCCACACCACTGAAAACCCAGAACTCAGAGTGCAGCAATAAAGAGACCTATAAATCCTTCCCATGACATTTCCCAAGCAGCCAGTTCTGCTGAGATTGTCCTCCTGCACTTTGCAAAAAGGCCTTGGGGACTCCCTTGGTAAGTCAAGATGTAATGAAAATACCAAGAATATTAATGGCACATATATCAGGTTCCATATATTCCTCACATAGAGAACATCAGCCATCTCTCTCAGGCTTTTTAATCTCAGATCAATATTTTCCTCTTCCACTTAAAGATTTAATAGACCCTTAAAGAAAAGAGTTGTGATATTTTAGTTTCAATTCTTATTTTCCACACCTGGGGGTGGATATGTCCCCATGGGAGGACTTGAATCAAGATTAACTACAAATCTAGACCAATGGGATGTTTTTCAGGAGTGTTGCACTGTAGGCAGTTCTGGCTCCTCCAACCCCAAGTGTTCAAGTGTGACGCTGTTTCCGATAAACCTTCTCTGCAACAGGATTAAAGGCAGTCCCAAAATATCAGTGCTAATTTGGGGCTCATCAAGATGTCCTCAGGGAAACAGGATAAAAAGGAGAGACTGAGCATAATGATACAAGAGTAATATTGCCAGGCAAGCTGGGTGTTAAGCAACAAAAAGCCAACAAGTTTTCCTTAATATTTTTCTAAAGCATTTCTACATCAATGAACAAAGAGGCTTTAATGAAACAAAGTCACTCCTCTAAAAATACAGTGGGAAATTGGAAGGAAAGAGGGGAAAGTGAAAGTCAAGTATGGGAAAAAAGCACTAGAAAAATATTTAGTAGTGCTGCTTTTCCACAATCAAGTCTCCCTTGATAGGAAAATACCTGAAGGGAAGTTCTGGCCAGGTGGGGGTTGGTCTCTTCTCCCAGGCACTCAGCAATAGGACAAGGGGGCACGATGGGCTCAAGCTCTGCCAGGGGAAATTGAAGTTGGAGAGCAGAAACAAATTCTTTGCAGAAAGAGTGCTCAGGCATTGGAATGGGCTGCCCAGAGAGGGGGTGGATTCCCCATCCCTGGAGGTTTTTCAGGTGAGCTTGGCCATGGCACTGAGTGCCATGATCTGGTAAAGGGACTGGAGTTGGCCCAAGGGTTGGACTTGGCGATCTGGGAGGTCTTTTCCAACCCAATCCATTCTATGATTCTGTGGATGTGGCACTGAGTGAGAATCCACCATGTCTTGATCCACCATGTCTTGATCCAACCCTACTGTGATCACCAGCCCAGGGCACTCAGTGCCCTGGGCTGGTGATCACAGTGGGGTTGGATCAAGGGTTGGACTTGCTGATCTCGGAGGTCTTTTCCAACCCAATCCATTCTATGATTCTATAATTCTATGACCTATCAGATCTATAGAATCCACTTTCCTAAAAAAAATCCCAATCCATTACAAATTCTTACTGCCCATAACTTTTAGCAGGACCAAAGAACACCAGCAAGTCTTGCAAACTGTTCTACCAAACAGAATTAAGGTCCAGGGATTCGGACACCAATTCCTGTGGCCATGGGAGCTGTGCAGGAGCTGTGACAGACTCAGCCCAGCTCTGTCCTGTGGAGCCAAGGGCAGCCCCACCCTCTGCTGTGCCCAAGGATTCCTGCCTGGGATCCCTCCAGGATCACGGGACATGGGCACCCACTGCTTCAACATCTCCTCAGGGCAAGGAGGGGAAAGCACAGGAGAAATGCACTAAACCAGCTGGGGAGCAACACCCTCCCACCACAGCCCTTTGAAGAGTAATGCCATGGGGAAGGAGAGGGGAAATCCAGGCTGTGGAGCTGAACTGCACATCATTATCTGCTGCAGTCACAGCGCTGGGGAATGAGTCTTTTCCTGGAGAGAATTCCTGACTGGCAGAACTAGAATGCTGCCTGAGTCTTGCTTGTTTGAAAGAAGACCATGTTAAACTCAATCCTTTATGCAAGTCTTGCAGAAAAGGCAGCACTGAGATCAAGCAATCAAAGAGTTTTGCTTTCCCTTGCAAAGCTCCCCTCCAATCCCTGGTGCATCCCAGCTGCCCAGCACCAACCTGCTCCTCTGCAGCACTGAGACAATCCTGCTGCTCCCTCTCCTGTGGCAGCTTTCACTGACTCCTCCCATCCCTGGGGAACACCAGTCCCTCTCCACCATGACAAACTGGGCTTGTTGGACACACTCTCTGTTTCAGAGCTCAGCCCCTTTGCCCTCCGTGTTTGACAAGCACTGAACCAGATTCCCAGCCCACTGTTCCCTTCCCAGAGGGCAGAGTGAGGGGCCAGAGGTGCCCCCAGGCAGGAAACTCTCTGAGGAGCCAAGAGCAGAGCAGAGTTCAATGGTGGGGAAATTGGAGATCAGAAAAAACTTCTTTGCAGAGAGAGTGCTCAGGCATTGGAACGGGCTGCCCAGAGAGGGGGTGGATTCCCCATCCCTGGAGGTTTTGAAACTGAGCTTGGCCGTGGCACTGAGTGCCATGATCTGGTAAAGGGACAGGAGTTGGACCAAGGGTTGGACTTGGTGATCTCGGAGGGCTTTTCCAACCCAAACAATTCTGTAATTCTATGGATGTGGCACTGAGTGAGAATCCACCATGTCTTGATCCAAACCCACTGTGATCACCAGCCCAGGGCACTCTGTGCCCTGGGCTGGTGATCACAGTGGGGTTGGATCAAGGGTTGGACTTGCTGATTTCGGAGATCTTTTCCAACCCAACTGATTCTATGATTATATGATTCTTTGCAGAGAGAGTGCTCAGGGATTGGAATGGGCTGCCCAGAGAGGGGGTGGATTCCCCATCCCTGGAGGTTTTTCAACTGAGCTGGGCCGTGGCACTGAGTGCCATGATCTGGTAAAGGGACTGGAGTTGGACCAAGGGTTGGACTTGATGATCTCGGAGGTCTTTTCCCACCCAGTCGATTCTGTGATTCTGTGTTTCTATGGATGTGGCACTGAGGGAGAATCCACCATGTCTTGATCCAACCCTACTGTGATCACCAGCCCAGGGCACTGAGGGAGAATCCACCATGTCTTGATCCAACCCTACTGTGATCACCAGCCCAGGCACAGTTGGGTTGGATCAAGGGTTGGACTTGATGATCTCAGAGGTTTTTTCCAACCCAATCCATTCTATGATTCTCTGGTGGCAGCTCACAAAGTTTCCATACAGGCTTTTCCTACAGGGAGCAGGAGAAGTGCAGGAATCCATTTATACCCCCAGTTAACAAAATGAAGTGTTTCCAGCCACGTCTAAGACAAGAAATAACTACTGAGATAGTTGTTTCTTCTCACTAAAAAAATCTTTTTCTTTTATAATACAAACAGAAATCTCAGTTTTCGAGTTTAAACACAAATACTGCATTAAACACATGAAACCTCAGATGAGCAGACACAAAGATGAGCTGTGGCCATCCATGCTCTGAATTAAAGCCATAAAATCACCAAGACACTGAGTAAAATTACCCTCACTGTGCCCAGTTCTCAGCCCAGACAAACTGTGTTTTAAGAAATCAGGTTGCTCTGAGTCACAGCTCAGGTCCAGGGATCCTCAAACACTGCAAACACCCAGAAAATGAGTAGTTTGTGATTAGCTACAAGGAAAGTAAACATGATTATTCTGAACAAAATACCACTGAACAGGCCAGGAAGAAGATCCAGCCAACCACTTCCATTAATCTAAATTAGTGGCCAAGATCCCTATAAGGGTAAGGTCATATTATCCAAAGGAATTACATTCCTATGGTTTCAGCTCTAGGTTTGAATCCTAATAATTAAACTTGAGATGTCAAATACTGGAGACACAGAAGTCACTCATGAATACCCTGTATCAGCAATGGCATGGCTTGCACTAACACTGGAAAACTCATCCCCCAGCCCTCTCTTCACCATCCCCTCTGTCCCAGAGCAGCTGTGGGCACACACACAGGCAGGAGCTGTACAACAACAGTTTTACAAGTGTGTGTCAGTAACTTATCAGCAAAAGCATCTTGGTCAGGGGTTACACTGCAAACAAATTGCCTGCAGAGACCTCTGATGTCTCAAGCTGGAGCATTTTGACCAATCCAGCTCCTTCTCAGTACACAGACCTATTTCTACCAGCCACAAGTTTCTGATACACCTTTTCTGTTCCTTTAAAGACTGAATGCCTGGTAAAGCATGAGGCACAGTTAGAAGGCTACAGACATTTTGAACTTTGTCTTAATTACCTGGCTGGCAGGGAAAACCTCTCTGTGCTCACCAAACCCTGGGCACACTGAACTGACACTGGGTGGCCACTGATGCCCAGAAAAGAAGGGGGACAAAGTAATGACCTGCTACTGTGAAGACCAGCATTATTTGGTGCTCTAATGGCTTGAAAACCTTAGTTGTATCATTGCAAGCTTCATTTAGATGGGATTTAAACTCAGTTCCCTCTGGGGTCCATCCAGAGGCTCTGGAAGCACAGGGAGACCAGCCCAGGGCTCTCCACCCACCCCTCCTGACACAAACCCTCCCCATGGCCCATCACTGATGCCTCTTCCACAGCATTTACTTATCCTTGCAATGCAACTGTGGAGACAAAACAGCAGTGGGAAGATCACTGGCTTCTACAAATGCTTCTCCATACAGGTGAAGGGCACCAGAAATACCTTAACCAAGTTATTCCCTAATGAATGGATCCCACTGCATGGTTTCATCCATTCCTATTCCAATCTATGCCTTCATGCTTTCCAAGGAAAAGACTTCAGCCTATCAATATCCAAAAGAAAGCAAGCACAAAGATTTGACACAAAATATAAACCTCCATACCTCAGTAAGGAAAGGAAAGAGGACTGTAACCAAACACATAACATCATGGCAATTTGTTTTAATTGCATCTGCTAAAAATAGTAACATTTGTCCATGTAGCAAGATCTGCAGGGATACAAATCAGTACCAGCCCAGTATGAGCAGATATAGAGCACCTGAGTGTGGGAACCACTGACATTGACTTACTATGTTAGAGGACATTTGCCTCAAATGTTCTCAAATGCTCCTGAGACAACTTCAAGAGCCTGTGCTTTCAGAGAGGGAGGCCCTTATGCACAAGCCACTTGAGACTGGTACAATAAACTCCTTAAAATAATCTTTAGGATTGCTCTGTTCTTGCACACAGAGCTGTTATTGGGGTCCTCTGACATGAGCTGGTGGAGCTGTTCTGGTCAAGAGGTCAGAGCTGCTCTTTCACAAACACAGCTAAAACCAGAGCCCCAGATACCCACTGGGAAGCAGGACAAGCCTTGGTGGCCCTAATTTGCTGTCCCTGCATCATCCCACTGTGGTGGCACAGCTCTCCTGGGTGAAATGGCACTCAGCAAACTGGGGCTTATTATTAAGCAGCCCCAAAGTCACAACTAAAGAAACAAAGACTTATGTGACTTATTTAAAGATACAAACTGTCTTTATAAAAAAAAATAACATTCAAATTGTTCACTTGGTAGCAGAAAGAGCTTTTTCTCAGTTTATATGAGTCAGGTCAAACAGCTTTCACCCTCCTTCCAGTCCATCTACACCTACAGCAGAAAACACAGCGAGCTGTTCAGAGCTGTCTCTTTACACACACTTTTCTGGATAAAACCTGCTGGTGTTCCCACATCTGTACCCAGAACCAACACTGAATGGTATGAGCTGCTTGTAAAAGACAAAAACTTTGCAAGTTCAACAAATTTGTAGTGTCTCAATTTCAGTTCTATTTGTCCAGCACAGCCTTCAAGCCAAAATTCAAGGCATGAGCCTCCATAAACTCACTCTATATTCTACAACAGACATGACATGCCTCAGTTTGGAGAAAAAACACTTCTTCAAGGTTTGGAGGAAAAAAACTCCTTCAAGGTTAAGCATTTCTTTGACCTCTTTTTGAACTCAAACACATTATTGTTCCATTGTCACTCCAGATTACTTGTCAGCTGCCCAAACACCAACACTTTTACAGCTTCCCCTTTTCAATCACACTTTTTCAATCTCCCTTCATCCAAAGCCACTGCACTAACCCCTTCTGACATGAATCTTACCCTGCCTTTTTTAAAGGTCAAACTGTTTCTGCTACAACTTGCAGAGCACCCCCTGGCCCCGTCAGGGTCACTTTGTTTCTGTGCCCCAGCGAGTCACACAAACACAGTTCCCTTTAAGCACCAGGGGATTCTGATTGTGATAGAAATTACTGTGGAGCTGGGAAGGAACCTCGGGGGTGCAGGCACATTAAAGGGTTGCCAATTAGGTGTGGAGCACCAATTAGCTGGCCCTTACCTTGCAGCATGCACCTGTAGGCAGACTCGGAGATGGCATAGATGTGTGGGGGCATCTCGTGGCGCTTCTTCCCTCGGTACATCTCAATAATGTTCTCCGAGTAAATCGGGAGGTTCTTGTAAGGGTTTATAACTACACAGAACAGCCCTGAATAGGTCTGGAAAACAAACAAACATTCCTGTTAGTAAACAGTATTGAAATAGAGTCATAAAGGACACAAAGCTTTTTTCACGGGTTCTGTAATATTTGCCTTAAAACAAAATTGAAGTCCTTTCTGTGGAGCAACTCGAAGTGCATGATATATATTCAAATGATTGGCTTCTACTTCTCTCAAAAGGCTCTTTAATTGCCTCCATAAAAAGTAATTTAAAGATAATAAGCATAGGTAAATTTGAAGAGGAGCATCTGATCTCTTTCCCACAGACATTTAAATCAAGTTACAGGTTTTATGGACACCTTTTGATGTTCAGCTCCTTCAGTAAAATGTGCATTCCAAGGTATTTTCATTTCTGAAGGAACTGATAATCTCCATTGCTCTAGTAAATAATCTGGGTAAGGGAAAAGCCTATTTCAGATCACCACTAATTCTGCTATGCTGTTATTTTCTCAGATCTGTTACATCTTTGCTGCTCATCAGCCCTCCTCAATCCCACAGGGAGCTCAATCCCTCCCAGCCCAGCTGAGGGACAGCCTGGCAGCTGGCACTGCAGACATTCCACACCCTGCTTGTGGCTCTGACACTCCACAGAGGGGACCAGGACCACCAGAACACCCAGGAACCCAGCACAGACCCCACTGCTGATGTCCCTGACTCTCACTGAGGCATTTCCTGAACCAAAACATGCTCAAGTGCTACAGAAAGGAGCCCACAGTGAAGCCATGCCCACAGGGCCACATTTCCCTGTGATCCAACTGCCCCAGACTCCTCCAGACCAGCTCCAGCTCTGCTCCACACAGGCTATTTATAAGGAGGTTATCACAGAAATATCCATGGCAGCACAAGTCCCGAGGCAGGCACTGACACTGGTCTGTGGGAGGGACACACGAGCAGGGTCTGGCTCGGGATCAAAGGCTGAGCTCCCAGACAGACACCCTGCACACCCCAGAGCTCACCCGGGGTGTTCCCCTAATCCAAGGCATCTGGATGGCTCTGCCTTTCCAGCTGCCACCAAAACTGAGAGCTCTTAAAGCAAAATCCCCCCATTCACTGGTATCTCATCACGTGCTTTGACAGCGTGTTCTTTTTGATCACTGATGAAATTCCCATCGTGGGCAAGAGGCCACATTTGAGAGAAATAGGAAGTATCTCTCTAAATGTCAGGAAACACACCTTGCTTACCTTTGCAGGGGGAGGGGAGCAGAGCGGAGGGGAGAGAGGGAGGGAGGGAGGGAGCGGAGGGAGGGAGCGAGGGAGCGGAGGGGAGAGAGGGAGGGAGGGAGGGAGCGGAGGGGAGAGAGGGAGGGAGGGAGGGAGCGGAGGGGAGAGAGGGAGGGAGGGAGGGAGGGAGGGAGCGGAGGGGAGAGAGAGAGGGAGGGGAGGGGAGAGAGGGAGGGAGGGGAGGGGAGAGAGGGAGGGAGCGGAGGGGAGAGAGGGAGGGAGGGGAGGGGAGAGAGGGAGGGAGCGGAGGGGAGAGAGGGAGGGAGCGGAGGGGAGAGAGGGAGGGAGCGGAGGGGAGAGAGGGAGGGAGCGGAGGGGAGAGAGAGGGACCAGACAGCATTAACAGCTCTGAGAGGTAACTCAATTCTTGCAGCATTAGTCAAATTTTAAAAAGTATTTCTGCTACATTTGTATCATTACAGTAGCTGAAAGTCCAATCTGCCTCTATTTTTTTTTAAGTATAAAAGATTTTACTCAGAGGAAAAGGTGGCCCCTTGTTCTTTCTACATCTACAAGAGATTCTGGAAAGACAGACAGAGGTGATCTCTGAACTGAGCCAGGAGCACCATCAGCAAAGAATAAAGAACTTGGGCTTAGGCCAGGTGTCCTGACACAGGGACATCTTATGTCCTTACAGGAAAATACTCCCTCTGCTTTGCTCAGATCTGCTGCATGATAAGCACTGCTGGGCCTTACCATATAAATAAAGTATTTATTTCTCAAGAGAAAGGAAACAGATGCTATCATGTCAACTGATCCAAGCATAAAGAACAACTTATCAGTCATTAACTCAGCATGACACGGGTCTGTTGGCAAGTGGGCAGTTCCTTCCCAACCTCCCTTCCAGCCACAGGTTCCTGTCCCTCCTGCCACCATCAGTGTCCTTGCAGTAACTGAGACAAATTTCAAAAGGAATTGTTTTTTAATAACCAGATCCCTGCCCAAATCCATTCCTGGTCACTGGTGATACTGGAGGGGAGAGGGAAGGCAGGACAGTTATTTTACAGCGTGGCACAGCCAGCCAAGGAGCCCATCACCTGAGGGGCATTGGCCCTCCATTCCCAGCCAGCTGGGCCCACCCACACACACCTACCAGCACCAGAACTACCACAGACCTGGTTTCCAGCCTAGTCTTCAAATCAGGATAACGAGGAGCAAGGCACATGTTCCCTGAGCCCAGCCCAGAATGTCAGAGCTGCACCCCCACTGTGCTCCTCCAGGGCAGCCACAGCCCATGGGACACTTGGTTCCTGCCACTGCAGGGAGATGTGGCTCAGGGAAAGGAGTCCCACACCCAGAGTGCCCTTCAGACCTGTCCCAGCACTCCCCTGGCCACTGCAAAGGCAGCAACACGTGCTGGAGCCAGCAGCCCTCTGCCCTCCGAGGTCCCCGGGGGGGGGCAGAGCAGCCCCCCCTGGGATCCCTGTGCATCCAGCAGCCCCCCGGGATGACTCTGGATCCGGCAGCCCCCCGCCCCGGGGTCCCTCTGCATCCGGCAGCCCCCCCCCGCCCCCCGGGGTCCCTCGGCATCCACCAGACTTCCCCCCCCCCCCCCCCGCGGTCCCTCGGCATCCACCAGACCCCCCCCCCCCGCCCCGGGGTCCCTCGGCATCCACCAGACACACCCCCCCCCCCGGGGTCCCTCTGCATCCAGCAGACCCCCCCGGGGTCCCTCGGCATCCACCAGATCCACCCCCCCCCGGGTCCCTCTGCATCCAGCAGACCCCCCCGGGGTCCCTCTGCATCCAGCAGACCCCCCCCGGGTCCCTCTGCATCCAGCAGACCCCCCCCGGGTCCCTCTGCATCCAGCAGTACTGCTGAGCCCTGCTCTGGTTTTCACCCACCCAGCTTCACAGACTTCCAATTGCCCTCCGTGGGCTGCTGTTCCTCACCCTCCAGAGGACAGGGACCCCCCAAACCAGTGACTGGTTAACTGAAAGGGTGGTGTTGAACAAACCAGCTATATTACAGTCACTCTTTCCAGAGCAACATCTCTGGAAATTCATCCAAAACTTTTCCCTGTTGTTTTGGCCAACAGAAAGCTGCTGTTTTACACCCAAAATCAATGCCCTTCCCCAGATATGAAAAACCTGCTCTGGAAAGTAATTAAAAAGAACAGCTGTTTGAATCATAGAATGGATTGGGTTGGAAAAGACCTCTGAGATCATCAAGTCCAACCCTTGGGCCAACTCCAGTCCCTTTACCAGATCATGGCACTCAGTGCCACGGCCAAGCTCAGCTGAAAAACCTCCAGGGCTGGGGAATCCACCCCCTCTCTGGGCAGCCCATTCCAATCCCTGAGCACTCTCTCTGCAAAGAAGATTTTCTGCTCTCCAACTTCAATTTCCCCTGGCAGAGCTTGAGCCCATCGTGCCCCCTTGTCCTATTGCTGAGATAATCCCTCTCTATTCTCCATCAATTGCTTTGTGGTTCGTTATTTCCTCAGCACAGACATGGAGTAAATGTTACTATTTAGCTACACCAAGAATTAATTATTTATAAAAATAAACTTAACAGTCCTTCAGACCTCTACTGATGACACCCTAACCTGGGACCCTTTCCAGATTCATTCCTGGAGCAGGAATTGGATGGATTTGTGAACCTGCAATGACCAGAAAAAGCAAAGCCCAACAATGCCAATATAATTTGGCCAAACTAAAGACCAGCAAACACTCTGGGCAAATGAAAAGGGTTAAATTAAGAGTCTCTATATTGAAAAAGGCCAAATTAGACTTTATGAAGCACAAAAGTCTACATTTCACCAGTGCTGGGGTTGATTTATTTGAAACTAAAGCTTAAAGGACAGGCTTTTATCCCAGACCATTCAGCCTGTGCCACGACACAGCCCTTCACATGCAGCACCTTCACCTCCAGCACCTCCATTTCCCCCACACTTGGCACCCAGTTCACTCTCCCACTGTTTCCCTGCAGAATTCAAAGATCCCACTTTCTCCAAAACACAACAACACTGCACAGCCCCAGTTTATTCAGAGGAAGGTGGAACTGAGCTTTCCCACACAGCTCCTGAATTTCCTGGCCATCATCTACTGCAGACAGCAATGTATGAACACACTGGTGGGCTGTTCATGGCTTGGTAGGCACAGAAACACTGAAGGGATGGTTTTATTGAGCCAAATTTCACTGAGAGGGAGGGAAATGGTACCAAAATCTTATAAAGCTATTTTATAACTGCAAGTCTCACAGTCCAAGTTGATCCCTGTACCTAAGGTTATAAGCAAGGGCTTTTTGCATGCAAATTGAACACATAAAAACTATCCTGAGAATGTTTTACATCCCTCAGAAAGCTTCTTGGTGAGCAGAAGAACTGCCAAGAATATCTGCCTTGACAAATGCAACCACATAACTGTTAGGGATGCCCAGAGCTTGGAGACCCGCAGAAGGGGCAGTGATGCCCTGTGCTCCCTCTCTTAGGGATGCCCAGACCCACAGCAGGGGCAGTGATGCCCTGTGCTCCCTCTGTTAGAGATGCCTAGACCCACAGAAGGGGCAGTGATGCCCTGTGCTCCCTCTCTCAGGGATGCCCAGACCCACAGAAGGGGCAGTGATGCCCTGTGCTTCCTCTCTCTTCGGGATGCCCAGACCCACAGAAGGGGCAGTGATGCCCTGTGCTCCCTCTCTCAGGGATGCCCAGACCCACAGAAGGGGCAGTGATGCCCTGTGCTTCCTCTCTCTTCGGGATGCCCAGACCCACAGAAGGGGCAGTGATGCCCTGTGCTTCCTCTGTTAGAGATGCCCAGACCCACAGAAGGGGCAGTGATGCCCTGTGCTTCCTCTGTTAGGGATGCCCAGACCCACAGAAGGGGCAGTGATGCCCTGTGCTTCCTCTGTTAGAGATGCCCAGACCCACAGAAGGGGCAGTGATGCCCTGTGCTTCCTCTGTTAGAGATGCCCAGACCCACAGCAGGGGCAGTGATGCCCTGTGCTCCCTCTCTTAGGGATGCCCAGAGCTCTCAGACCCACAGCAGAGGCAGTGATGCCCTGTGCTCCCTCTCTTAGGGATGCCCAGACCCACAGCAGGGGCAGTGATGCCCAGACCCACAGAAGGGGCAGTGATGCCCTGTGCTCCCTCTCTCAGGGATGCCCAGACCCACAGAAGGGGCAGTGATGCCCTGTGCTTCCTCTCTCTTAGGGATGCCCAGACCCACAGAAGGGGCAGTGATGCCCTGTGCTCCCTCTGTCAGGGATGCCCAGACCCACAGAAGGGGCAGTGATGCCCTGTGCTTCCTCTCTTAGGGATGCCTAGACCCACAGAAGGGGCAGTGATGCCCTGTGCTCCCTCTCTTAGGGATGCCTAGACCCACAGAAGGGGCAGTGATGCCCTGTGCTTCCTCTGTTAGAGATGCCCAGACCCACAGCAGGGGCAGTGATGCCCTGTGCTCCCTCTCTTAGGGATGCCCAGACCCACAGCAGGGGCAGTGATGCCCTGTGCTCCCTCTCTTAGGGATGCCCAGACCCACAGAAGGGGCAGTGATGCCCTGTGCTCCCTCTCTTAGGGATGCCCAGACCCACAGAAGGGGCAGTGATGCCCTGTGCTTCCTCTCTCTTAGGGATGCCCAGACCCACAGAAGGGGCAGTGATGCCCTGTGCTCCCTCTGTCAGGGATGCCCAGACCCACAGAAGGGGCAGTGATGCCCTGTGCTTCCTCTCTTAGGGATGCCTAGACCCACAGAAGGGGCAGTGATGCCCTGTGCTCCCTCTCTTAGGGATGCCTAGACCCACAGAAGGGGCAGTGATGCCCTGTGCTTCCTCTGTTAGAGATGCCCAGACCCACAGCAGGGGCAGTGATGCCCTGTGCTTCCTCTCTCAGGGATGCCCAGACCCGCAGAAGGGGCAGTGATGCCCTGTGCTCCCTCTCTTAGGGATGCCCAGACCCACAGAAGGGGCAGTGATGCCCTGTGCTCCCTCTCTTAGGGATGCCCAGACCCACAGAAGGGGCAGTGATGCCCTGTGCTCCCTCTCTTAGGGATGCCCAGACCCACAGAAGGGGCAGTGATGCCCTGTGCTCCCTCTCTTAGGGATGCCCAGACCCACAGAAGGGGCAGTGATGCCCTGTGCTTCCTCTCTTAGGGATGCCCAGACCCACAGCACGGGCAGTGATGCCCTGTGCTCCCTCTCTCTTTGGGATGCCCAGACCCACAGCAGGGGCAGTGATGCCCTGTGCTCCCTCTGTTAGAGATGCCCAGACCCACAGCAGGGGCAGTGATGCCCTGTGCTTCCTCTGTTAGAGATGCCCAGACCCACAAAAGGGGCAGTGATCCCCTGTGCTCCCTCTCTCTTAAGGATGCCCAGAGCTCTCAGACCCACAGCAGGGGCAGTGATGCCCTGTGCTCCCTTTCTCGTAGGGATGCCCAGACCCACAGAAGGGGCAGTGATGCCCTGTGCTCCCTTTCTCGTAGGGATGCCCAGACCCACAGCAGGGGCAGTGATGCCCTGTGCTCCCTCTCTCTTAGGGATGCCCAGAGCTTGGAGACCCACAGCAGGGGCAGTGATGCCCTGTGCTCCCTCTCTCTTTGGGATGCCCAGAGCTTGGAGACCCACAGAAGGGGCAGTGATGCCCTGTGCTCCCTCTGTCAGGGATGCCCAGAGCTCTCAGACCCACAGCAGGGGCAGTGATGCCCTGTGCTCCCTCTCTCTTAGGGATGCCCAGACCCACAGCAGGGGCAGTGATGCCCTGTGCTTCCTCTGTTAGGGATGCCCAGACCCACAGAAGGGGCAGTGATGCCCTGTGCTCCCTCTCTCAGGAATGCCCAGACCCACAGCAGGGGCAGTGATGCCCTGTGCTTCCTCTGTTAGGGATGCCCAGACCCACAGAAGGGGCAGTGATGCCCTGTGCTCCCTCTCTCAGGGATGCCCAGACCCACAGAAGGGGCAGTGATGCCCTGTGCTCCCTCTCTCTTAGGGATGCCCAGAGCTTGGAGACCCACAGAAGGGGCAGTGATGCCCTGTGCTCCCTCTCTCGTAGGGATGCCCAGACCCACAGCAGGGGCAGTGATGCCCTGTGCTCCCTCTCTTAGGGATGCCCAGACCAACAGAAGGGGCAGTGATGCCCTGTGCTCCCTCTCTTAGGGATGCCCAGAGCTCTCAGACCCACAGCAGGGGCAGTGATGCCCAGACCCACAGCAGGGACAGTGATGCCCTGTGCTCCCTCTCTGTCCTGCAGCATGTGGACTCTGATGGAGCTGCCCAGTGGGAATCAGAGCAGGGATCAGCCCTGACACACTGCCCAGTCTGGATGAGAACAGACCTCACTCACCTCAGCTGCCAGAGGTGTGTATGTATATTAAGAACGGGCAGGCAGGTTCAGATGCTGATCCCCCTGGAGCTCACAGGCCCAGCTGCAAACAAGCTGGGTCCCTGACACACACCTCTCTGCCTGAGCCAGGAACTGGCTGCACTCAGGATCAACCCACAGCAGCAGGACAGGCTGGGATAACCTGAGATCAGCTCAGGTGGGGAGAGCACAGTGCTGGTAACACCAGGGGGGTGGGTTTGATCCCCTCATGGGCCATCCTGTAGGAACTGGACTCAATGACCCTTGTGGGTCCCTTCCAGCCCAGAACATTCTGGGATTCTGGGAATGCACACTCCAGGCAGGGCTCCAGACACACAGCACAGGAGTGCACTGACAGAGGTTTGCTACCCAACCTCTCCTTCAGGACACACAGCGTGCAGTTTGAAGGTTTCCAGATGCTTACAGCTTTTATCCAGCAGTTTATCACTGAGTAATTTGGGGTTTGCTAAGCTGTCCCAGACTGCAGAGTTCAGGTTCCTGGCACTGGCCTGTTGGAAAGCTCCATTCTATTCCCACAGCCTGAGGCAGACTGAGTGAAGGGCTGGCAAACAGTGTGATATTCCAAGGTGAAAGCACGTGGGAGTTCAGGCTCTGGATCTGCAGTGTGGGCTTTCATGGCCTGTCTTCCCTTAAAACCATATCCCACCTTCCCTCTGCAGACACAGCTGGAGGTGTTAAGGGTCAAAAGCCTGGGACAACTCCTTGGATTAACAGCTCAGCTGTGCAGTTCTTGTATCCAGGAACATGCTGTTTTGACTGTTAGGTTGGTTTCTCCTGCCACAACATCAAAAGGCCTTTAAAGCACCACTTCAGAGCACGTTAGAAAGTTCTGGAATTTGTAACAATCAATTTGCATCACCTGAGCATGCAGGCTCAACATTTATCTCCAGTTCTTCAAATATAAAAAGTGACAGATTTACTCTATTACTATATAAATAATTAAGCTGAGGTAAGTGAACATCTACACATCTCTCACTATCACCTGAAATGCAGACCTAGCAAGCAATACATGTTTTAGGTGGCATCCCATAACTGATGGAGTAGAGCACATTCTCCAGGTTGGTAAATGGCCTTATTGTACCATTTTCTTGCTTGGTTTTCCCTCCTAAAGTTACAGACCCCCCTTTCACATTCCAAGGCCTACTCAGTTCTCTGAGCTGGACATGGATTCCTCAGGTAGTACCTCTTCTCTCTCTAAAGTTATCCAATCTTAAATTCAACACTAAAGAAGGGCAGGCAGCTCTTCAGTCTCAGAGAGGAGGAAGGTGAGGGACTAAAATCAAAAACCCCCAAACTGCAATAAAATCAATAAGTTCTGTTGGTACCCACAAAGGCAGAATCAGGGGGAAGGAACTCCCTGCAGAGCCCTGGGAACCTCAGGGCAGAGAGGCTGCAGGACAAGAGTCACTGTCACTCAGGGCAACTGAGGAACAGGATGGGAGAGGGAAAGAGCACAGCACATACACCAAATATCAGTGAAAGAGCTCAGCCCATGCTGTATGTGACCTGTCTGTGGATATTCTCTGTACCTGGAGCTCAGCAGGCTCACCAGTGCTGTGGTTTCACATCTGCAGCCTTCAGGAGAAGCATTTACTCTCAGCACTGTCTGGAACTCCCTGAAGGGAAGTTCTGGCCAGGTGGGGGTTGGTCTCTTCTCCCAGGCACTCAGCAATAGGACAAGGGGGCACGATGGGCTCAAGCTCTGCCAGGGCAAACTGAAGTTGGAGAGCAGAAAAAACTTCTTTGCAGAGAGAGTGCTCAGGGATTGGAATGGGCTGCCCAGAGAGGGGGTGGATTCCCCATCCCTGGAGGTTTTTCAGCTGAGCTTGGCCATGGCACTGAGTGCCATGATCTGGTAAAGGGACTGGAGTTGGCCCAAGGGTTGGACTTGATGATCTCAGAGGTCTTTTCCAACCCAATCCATTCTGTGATTTAAAGAGAGAAACCCCCAGACTGGGCCAGCAGTGCAGTTACACCCTGAGCTCTCCAGCTCTCAGGCAGACTCAGGGTCACAGCCACTCACTCTCACAGAGCTGCCTCAGCCACAGCAACTGCTCAGAGCCAGAACATGATCTGAGGCTGCACCCGGGCCAGAGGAGTATTAATATCCCAGCCCAAGGCTCCTGCATGTTGAAGCCTGACTGCCCCACAGACACCTCTACAACAGGCCACCAGCAGTTCTGGGGCAGGCACAGCCTGTCCTGCAGCACAAAGCATTCCATGGCACTTCAACAGGAGCCCAAAATCCAACCTGCTGCTCCTTCTCAGGCTGTAAAGCCACTTGGTTTTACAGAAACAGAATACTTGACAGGAACATGCACTTTCTCATACTCTGCTTGCCTCAGTGCAAGGAGGGAATTGACTGATTTCCCTTCAGTCCCTCAGACACTTCTAACAAAGTAAAACCCTGCTCAGAGCTCCCTCATTTTAAACACATTTATGAGTCTTCCAAAGATTAGAGTCAATACAAAAACAAATTCTTGTGTCAAAGCAACACCTCCAGTGTGAACCCCAGCACTTCTTCTGCCCTGTACTGGGTGTGACACCCACTGACTGGTTTGTGTCAAGGAAAAGATGCAATCGAGCAACAAACTCCACTTCTTGCAGGTTTCTTTTACCACCAATCCTTGACACTCAGTAATGTGAAACATTCCCAACTGGACCAGCAGGAAAACTAAAGCAATTAGAACACAGAAGCTTATACAGCACCACAGATTGGTCTAGGTTAGACTCTGGCCTGACAGGAGGCAGCAGCTCAGCAGAAGGAACAGCTCACAGACAGCTCCTCAGGTGCAGAGTCACCAGAGCTCCCACCCACAGCAGGCTCTGCAGGGGGGACTGAAGCACAGCTCCCTTTTCTTCCCCTCTTCTGTTCCAATAAAATGGAAAGCACATTAATAAATTAAACAAGGGGTGCAGGCCAATTATAGAGGCAACACTTGCAATTTTCAGAAGAAAACCTGCTGAAGTGCTTTCACTTGCACAATGGTGAGCAGGTTTTGCTCTTTCCTGGGAGAAAGGAAACCAGCAGTCACCTGCAAGGAGAGCAGGAACCAGCAGGAGGGTTCCAGGAGCTCTCAGCCTCACAGAAACAGCCTCCAATCCTCTTCCTAAAGGTTTTCAGGAAAAAAAAAAGGTGGAGGAGTGGGCAGGAAGGATAGTGCACAGCTCACTGGAGTTTGGAGGACTCTGGAGATGAATTTAACCCTTTCCTCAAGGTGCTTCACCAGCTTTAACCCTTCCTCAAGGACCAGCAAACCCAGTCAGCTCGAACTGGACTTCCCCCACAGCCACACATCTCAGGGCCATGTCCCCACCTGCAACTCTGTCCCTGAGCCCCAGGACTCAGGCCAGGGGCTCCCCCACACCCCTCACACGTGCCAGAGGCCACGTGGAGACTGACACAGGTTACCACAAGTCAAACGTTTGAGAAATTCTACTCATTTTAATCCTTCTGACTGAATGGGGTCAGGAAGCAGTTTGAGCAGCAGTTGCAGTGATTTATGGAGGTATCAGAAGGCCACACCATCAACTGTGGGCAAGGGACCTCCTCCAGGAAAGCTGGGCCTACCACAGATGTGGCAACAGCAACAGTTTTTAAAATAAGTTTTTATAAAGCCCCCTGGATTTTGGATACCTTCATTTTTACTGAATTCACTCCATATTTGAGGGAGCAATTCCTTCATCCCACCCTGCTGCACTGGCTACAGGAGTGGGAACTTCTGACTGCACCAGACAGACTTCTGGTTCTGCCTGATCATCTTTCAACCAGAAAAGACACTCAAATGCTGACAGAGCCAGTGAGTGGGGAACACTCCACTTCCCACAACTTCTCAGGTATCCACCTGCACTCACCACCCACACCACTAAAATGCACCCACCTGCACTTGGATCTTGGACTGTTCTGGCAAATCAGTCCCTGTGTCCAACTGCACAGGGTCCCTCCTGCCAGGCTGTGCCACAGCACCCACCTGGGCTTGCCAAAATACTGCTGTTAACAAGATCCTCTTAACAAGGTTACTCTCTGAAACTTAAAATCTGCTTTAAAAGTGAAATGGAAGGGTCTTTCTTGCCATCAAAAGAGGTGCTGACCACAAGTAGAGCTTTAAATTGTTGGGAAAAGTGTCCCCCAGCCCTGAGTTTTGTGTATTAACAGTCATCAGCTCACTCATTCCCAGCCCAGACAGGGCTGCAATGCAAGGAACAAGCTGCTCTTCATCTCAGTAGAAATGAGGTATTTACATTCCTGGTCCATGAAACTACCTGTATTTTGATTAAAGGAAATGCTTTTCATGGACTTTTTTACCAGCCAGGTTGGATGGGGCCTCTGAGGCACCTGGGCCAGAGGAAGGTCCCTGAGCATGGCAGGGGTTGGAATGAGATGAGGCTTAAAGGTCCCTTTGAAACCAAACCAGTCTAGTGTCTTAGGACTTAAAAACTCAAAATACTATGAAACTTTTCCCTCAAAATGCTGCCTAATAAAGCACTGAAGCATCTTTAGAGTGGTTAGGAACCACTTAGGCTATAGCTCTTCTAGAGCTGCAAAAAGCAATGTCAAAGTTTACACTGAGAGTTCAAAAGGACAAAGAATCATCTTGCTCTGAAGTGAAAGAAAAGGACTCTGAAGGTGCACACCAACCAGACAGTCTCCACAGGCATAATGGTAAAAAACTACTCAAATACTTCTTAAAAATATTATGCACTGTTCTTTCCTTCAGATCAGCCACGAGTCAAATGAAGTAGTAAACTTTGAGCAGAAACCTCATTTTGAACATCACTGACATGCCTCTACATGAGCCCTCTGAACAGACTGAGCTAATAAATACATTGTTAATAGTGAAGTGCAGAGGCATCGGGGTGGAGAAAACGCCTCTTCCCAAAGCAAGAACTCCTCTGCAGCTCTCACACTTCATTTGTAGCTCCCCAAAGCACCCAAGGATCTCTCTCCTCCAGTGCCAGAAGGGCAGATGCTGCACCTGGCAGTGTGATCACCATCTCCCCTGCCCCTCTGCACCCCTGCCCACCAGCACCACAGACACAGCTGAAGCCCCTCCCTTCTCCAGGACTGCAGCTGAGGCTGAGACAGCCCAAAGCCACCTCTCCAGCTGGGCCCCACAGCCCCCTGACCCACAGCCCCCACCGACCCCCCCCAAACAGCCCCCTGACCCGCAGCCCCGCCGACACCCCCCCCCCCCCACACAGCCCCCTGACCCGCAGCCCCCGCCGACCCCCCCCAAACAGCCCCCTGACCCACAGCCCCCACCGACCTCCCCCCCCCACACAGCCCCCTGACCCGCAGCCCCCTGACCCACAGCCCCCGCCGACCCCCCCCCCCACACAGCCCCCTGACCCGCAGCCCCCACCGACCCCCCCCCCCACACAGCCCCCTGACCCGCAGCCCCCACCGACCCCCCCCAAACAGCCCCCTGACCCACAGCCCCCTGACCCACAGCCCCGCCAGCCCCCCCCCAAACAGCCCCCTGACCCACAGCCCCCGCCGACCCCCCCCCAAACAGCCCCCTGACCCGCAGCCCCCTGACCCACAGCCCCCGCCGACCCCCCCCCCCAAACAGCCCCCGACCCACAGGCCCCCTGACCCGCAGCCCTGCCGGCCCCCCCACAGCCCCCTGACCCACAGCCCCCGCCGACCCCCCCCCCCCCAAACAGCCCCCTGACCCGCAGCCCCGCCGACCCCCCCCCCCAGCCCCCTGACCCGCAGCCCCCGCCGACCCCCCCCCCAAACAGTCCCCGACCCACAGGCCCCCTGACCCGCAGCCCCGCCGGCCCCCCCAAACAGTCCCCTGACCCACAGCCTCTGCCGACCCCCCCCCAAACAGTCCCCTGACCCACAGCCCCCGCCGACCCCCCCCCCAAACAGTCCCCTGACCCACAGCCCCTGCCGACCCCCCCCCCCAAACAGCCCCCTGACCCACAGCCCAGCTGACCGAGCCCCCCACCACAGTCCCACCGAGCCCCCCTCCCCCCCCCAGCCCCACCGAGCCCCCCCCAGCCCCGCTGCCCTGCCCTGCCCTCCCCTCACAGCACAGCAGCTGGAAACACCATCAGGGAGGGCCCACGTTCAAATGCCACACTGCACCATGCAGAGCTTGGAAGCTGGTGCAGGAAACCCCCGAACCTGCTGAAGCAGTGACAGGGAGAATCATTGGAGCAGTAATCTTGTGACCAAGCATTAGGTCAAGTGTGATGTTGAACATTTAGCAGCATCAAGGCTGAGGAACCCTTAACATCCACTCCTTCCACTGGATTTCATTCCTCCACTTCACGGTCTGATTCAAAGATTATTCCCCAGCCATGAAATCATATTTTGCTAACATGACTCAAGCAGAAACCAAAGTCTAGGGCTGATACCCAGAAGCCTCCACAGTGGAGGCATTTTGCACACAGATCTTGTAAAAATAAAGATGTTTCCCTGCTCAGGCTACAGACCTTGCTGACCCAAAACCTCTGACTAGAGCCAGACTCCTCTCTCAGAGCAACATCCCCAGAAAGGTCATCTGCAACTCAGTTCATCATGGTATATTCAAGAACTACCACAAAACCAGTCTGAGCAAAGTCATGTTTATTCCAAACCTTCAAAGGGCCTCCTAAGCCTCTGGGTATTCCTCCTGGGTGCCCTTCCAATGAACCACCCCCAGTTCCTCATCTACAGCCAAAGGACATCCCCAACACAGGATTAAAGTTGGCCACTCCAAATCAGAGCAGGAAGAATAGTCCAGCTTTATATGAGGCTGAAGAATCTACAACTAACAAGCATTTACTGTTAGCAGAATACATGAGAAACTGCCACTGCAGCAAGACATGAGACCAACTTAGAGCATTAGTAACTCATATGATACAAAAGAAATGCTGATGCCCCTAGAAAAGCTCAAGATTTGGAAGAGTTCAACTCTGAAACACAAGGAAGAGGGAACACTCTCAGCCAAGGTGAGGAGAAAATAAATGAAACACCTGCTGGAGGTGGCTGCACCTGCACACAACCAGCACTTGGGCTTGATGGAAACTAAGCCTCAAACATGAGCAGAGATCTCAAGGGCTCCAAGGCTCTGCAGTACCATGTTTAGTCACAGCCTAAGGAGAAAAGTCCAAGTGCACTCAGACACAGTGACAGATTTACCCATTTTCAGGGGTGAAAATATATAGAGAGCAAATATATATACACAAAAGGATTTGCTGCAAAGGTAGTAGAGCTTCTCTGGGAAAGATTTTTCATTCAAAATAAACCTCGTGGCAAGAAATGGAATAGGTGGTATTAAAAGTGGAGCAAGAAATTCAGTGATTTCATCTCCAAAGCAAAACTGGGATCACTATAGTTTACATCCAACCATCCTTCCCAGCAGTCCCTGTACAAGTCCTGCCACATTTCCACCCTCTGTGCTGCCAGGAACAGAGCACAGGAAGACAGGACCAAGCACTGGCTTTACAAGCCTTTGATTCTCCAGATTCTCCCACAGCACAGTAATGAGGCCACTCAGAGCCCCAGATCACATCACTTGGCAGGCACTGAGATGGCAGAAGTTCCAGAAGCTCCTGGCCATCCCCACTTGGATGTCACATGAACCTCCTGGGGAAATGGGCATCAGAGCCCAGGTCAGCAGCCAGCTTTGGTCAGCCTGGACAGGCACATCACACACAGATGACTGGAGCCACTGCCCAGAGCCCTCAGCTGGCTGTTTCCCTTCTAGGGATTGAAAGGAAACGTGTCCACTGCAGTTGACACTCTTTCATCTTCCACTTCCTAGAAAGGCAACACTGCATCCTGCCTATTGTCAGATCCAAGGACACCACAGCAGATTCAGCACCTCCACCTCACCTGCTTGAGGGCAGCACCAAAAGACAGGATTTCAGGTTGGTTATTACAGGAGTACTCTGTGGAAATCAAAACATACCTTTAACCAACGCGTGTCGTGAGCAGCAGAAGTTACTTCAGCTCAGTTAACCTTGGCTCTTTCCCTCACACCAGGAACTGCAGGCAATGGCTCTGGGCTGTGCCACAGTCGTGGAGTTCAGGGAACCCTGACAGAGATCTCTGCCAGAGCTGCACCAAAGGCCCCACTAGCTCAAGTTCTTGATGCAGTTTCTCTATGGCCTGTGATCTTTGCAGCGTTCAGCCCTTACTCCAACACTTCTCATCACTGCTCTTTGCCCCACCTCCAAAAAACAAGCAGTTTCAATTTCAGCCAAGCAGCCACTGCTGCAGCTGCACTGACCCTTATTCCTGGTACCAGCAGCATCCCCCAGCAATGGCCCTGCAATCCAGGCTTCCAGGGAAGGCCAGAGACCCACGGGCTTCCCAACCCCAACCAACTCCTGCCAGCTGGAGGGCAGGGAGGCACTGACCCTCCTGTGTGGTGGCAGCAGCACCACAAGGCCAAGGAACCAAGTTTTAGATTCTGCCTCAACAGTGAAAGAATGAACCAGAGAGCACCTTTTGGGAAGTGGTGGGGGAAGAGAGAGAAGGCAAATCACAAACTCCACATGTATGACCAGCCAGTCCCCCCCAGAGGGAGGTCCCCAGTGACACAGCCCTGGGTGCCCTGTGCCCACAGGGACAGGTCTCACCCAGCCTGCAGAGGCATTGCTGGCTGTGCCCACTGTGCCACCCTTGGACTGGAGCTGCTGTGACATTTAAGGCCCTCAGCTTTTAACCCTCCCAATGAAATAGGGTTATAATGGTTGTAATGAATTTCCTAACAGCCATCATTGGATTGATACACAGACTGAAAACTTTTGACCTATCAACCTTGTTTACTTTTAGTTTTCAATCCAGTCCCTACTCATTATCCAATTAGTTTCCTAATGCAGGAATCATTCCAGAAGCATTTTTCACAGAGCTCTGCTGTAAACACTTTGGTGTAAGGCCTTGGAAGGGTAAAAACCAAAAACCCACAGAGGAAGCTGACAAAGAAACACAAATATAAAAAAAAATTTTGAAGTTGCATATAATTTTTAGTAAGTCTAAATATCACCAAGCAAAAAATTAAGTAATACATCCATTAATACCTAGATGGAGGGGAAAATGAGCCAACCAGCAGCAGTAAATAAAATGGATTTAAGCTTCAGACAAGTGTTTTCAAAGGGAACCAAGCATTTAGCAGATGGTCCAGCCTGTTTTAGGACAGAAAGTCCCCTTGTAGCCCTTCATGACTCTCTGCCCCAACAAGTCACTGTGCCATTGGTTTGCCAAGAGATCAGGGGCTGCTCTGAACTGCACAGGAAAGGGCTGGGACAGAGTCCAAGGGAGGAGCAGGGTCAGACAGCACCAGCACTGCTCTGATTCCCAACTCCAGGGCAAGATGCTGATAAGCCAGATGTTCAATTAGTGCTTCAAAACCACTGGAAAAAAAACAGCTTTATCTAATTGGTTTATTTTAAGCACTAGAACACATTCTTTCCTGGCCACTATGCTGATATTCAGTTCCAAAAAGACATTTTGCACTCCCAGCACTCTCCAACTTCAGCTTTTAAATAACAGAAGAGCCTGTTATTGCCATTTTTAATATGCAGCAAGTTAAAACACTGTGTGTGCTCATTCACACAAGCATTAAAGGCAGCAATGCAGCAAAGGGAGGGTTTGTCACCTCCCTCAGCTCAAACCTGCCACTGCTCACTGGGGCACCTCAGCACAGGACACAAGTGCCCCAAGGAGAGGCACAAGTGGAGCCCCTGGAGCTGCCATTTCACATTCTGCTGCTAAAAGACACTCACAGATTTATATCATTGATTTTGTGACAGAGTTCTTGACATACACACCACAGAAAAAGGCTTTGGACTAATGTCAGTGGCAGGGACACGAGTGTTTAGGCTGTCCAAGTCACAGGTATGACCCACTCCCTCTGTTTCACACAGTAAAGGGATGGGAACCAGGGAAGTTCAGGTGAATTAGTGCCCAGAATGACTCTAATAATTAGTACTTACGTAGATGAGCCCAGAGTAATAACGATCCTTTAAATTATGCAATACAGAGGCTTCATTTAAACAGGTTAACTCTGCCATGTCTTCCACTTTAGAGAACTTGGGAGGGTTCATCTTCTGAACATCATCTTTATTGACTAGTGCTTTCTTGCCATTCTCTGCCAGTTCCACCAGCACCTCATCCCCCTTCTCCTCCTTGATGCTGGCGGCCTCGAAGCCGTGTCGCTCCGAGGGGATCCACACCAGCTTCTTGGCAGTCCAGTCAGCCTGGGTGGCAGGGTTGTAGATCACAGCCCTGTCCACAAACAGGTACCTCTCAGGATCCTCCTGCCCCAGCCTCTGTGCCATGGTGGGAAGCGAAGGTGTCCTCTCTCAGTCACCTGGAATCACAGAATCACACAATCAGTTGGGTTGGAAAAGACCACCGAGATCATCAAGTCCAACCCTTGATCCAACCCCACTGTGATCACCAGCCCAGGGCACTCAGTGCCCTGGGCTGGTGATCACAGTAGGGTTGGATCAAGACATGGATTCTCACTCAGTGCCACATCCAGAGACTCACAGAATGGATTGGGTTGGAAAAGCCCTCCGAGATCATCAAGTCCAACCCTTGATCCAACCCTACTGTGATCACCAGCCCAGGCGTCCCTGCCCATGGCAGGGAGTGGGATCCTTAAGTTTCCCTCCATCCCAAACCATTCTGGAATCCTGTGATTCCATGGAGTTGGAGGATGTTCTAGGCTGGGTTTAGAGCCAGAGATCTCAGAGTCCCTTCCAGTGCCCAAAGGGGCTCCAGGAGAGCTGGAGAGGGACAAGGGATGGAGGGACAGGACACAGGGAATGGCTTCCCGCTGCCAGAGGGCAGGGACAGATGGGATATTGGGAAGGAATTCCTGGCTGGGAGGGTGGGCAGGGCCTGGCACAGGTGCCCAGAGAAGCTGTGGCTGCCCCAGCCCTGGGAATGTCCAAGGCCAGGCTGGACAGGGCACAGAGGGCCCTGGGCTGGTGATCACAGTGGGGTTGGATCAAGACATGGATTCTCACTCAGTGCCACATCCAGAGACTCACAGAAGGGATTGGGTTGGAAAAGATCTCCGAGATCATCAAGTCCAACCCTTGGGCCAACTCCAGTCCCTTTACCAGATCATGACACTCAGTGCCACGGCCAAGCTCAGCTGAAAAACCTCCAGGGATGGGGAATCCACCCCCTCTCTGGGCAGCCCATTCCAATGCCTGAGCACTCTCTCTGCAAAGAAGTTTTTTCTGATCTCCAAGGCAAAGAGCACGTTACAACCACGCTCTGACACACAAACAGAGCTGTGGCACAGCAGTGAAAGGATCCATCACCAGGAGCTGGATCTTCTCTGGAAGGAGCAGCATCACAGCCTGGAGAAGCTGCTGCACAGCTGAGAGCCCCTGTTCACACAGAGGCCTCTGCACAAACCAACTGCCAGACAACAGTTAAATGACCTGTCAAGTATCATCCAAACCCAGTGAGAACTGGTTCTAACTGTGCACCAGCAGCACATGTGAGAGCTTAAAGCAGGAAAAACACACCCCTGTGTCCTGGGCTTAGATAAGCAACAAGAGCAAACTAAGCAGAATTTTGTTAGTAAATTCAGCTGCAATGAAACAGTGAAAATGAAACACACAGAGACAGACACAACCCATATTTCTGCTCAGTGCATGGCTGGCTGCAGAAATCAGAAGGCAGTGAGAACGTGCTTTAAAATGTGGATTCTCAACTACAGACAAGAACTTGGGACACTTGGAGGTTCTGCAAGACATTAAGCAACTGAACCTTGGTCATATTCTTCCTGAAAAACATGAGACTCTGCATTTCTCCAGCCTGCTCCTGTTCTCAGTCCTGAGCGCTGACATCACCATATGCCAAAAAAATGTCTCCAGATCTCAAGTTTACCTCGAGGCTCAAGACACTGCAAGGGCTGATGCTGGATTTTCCAACAGCTCCACGGGTAATTTGAAGGGGAAAGAAAAACTGCTGACTGACAAGAGCCCCTGCACACTCATTTTACCTCCAGCCTCTGTCCAAGAGAGGCCCCTACACAGTCCGTGGGCTCTGCAGCCACAATTCCTGGAGATGGAGGGTCCATCTGGAACTCCCTGAGGAGCAGAAAGGTCAAGCCTGACCCCTCACACTCAGGCTATTAAACATCTTGGTTGGTAACACACTAAATATCTTGGTTTGTCACACACAGCTCTTCTGAAGAATGTTACATTAGCCATGGGAGCCTTTTCCAGCAGGTAACCCACAGGTCAGCCTGGGAAGAAAGCCAGGGAGCTTTCCCAACCTGCATTTGCCACCTCTCCTACTATGGCACGCACCCTGATGGAAGTTTTGCAACCCTTCCTTGGGAGACCATTTAATTAAACTCACTAATTGCGTTTTCATCTACGTTAGAGATTCATTGCATTGTCCAACTTTGATGTCAAGCAAGCAGGAAGCCACCCAGCCCCCGTGAGGTGTGAGGAGCAGCCTGGTTACCACAGACAGCTTCATTCAAATCAAGAGGTGATGACTCAACATTGAAAGTATTTCAGAAGAGCCCGAGAGAAAATTTCCATGAAGAAAGAGGGAATCGCTGAGGGGGCACTTTTAAGTGATAGCTGGACTCCTCCACCACGAAAACGAAGATATTAGTCAGGGAATGCTGCATCTGGCTCAGAAACCCCACGGATCCAACAAGAGAGCCCCCAGCCCCAAAGGAGAAAGGCGACTGTGCCAGAGCCCAGCCCCAGTTCCAACAAAGCCCTGGCACACCAGTGCCACCCTCGTGTGCCACAGCCCTCCGTGCCAGGGCAGGTGCGACACAGCCAAAGGCACCGAACATAAGCTCAGGCTCCGTTTTTACACAGCGAGAGGCAGCGAAACCTGAAGGTCAAATAAAGCTCACACGACAAAATTAATCATTACCGTTCCCCAGCGGAATTAAAGGCTGAGGAGTGAAATGAATGCGCTCACATATAACTGCATATACCAGTGGGGTGTGAATGGTGGAACTGGCTCCGCACCAGCCCCTGGGAACACACCCGAACATCGGGGCAGCTCCGGGGCCGTTCTGCCTCTGCCGCTCCAGCCCCCCGAGACCCCACCGAAGCCCCTCTGCAGCAGAGCGAGCCGCGCTCACCCTGCCCAGGCTGCTCCGCTAACAATGGCATTCAAATGCAGCACCCAAATGAGCGCATTTCCCATGCAGGAATCCAGCGCTCCGACACCGACGTGCGAATAAAGGCAGAAACATCCCCCGAGCCCCCGACACGCCGCGAACAAAGCGGGGCGGGGGGCGCGGCGGGGCAGCCCCGGGGCAGGGCAGGGCCGGCCGGGCCCGAGGAGCGCCGCGGCCGGGCCAGAAGGACAAAGAGGCGGCCGCGAGCTCAGCTCGACCCGGCCCGGCCCATCCCGGCCCGCAGCGGCCGCAGCCCCGCGGGGCCGGCAGAAAATGGCCGCGCGGCCCCCTCCCCTCAGCGCCGGGGCCGGCACGGCCGGGAGGACGGCCCGGCGAACAAGGGGGTCTTTGTGTGCGGGGCCGGCCCCCCCCCGTGCGGCGGGCGGAGGCCCGGCCGATCCCCCCGGCCCGGTCCCCGCGCCCGGCCCCGCCGCGCTCCCCTCACCTGAGCCGAGTGAGCCGCGCCGGCCCCGCGCTCCGGCTGCGCGCGCGACCCGCCCCGCCCCGCCCCGCGCGCGCCTTTAGCGCCGCTCGGGACCCGCGCCCCCCGCCGGCCCCGCCCCCGCCCCCGCGCGCCGCGCGCCCATTGGCCCACGGGCCCGCCCGTCCGCCGCGCGCCGCGCTCCCATTGGCTGCCGGCGCGGCCGCTCCGCGGCCACCGCCATAGCAACGCGCGCACGCCGCGCGCCGTGCCCGCCCCCGCGCCGCGCCCCGCCCCCGCGCCTTCCCATTGGCTGTCGTCACCCGCAGCGCCGCGCTGATTGGACGATCGGCACGCCCGTCAGGCGCCGGGCCCCGCCCCCCGCTGCAGCACGGCCGGCGCGAGGGAGGGGGGCGCGTGCACGGCGCTGCGGCGCGCGGGGAGGGCGCGCCCCCGGCACACAACACACCCCCCACCCACGTGCGCGCCCCCGCGGGGCTGAGCGGGCACGGGAACCACAGCGGGACATCGGCACTGCCGAACCGGCACAGCGGCACTGCCACAGCGGGACACCGGCACTGCCACACCGGCACAGCGGCACTGCCACAGCGGGACACCGGCACTGCCACACCGGCACACCGGCACTGCCACACCGGCACATCGGCACTGCCACACCGGCACTGCCACACCGGCACATCGGCACTGCCACACCGGCACAGCGGCACTGCCGAACCGGCACAGCGGCACTGCCACAGCGGGACACCGGCACTGCCACACCGGCACACCGGCACTGCCACAGCGGCACAGCGGCACTGCCGAACCGACACACCGGCACTGCCGAACCGGCACATCGGCACTGCCAACCCGGCACATCGGCACTGCCACAGCGGCACAGCGGCACTGCCGAACCGGCACAGCGGCACAGCCGGAATGGGCACACCGACATTGCCACACGGGCACAATGGCACTGCCGGCACTGCTACACAGGCACAGCCACACCGGCACTGCCACACGGGCACACCGGCACAGCCACACCGGGACAGCCACACTGGCACAGCCACCCCGGCACTGCCACACGGGCACAACCACACGGGCACACCGGCACAGCCACACTGGCACAGCCACACCGGCACTGCCACACGGGCACACCGGCATTGCCACAACGGCACGACCACACAGACATACTGGCACACCCACACGGGCACACGGGCACACCCACACGGGCACACCGGCACAGCCACACTGGCACAGCCACCCCGACACTGCCACACGGGCACAACCACACGGGCACACCAGCACTGCCACACCGGCCGCTCCCGCCCTGCCCCATCCCTCGGGCACCGCTCCCAGGTCGCTCCCGCACGGTCGGACACGCGCGGGGGCCCGGCCCAGCCCCGGTTCTTCCCCACCCCAAACACCACCCGAGGGGGTTGGAGCCCTGATCCTGAGCCGTCCCGGGGGCAGGCTCGGGGCTGCAGCACCGCAGAAGGGCCGCTGCTGCCCCTCCGGCGGGCTCGCTGGGCTCTGGTGCCGGGTGGGGTTTGGGGGTGACCCCTCGGGGGCTCCCGGAGCAGGAGCTGCTGCGGCCGCGGGGTTGGGATGCAGAGCTGGGACACCGCCATGGCCTTCGCTGCTTCTTGCAGAGCCTTCCCCGTGTTCCCTGCCGGGCTGAGCTTCCCAGGGACCGCACGTGGTGCGTTCCACCTGCCGGGAAGGAGTTACAGCCTGTCCCGCACCCCCAGAGAGCTCGGGGCTCCCGTCCCGGAGCTGCGGGCACTGCCTTTCCCACCCGGACCAACCGCACTGGAATGGCTCAGGAATCAGAGCTGGGCTGGTGGAAGGAGGTTGTGTCAGATCCTTGTGATCGAGGAGCAGAGGGAAGGGGCAGGAGGGAGCATCAAACCTGCCATGGGGCAAACCAGGAGCGGGAAGAAAAGGCTGGGGGCAGGGATAAGGATGTCTCCCGTTTTCCCTGTGCTTCCTATGGTCAGCTTGCACACACAGAAGTGGTTCAAAGCATCACCTGCCATGCCAGTATTAATTAGCATCAGTTGCTCGGTTCCAAATGGGGCAATAAGAGAAGTCTTGGGGAATCAGGCTCCTGGCACCGAGCTGGGATTCGCTGGGTCAGCTCTGCTCATCCTGCACACAGATCAGCTCAGGAGCAGCTCCTGGCACTGGTGTTTCTGTGGAAGGCTCCCTCTTAATTACCATTTCAGTGGGAGGTCTCGCACATCCTGTTTCTCCGAAAAATCAGGGTGTTGACTCGCAGGCAGATGAAAGCCCAAAGGCTGAACTGGTTCCTGCCCTGCTTGGCTGTGCAAGGGCTGTGCCACTCCTGTGGCCGCTGCCCTGAGTGGCAGAGCCAGGGCAGCACCACGTGGGTCACCTACATACACACACCCAGTGTGGTGCATAGAACCATAGAATGGATTGGGTTGGAAAAAACCTCTGAGATCATCAAGTCCAACCCTTGGGCCAACTCCAGTCCCTTTACCAGATCATGGCACTCAGTGCCACGGCCAAGCTCAGCTGAAAACCTCCAGGGATGGGGAATGCACCCCCTCTCTGGGCAGCCCATTCCAATGCCTGAGCACTCTCTCTGCAAAGAATCATAGAATCATAGAATCAGTTGGGTTGGAAAAGATCTCCGAGATCAGCAAGTCCAACCCTTGATCCAACCCCACTGGTGATCACAGTGGGGTTGGATCCAGACATGGTGGATTCTCACTCAGTGCCACATCCATAGAATTACAGAATTGTTTGGGTTGGAAAAGCCCTCTGAGATCATCAAGTCCAACCCTTGGTCCAACTCCAGTCCCTTTACCAGATCATGGCACTCAGTGCCACGGCCAAGCTCAGCTGAAAAACCTCCAGGGATGGGGAATCCACCCCCTCTCTGGGCAGCCCATTCCAATGCCTGAGCACTCTCTCTGCAAAGAAGTTTTTACTGCTCTCCAACTTCAATTTCCCCTGGCAGAGCTTGAGCCCATCGTGCCCCCTTGTCCTATTGCTGAGTGCCTGGGAGAAGAGACCAACCCCCCCCCTGGCCAGAACTTCCCTTCAGGCAGTTCCAGACAGTGCTGAGGTCACCTCTGAGCCTCCTCTTCTCCAGGCTGAACACCCCCCCAGCTCCCTCAGCCTCTCCCCATGGGACTCCCAGGGTTCACAGTTTCAGCTCTCCAGGAGGGCAGATACTCAGCCTGCACACCGGCAGCACCAAGACTTTGCAGCAGAGAAGCCTGGTGAGAGCTTTGCTCCCTTTGGAAAGGCCATGGCCACAAGGAACAGCAGCATCACCAGTTCTGGTCACCCCTTGAGGAGGCCACGGGTGGTGCAGCATCCACACCTCGATGCCCTCACACCCCAGGTCAGCACCTCCACATCCCTCTGCTTCCAGCTTCACTCAGAAAACTTCCATTTCCAGGCATACAGCAACTTTTATAAGATAGAAGCATCACTCAGAAAACATTAATCCAGACAAAAGCTGTTAGAAGAGTTTAGTTCCTTTTAGAAAATGATTTCCATGGAAAATCTTTGAGGACCCTGTAGATGCCACGTGGAGTGTGTCAGGGTTCTAACACTGGGTTATTATTTTTATCACACTATTATTTTTATCCAAGCTGGTGTTAGGAAGGAATTCCCCAAATCCACTAAATGTCTTTAACTCATGGAGGGAAAGATGATATTTCAGTCTGATCCAAGAGACTTGAAAGAGCAGAGAGTGGAAAGAGCAAAAAGAAACATATTTCATATAGGATTTTTATTTGAAATAGCAACTCAGCTTGTCCCTAATCCTAAAATTGTTTCCAAACCTTTAGAGAGGAGGCTTATGATGCCATTCCTACCAGGGCCTGCTCATGTTTAAGACAAAGCCTGTCCCTTGGGTGTTTCCAGAGCTGGAACCAGGCAGGTAAATAAGAACCACTTAAGCTTAAAGCAGTGCTTGAAATTTTTAAAACAACATGGAGGGTTTAGGTAAAAATGCTCTATTCATTTCTAATTTAGGGGTGTTACTACTGATAGAATGTAGTGGAAAGCTCAATTCCACTCTGGGTGATGTGCCCCTCCACCCCCAGCCTGCCTGGGATGGTGCTGAGCAGGATGGACAAGGGGAAAACACACTTGAATGCCACAGCCCTTTGTGGTGCCCCACGGCCCTACCAGCACCCACAAATAAGGCAAACAATCCTCATTTCTTGACTATTTGGCACTTTTGCCCCCTGCAGAGGTTGGTGTCCTCCCTGCCCTGCTTTGTGTCTGCAGCAGCTTTGGGAGGCATCTCCAGGGCTTACAGAGCTGGGTCTGACCTCCCCCAGGAGCCCCACAGGCCATGCAGAGCAGGACATCTTACCATCCTCTGGGGCAGCTTTGTCCTTCATGACTTCAAGCATTCAACAATTCTGAGCCAGGGTTTAGAATTAAATATTAAATGCAGAAGTTGCCTACACACAGACAAGGTTTGTGCTTACTGGGGACAAATAAAATCCACGTGGATTCAGTTTGCAGCTCCAATCCTGACCTGCTGTGACTTGGGAGCCACAGCACCTCCCCTGCCCTCGCTCACCCTGCAAAGGGAAGAGACTTGGTCGTGCCCATTTGCCTTGTCAGACATGAGGTCACGTTTGTAGAATGTGCTGTGACCCCTTGGAAGGCAGGAGGAGGAAAAGGTTGAATTGCTCACGCATAAACTCCCTGCTTTGTTGTGTGGGATCAACACAGAGGTGTAGGAATAAAAGATAAATTATTCCACGAGAAAATTACTTTATAATGAACACTTCTCTGTGAGAAGCTTGAAAGGAATTGGAAATTCAAGCCTTATGCTTAATGCTTGAGTTTCAAAGCCTTCTGAGCTGTACTAAATGACAGTAAGATGAGGTTACATTTATTTCTTGCTGCAGAGTGTCCTCCAGGGCCACACTGGTTATTTTATCTCCTGTGTCAATAGGAAACGTTCCAAAACAGGAGGTGTTCTCCAGGGCACCATGCAGGGATCAGCACCAAACATGAGCTTCATTGTCTCACTCAGCATATATTTCAGTCCTGGGGAGTTTTCAAAGTTCACTAAATCAGGAATGGAAAGTCTGCTCTGTATTCTCAAAAGGGGGTTGCACAATAGTTGGTTGGGCAGGCTGCAGTGAGCCTGATGTCAGAGCAGCAGAAATAGCCCCCTGTGCAGTGAATGAGTCAGGGCCTGAGCAGCAGGGACAGGTTTCTGCATTCCCTCTGAGCACACCTCGACAGCCACACGGGCATTTCCTCACAGGCTGTCCTGGAAGCCAAGACCTTCCACGGAGCATCTCTGGCCTCTTCCACCAGGAAGGGCTGGAGTGAGGACCCAGGATGGGATCCATGCAGGAGCAGGTGGCCATGACAGGGCACCTGTGCTCACCTGTTGCCTCCCTTCCTTCCCTTTTCCCCACCCAGCCCACTGGGAAGGTAGAGCAGGATTTTCACAACCAAGACTCCATGCAAGTGTTTGGTATGAGTATCAATTGCCTCAAGGAAAAAGAGGACTCATTCTCAAGCCTGTGCCTAAAACCAGCCAGGAATCTGAACCTCCCTTTCCCTCTCAAAGCAGGAACTTGTCTGTGAGGTCTGTCCCCCACCCCACTCACCACACCCTGAGATCGGAAACAGTGCCCAGGAAAACCACATGGGGCAGGTTTGGGATCTGCCCTGTCACCTGCACTGCCTGCACTGGGCTCTCATCCCAGTGGCACAGTTTGCACTGCAGAGCACTTCTCACTTGTGCTATTGTTTTTAACACAAAAGGATTTAGCCATTTCATGGTAGGAAGGCCAGAATAATTTTATTCATCATCTTAGGATCAAGCTGGAACGGACCTCAGATCATCCACTGCAGCATCTTGCAGGCTTAAAAGAGATAAAGAAAACAGTGGAGGTTTCCCATGGGACCACTTGCAAAGGGCACATTCCCCAGGGACCTCTGTCTCATCCAGAAGTGGCCTTTGCCCAGCACAGCTGCAGGATTAGGTGTGTGGATGCCAGTAGGATGAGCACGTCACACAGACCTCTCCCAGGGGAGAGATTCCCCTCCTCACATTTGGCCTCTGGGCTTTATTTGCAGCCTGGTCTCTCTGTCCCATCTCCATGTCCCATGGACAGGTTTGATGCATCATTCCTGGCCCAGTGCCCACCTTGGCCACCCTGGCTGGCAACTCTCTTTGTGCCCTGTCCCTCTGCCCACTCTGTCAGGGCTCACAGAATCTTTCCTAATTTGAATGAAATGTCACATTTACATTTGGGCACTCCCAGCAGATTTTTTACCTACAATTACCAACGTGATGCCAAGGAATATGAGCCCCTGCACGGCCCAGGGTTTGGGCTGGCCATGTGCAGGAGGGGCTGGGCAGAAATTGGGGGCTGCCCCTGGGAGAGGTCACTGCACCAAAGCCCCTGAGCAGCAGAGCTGAGCTCTCGTGGTTTCTCACCACTCCACAGTGGCCCTTGGCTGGGCTGAAGGGTCCAAATCCCTCCTCCTGAGCCAGAACCTGCATTTGAGACCAGTTCCTTCTTTCTGGAGGAGAGTTAAGTAAAACCATCCATTTTGTTCCCAACAAAGAAGGAAGTGCTGTGAAGTTCCCACCAGGGCATATCCAGCACCCTCGGTGGGAGGAATCCCAGCCATGCCCATTGGACAAGGAGCAAAGGCACAGCAGAGCCAGGCCTGGGCCATGGCAGGGTGGGTGGGATGCTGAGGGAGGAGGGGACACTTGGGCCAGGGCTGCCCCAGGTGCCCCCCAGCCCATGGGCTGTACTGCTGGAATAGGATGAAACTGCAAATCCCAGCCCCACACACCCACCCCCCACCTGCCCATGGGGGCTCTACCAATGCCCTAATGTGCCATGAGGGACAAAACCCCTCCGGGGCCCACTCTGAGGAGCAAACAGCCAAGAACAGAGCCAAGGACAGCATGTGGCAGACCATGGGGAGAACCTTCCACCAAGAGCTGCCTTGGCAGCCTGGGGTCCGTTTTTAAGACAAATAATGCATTTGGGATGTCTCCCTGTCCTGTGGGAAGGTGTGAGCTCCTCAGGGTCCTCCTGAGAGCTACCTTGGGTCCCCCTGAGAGCTACCTTGGGTTTCCCTGAGGAAGGCACAGCCATTGTCAAGCACACCAGCACGTCCCACCAGGCCACCAGCAGTCTCCAGGGCCAGCAGCAACTCCAGTCTCTTCAGACCTGACCACAAGAGCTTGTGTCTGCTTAGGAAACCACAGAAAAGCATTCCCCAGCACTGCCTCGTGTTTGGACATGGGGCACAGGTCCTGCCAGCTCTCCTAACCTTGGAGAACCCCTTCATACTTCAAAGGTGCCTTTGCAGGGCCAGCTTCAGCCCTGCCCCCTCTGACCAGTCCCAGTGCCCTGCAAGTGGCAAGTACCAGCGTGCAGGCTGTGCCCAGGCAATCTCAGTGCACTGGGGGGGTTCCCAGCTTCACTTGGAGCCTCCTGGTTGACTCTGCAGCCTTTAACTGGAGCTGATTTACGGCACTTTTATTGCTGCAGACAGCCAGCAGTTGGCACAGCAGGAAGCTTTAATATTACTTTTGCCTTTTGTTATTGAATCTCCAGCTTGGAAGGCAATTGTGGGGCTTTTTATAGCTGCTGCCTGCTCAGGGGCAGCCTGGCACCACAGCCCCTGCCAGGGCTTTGGAGAGCCCCCTCTGCCCCTCAGGGCCAGCAGGGGCACTGCCAGCTGACCCTCAGCAGAGCCCAGTGGCAGGGCAGGGGCTTGTGTGAGCCCAGCAGGGCAGGGAGCCACAGCCACTGCTCAGCCACTGCTCTGGGGCTCTTTGGTGGCTTCACTGTCCTATAAGGTTGGCCTTGAGGTTTTTGCCTGGAGATTTCCACCTTCCCAGGGTGAAAAATGCAGCTTTTGCTGTAGAACAGGAGATGCAGTGCAGGCTGGACCTGCCTCGAGCATGTTCCAGGCACTGCCAGCTCTGGACAGCTCAGGGAGGAGCATGTCCCAGCTGTTCCCACTGTCCCCTGTCCAGCAGAGGCTGTGACACATGCAGGGGCTGTAGGACACATGCTGTGTCCTCTGCTGCAGCTCAGCCTTTCCATCCATGGTATCCCTTTCCATCCATGGGATCTCTTTCCACCCATGGTACCCCTTTCCATCCATGGGATCCCTTTCCATCCATGGGATCCCTTTCCATCCATGGGATCCCTTTCCATCCATGCTATCCCTGCCCTTCCTGGTCTCATGAGTGTGAGGGGTCTCTGTCCTGGTTCAGTTCACCTCTGTGCAGGGCGTGATAACCTGTGCCTAAAAGGGATGAGGGTGGTGTCCTTCTGTTACCACAGAACCAGAGAATTTTAAGGGCTTGGAATGGACCTTTAAGTTCATCCAGTCCCAAACCTAGGGACACTTAAGAATGACACCTTCCATAGCCCTGGTTGCTCCAAGCCCTGTCCAACCTGGCCTTGGACACTCCCAGGGATGGGGCAGCCACAGCTTCTCTGAGCACCCTGTGCCAGGGCCTGCCCACCCTCACAGCCAAGAATTTCTTCCTAATATCTGAGCTAAATTTCCTCTCTTTCTATTTATACTCATTTCCCCTTGTCCTGTCACTCCAGCTCCTGATGAACAGCCCCTCTCCAGCTTCCCTGTAGCCCCTTCAGACACTGGAAGGTGCTCTGAGGTCTCCACACAACCTTCTCTTCTCCAGGCTGAGCAGCCCCAGCTCTCCCAGCCTGTCCATAGGGGAGGTGCTCCAGTCCCTTCATCAACTCCATGGCTTCCTCTGGACTCGCTCCAACAGCTCCACATCCTTCTTATGTTGGGGGCACCAGAACTGGACACAGTACTCAAGGTGGGGTCCAACAAGAGCAGTTGGAGGGGGAGACTCCCCTCCTGTGACCTGTTGGCCATGTTGCTTTGGATGCAGCCCTGGATTTCATTGGCTTTCTGGGCTCTGGGCCAATAAATTATCAATTTATCTCATGCACTTTATTTTATCCTATTCCCTTTGAATGATCCCATTGGCCTTCACAAGCCTCCTCTGTGGCTCTCCATCTCTGCCTTGGAAGCAGGAGGGTCAGGCCTCGTGGCCACCAACTCCCAGACCCTGGTCACTGCCAGCTGGAGAAATCCTCTCCTCTAGAAACCCAGCAGATGAGTCCAGTGCATGTGGCCAGGCCAGGAATTCCTCCTGGGGATGTCCCTGCAGGAGAAGCAGTTCCTCCCATCCCATCCATGTCGGGATGTGCCACACAGGGAGCTCCCCCCGGGCTGCCAGCCCACAGCCAGCACCTCCCTCCGTTCATTCAATCCCATTTAATGACTGACTGAACCCGCCTGGTTTAATTAACCAGCCAATACTCTGCCATCAGCTGAGCATTGAGACTGTAACTCATCCAGGGAGCCCTTTCCCGGATCGATGGCAGCGATCCCAGCACACAGACGCCCTCAGGCTGGTGAGGATGAGTGGGGTGAGGAGCAGTTAACCCCTGGCACAGCCCACACAGCCCATTGGTGCTGCAGAGCTTGGCTCCATCAGCACATGGGCACTGGCACCTCACCTGATGCCAGAGGGCAGATGAGCTTCCAAAGCCCTGGCAGGGGCAGGGCCCTTCCCCTTTGCTGAGCACTGGGATGCCACTGGCAGTGCCCAGTGCTCTGTGCTGGGTGGGTGCATAGAATCACAGAATGATAGAATGGATTGGGTTGGAAAAGACCTCCGAGATCACCAAGTCCAACCCTTGGTCCAACTCCAGTCCCTTTACCAGATCATGGCACTCAGTGCCATGGCCAAGCTCAGCTCAAAAACCTCCAGGGATGGGGAATCCACCCCCTCTCTGGGCAGCCCATTCCAATGCCTGAGCACTCTCTCTGCAAAGAAGTTTTTTCTGATCTGCAACTTCAATTTCCCCTGGCAGAGCTTGAGCCCATCGTGCCCCCTTGTCCTGTTGCTGAGTGCACCCTGTCCCCAAGCCACAGCCCCCAGAGGATCCCGGGATCAGAGGGTTGTTCAGGTTGGAAGGGACCTCTGGAGAGCATCCAGTCCAACCCATCTGCCAAGGCAGGGTCACACGGAGCAGGTGGCACAGAAGCTCCTCCAGGTGGGGTTTGACTGTCTCGATGATGGCAGGGGTGGGGATGTGGTGAAGGGTCCCCAGCTGGCAGACAGGGACCTGCAGCAGCTGCTGGGCTGGCAGGGAAACCTCCAGTCTCCCTACACTGTGAGCAATCTCAGCATCAGAGAAGGGGTGGAGCAGGGCTCTGACTGCCCTAAACCACCCCAGCAGAGACAACTCAGACATGAGATGGCTTCTAAAATACCTGCAGTGTCGGTTCACACCTGTGATTGGCACTGCTTTGAGCTCTGCTGCTGAAAAATGAAGGTACTGCCATGGGAAGGGTGGGAGACAATCCCAGCACAGATTCGGAAGCTCTTGGGCACCACAGGAATGGATACCAGAAATGCAAACTACCATTCCTGCAGTGTGACACAGGGGCTGAAAGGGCAGAGCATGGTGGAATCAGGGTGTTCCAGCATGGTTGTCCCACTGCTGTCATGAGCACAGTGTGATTTCCATCCTCATCTCCCAGTTTCTCTGAAAATCCTCCCCAATTCCCATGGTCTTCTCCCTATTTCTGTCAGCACCTCCCCATTCCCATGGTCATCTCCCTGTTCCTATGATCACCTCCCCATTCCCATGGTCATCTCCCTGTTCCTGTGAGCACCTCCCCATTCCCATGGTCATCTCCCTGCCCCTGTGGGCACCTCCCCATTCCCATGGTCATCTCCCTGTTCCTGTGAGCACCTCCCCATTCCCATGGTCATCTCCCTGTTCCTGTGAACATCTCCCCATTCCCATGGTCATCTCCCTATTTCTGTGGGCATCTCCCCATTCCCATGGTCATCTCCCTGTTCCTGTGAGCACCTCCCCATTCCCATGGTCATCTCCCTGTTCCTGTGAGCACCTCCCCATTCCCATGGTCATCTCCCTGCCCCTGTGAGCACCTCCCCACTCCCATGGTCATCTCCCTGTTCCTGTGATCACCTCCCCATTCCCATGGTCATCTCCCTGTTCCTGTGAGCACCTCCCCACTCCCATGGTCATCTCCCTGTTCCTGTGAGCACCTCCCCACTCCCATGGTCATCTCCCTGTTCCTGTGAGCACCTCCCCACTCCCATGGTCATCTCCCTGTTCCTGTGGGCACCTCCCCACTCCCATGGTCATCTCCCTGCTCCTGTGGGCACCTCCCCACTCCCATGCCCACTGACCTGCTCCCACACAGGCAGCATTGCAGCATTCTAGTTTCCCACCTTGGCCTGGGGGCAGCCTATGCCAGGGGGATGGAGAAACCAGGGCCCAACACACACTCCTGGATAATTGCTCCCAACTCACACACAGGAGGGCTGAGCACCGTGGAAGTGATGCTTGGTAGAGCTTTAGGATGAAGAAGACAGAGGTGATTTGCAAATGAATCACTGATTTTGTTTCTAATTGGACTGGTGCCTTTCCTCACCTGTTTAAGATGGATGAGATTGGTCTGAGCACCTGAAAAGGTTGTTTGTAAAACAAACAACCAGGCTATTAATTATCCTGGATGTTAACCTTGGTTGTCTCTGGCTTTGCTGGAAGGCACCGTAGGAAGGTCTGCTCTTCCCCAAGGATGAACCCTGTTGGGTTCAGGGATTCACAGGCAACCACCTTCACTTAATCACCCACAACCCGACCAGGAGAGCCCACAGAGCCCACTGGCACCAGTTTATCGAACCCATCTGGCACAGGAATTTAAGGTCATCTGCAGACAAAGCCACTGCGACCTCCCTCAACTGTGCTGGAGGATCTTAGTGCTGAATATTTAACAGAGACTTCCTTCCTCCACGTGTATTTACAGCCTGGGGTTTAAAGAGGCTGAAATGAATGTCTCCTTAGCAGCTCAACTTTTTGTCATTGGCTTATTTATTTATCATTTCTTAGTTGTGATTACAGGGACATGGGATATAGTGGTGATCAGAGGGACATGGGGTGAAAGAAGCCCCTTGGGCCCCCAGGACATGATGAGGCTGCAGGAACAGGCCGCAACTTCATCTCTTCCCAGCAGTGCAGCTTCTCTGGGAGAACCCCCAGTTTCCATGGGGAAGGCTCAGCCCTCCCTCACACCCATGGCCAGGCCACCCCCACGGTCACAGTGGCACTGTATCTGCAGCAGCAAGTGCTTGTGTGCTGCTGCAGCTCCTTGCCTGCCCTGCTTTTCCCTGCCTGTGCTTCCCAAAGGCATTTTTCTCTGCCCATCCGTGTGCTCCCAGCACAGAGTCATGGAATATGCTCAGCTGGAAGGGACTCACCAAGTCCAACTCCTGGCCCTGCACAGAACACCCCAACCATCCCACCCTGTGCCCACTGCAGGGCTGGGGGTGTCCCAACAGCACAGTTCACCTCTCCTCTTCTCTGCACAACATCCAGAAAGGCTTTCCCCAGCTCAAGAATAACTGCAGATTATCCCACACCCAGCTCAGGGTTCACTCATATGTCCCTAAGCAAGGAAGAACCTACTCCCCCCTTTTCTGTGCCCCATCAAAGGTGCCCACTGTGCCACGCTCCCAGGGCTGGGCAGCTCCTCCTCCCGGGCAGGGGGACCCTGGGCAGACCTTTGGCAGCACCTGGGTGTCCAGGAGCTCCCTCAGTGTCTCACACCTCCTCCCCCAGCCTCTCCTCCCAGGAATGCTGCGAATGCAAACTCTGACAGCTGCCCAAACCAGCTTTTACCCTTATATAGTGTGTGCTTACACTCTGCCCTCCTGGAAGCGGGGCTGGAAAAGCCTGATGACAATGTGGGAAGATAAAGGGCCTCTGCCAGAGCGGGAGGGATAAATATTTGTCATTTTCCATCACTTTGTAAGAGCAGGAATCAAGGATCACAGGCAACCTGCAATTAGCCTGGATTCCAATCTGATTAACTGTGGCTGTGCTGACTGAACTCACCCCCAGCCACCCACCTGCAGAGCCAGCAGGAGCCCCAGCACGGGAGGGGTTAATGCTCCCACAGCCAGGGAGAAAACTGTCACCAGGGATTACCTGCAAATCCAAAGGCTCCCTGTGCTGCTCCAGTGGGAACAGGGCTGGATGCAAACAGTGGGTGACAGCTGGAAGTGGGGAGGTGCCCGTGGGCAAAGCCCCTCTGTGGGCACATCCCACTGGGGCTGGGGCTGCTCTGCACCTGGAGCCCTTTGCCCCTGGCATCACTCCTGGGGTGTGTTGGGAATGCCCCCAGGGCCAGCACAGCACCAGCACCTCTCTATCCACACACTCACCCCCTCACCGGGCTTGTCCCTGTCCCTGGAGCTGGGCAGGAGCCTGGCTACACACCCACATGCTGCCTGTGCCTGGGGCTGACAGCTCCTGTGCCCAGCCAGTGCCATGAGCCCTCCAATCCACCCACCACGGGTGCTGGGCCCCAGTTCCCACTGCCTTTTACTGGGCCAGTCCTCACTGTGGCAACGCTGCTGTCACCAAATGTGGCCCTGCAGCAGAAATATTGTCCCTGAGCATCCCTGGAGGAGAAGGGTGTGGGAAAGGACAAGGATGCAGCCAGTCTGAAGCCAGCACTGGTCCCACAGGGTGGTTCTCCCCAGACACTCCATGGCCCAGAGCACTCCCATCTCCATCATATTTGCAGTCTTCCCTTCACAGGCACAAAAATGAAATTTTCTCTCTTTTTTTTGGTCCCCTGAGTCTCTGGTTCTCTAAAACATCCTCCCTCCTGCTTAGGAACAAGTAAAAGCTGTGTGTGTAGGGGAAGGAACATGTGCAGGCAGGCTGGAGCACACAGAGCCCTGCACAGGAGCTCTGGCCAAATGGAGTTGGTAATTCCAGTTCATTCCCCTCCTGTTCCCTGTGCTGTGCTGGAGGTGCTGTCCCTGCTCCACCAGGAATGTCACCCACTTTTAAAGCCCTGTTTCATTCCTGCCCTCTCTGGTTTCACTACAGGTGTTTTGTGCCTGATCTCTGCATTCCTCACATGCCTGGAATTCCCTGATGCTTAACCTCAGCTCCGAATTTCCTGGATTTGGAACACTTGGGTTTAAGTTAATAGCAATGGCCTTGTACAATTCTTCACCCCAAACTCCTGATATTTGAGCCCCTGCATAACTCCAGCTTTAACACCATCTTTGTGTGCAACACACACATTTGTTACCGGTTCCAAATCAGCCTCTGGAGTTTTGTGTCTCTGTTTCTATCCAAACTCATCTGATATCCCAGATCTACAGTTGAAAAGACTGTCTTTAACCAGAAACCTCTCACACTGGTGTGATGCAGACCTGAAGCATCCTCCAGGTGCCCACAGAGCCCTCTGCCCTCTCATGCCATGCCATGCCCAGTCCCACATGGACAGCCTGGGCCTCCAGGGAACTCTGACTGACTCCCAGACACCAACTCGTTCTTTCCCAGCACTGAAGAACTCCCTTTTAAGCTGCTGAGTTGTGGTGTGGAGCTCTTCTACTCACCAGAATGCTGGTCTAGGGCCACATGGGGAGTGGGTGTGAAGCAGCTCCAGAGGGAGGGGGTGTCACTTCATGCCAGCTGAAATCTGGCCTGTGCTGCCTGTGGAAGTTGTGATTGCTGGGAATAACTGCAGGGCAGGTGGGTAAAGGGTCTGAACCTGGAAGGCCCTTGAAGGCAAATACCCTTGTGAGGAATGTGGGAAATTCTTGGGAAGAATTTCTGCCTGGAAAGGTTGGTCAGGCACTGGCAGGGGCTGCCAAGGGAGGTTTGGAGTGCTCAGCCCTGGAGGTGCCCAAGGCAGGACTGGCCGTGGCACTCAGAGCTCTGGGCTGGGGGACAAGGTGGGCATTGAGCACAGGGTGGGCCTCATGGGCTGGGAGGGCTTTGCCAAGGTGGGCATCGGGCACAGAGTGGGCTCCATGGGCTGGGAGGGCTTTGCCAAGGTGGGCATCGGGCACAGGGTGGGCTCCCTGGGCTGGGAGGGCTTTGCCAAGGTGGGCATCGGGTACAGGGTGGGCTCCATGGGCTGGGAGGGCTTTTCCAAGGTGGGCATCGGGCACAGGGTGGGCTCCATGGGCTGGGAGGGCTTTGCCAAGGTGGGCGTCGGGCACAGGGTGGGCTCCATGGGCTGGGAGGGGTTTTCCAAGGTGGGCATTGGGCACAGGGTGGGCTCCATGGGCTGGGAGGGGTTTTCCAAGGTGGGCATCGGGCACAGGGTGGGCTCCATGGGCTGGGAGGGGTTTTCCAAGGTGGGCATCGGGCACAGGGTGGGCTCCATGGGCTGGGAGGGCTTTGCCAGCCTCAGGGGTTCTGGGGTTCTCTGTGTGTTTTCTCTGGCTCAGCTCCCACCCTGATCTGGGCAGGAGACGTTCTGGTGGCTCCTGCTGGCTCGGTGCCCATGGGAGGGGGAGGCTGTGGGGTGGTCTAAGCAGTGGCAGTGGGCAAGGCTGCCCCACTGGCACAGGAGCCAAACTGCATTTCATGCCCGGGATGGGACCACATGGCAGAGTCCTGCCCTGTTCCCATGCCAGGAAGATTGCCCTGCCTGGGTGGCACATCAGTGGGATCAGCCCCGGGCTGAGTCACGGTGGGCACAGCCTCACCTGCCCCACACCCTGCCCTGCTCACTCAGCCACTTCCTATCGCCTGGCATCGCTGCCCTGCCCGGGACCCGCTGGGCAGGACAAGCCTGAGCAGCCTCTGTGCCCTGCCTGCAGCTCAGCCCCCCTGGGCTACTGTGGGTGGTTCTCCAGGGAGGAGCCATGCCAGGGATGTGCTGGAGGGTCATGGGCGAGGAGGAGGAGATGATGCTGCACAGCCCTGGCAGTCCTGCTCGGGCCCCACCCTGGCGATGTGCAGCCCTTGCTGGGGAGCAGAGGGGGGTGTTTGGTGCTGCCCCACAGCTCGTCACTGCCCCCAACCCCTGTGGGCAGCCCTGGCAGCTCGGGGTGGGCTCTCTGTCCCACCCCTCCCCACTGCCACCACCCCCTGTGGGCAGCTCGGGGTGGGCTCTCTGCCCCACAGCTCCCCATTGCCACCACCCCCTGTGGGCAGCCCTGGCAGCTCAGGGTGGGCTCTCTGTCCCACCCCTCCCCACTGCCACCACCCCCTGTGGGCAGCCCTGGGAGCTTGGGGTGGGCTCTCTGCATGTTGAAACCCTGAGCAGGCTGGGACACAGCTTGGACCACAGGGGTACAGGGTTTGCCCAGTGCCACCCTGCCCAGTCCCACCCTGCCCAGCCTCCAAAGCAGCCCAGCTGGTGTTGTTGCCCAGGCCCAGGTTTCTTGGTGCCTCTCACAGCCCCCAAAATCCTTCTCTGGGATGTGGCCCTGCTGCACTGCCAGCCCTGGTGACTGTCCCCACCCTGAGGTGGCCCCAGGGTTCACCCAGGGCTGTGAAAACCCCGTGCCCTGCTGACCAACACCACCAGGCTCACCAGGGAAACCACAACCCCACGTGCCCTGAGTCCTTCAGGGGCACCACGCAGGGTGAGGTTGGTCTTCCCCTCCTCCAGCAAAGCACCCTTTGCACCAACAGACTAGAAAATGAGAAGCTGGTGGTGCCAAAAGGCACAGGTAATAAAAGTGCCTCAGTTTATTTTCCCTCTGAACTGACAATTATTGGAGTGGTTTTGGTTAGTGAGACCACCCAAAGCCTGAGTCTCCTCTGAGCTCCTCTGAGTCATGGTGGCCATGGAGCTACTTCAGTCTCCTCCTGCTTGGCCCTCCATAGACCTCACACCCTCTTTTCCCAGCTGAGACCTCCAGGCTGTGCTCAGCTCCTGGGATGGGACCCCACAGTGGGGCCTGAGCATCACCTGGCCAGGCTGGTTTCAGAGTGTCCCTGCAGGCACCTCCTGGCCAGGCTGTCACAGAGCAGACATCCCTCAGCAGTGTGACTGTCACACTGTGCCTGCCAGTGATTCTCTCCCTCTCCTGTGCCATTCCTCCTTCTCCACTTGAGTGGCTCTGTGCTCCCTGCCCTGGGATACCAGGAACAACAGTTGGCAGCCAAGTCTGAGATGGGAATCCCTTATCAGGAGGCCAAGGGTGACTGCACAGGCCTGATTTTCGTTGCAGCCCTTGAAAGCAGCTCTGACAGGAGGGAGTCCCAGGCACATGGAGGGGTTGGCAGAGGAGCCTGTTCCCTCCAGCATCCCTCCAACCTTTCAGCTGACCTTGTTCACCCACCTGGGAGCTGTGGACACGGCCACAGAGGTGGAGCCAGGATCCCTGGGGGTGGATCTTTGCTCCTGGGGGTGGGTATTGTCACCTTCCCATCAGTCCCCTCCAGTTCAAAGAATCATAGAATGGATTGGGTTGGAAAAGACCTCCGAGACCATCAAGTTCAACCCTTGGGCCAACTCCAGTCCCTTTACCAGATCATGGCACTCAGTGCCACGGCCAAGCTCAGTTGAAAAACCTCCTGCTCTCCAACTGAAATTTCCCCTGGCAGAGCTTGAGCCCATCGTGCCCCCTTGTCCTATTGCTGAGTGCCTGGGAGAAGAGACCAACCCCCACCTGGCCAGAACTTCCCTTCAGGCAGTTCCAGACAGTGCTGAGGTCACCTCTGAGCCTCCTCTTCTCCAGGCTGAACACCCCCAGCTCCCTCAGCCTCTCCCCACAGCACTTGTGCTCCAGTCCCTTCTCCAGCCTCGTTGCTCTTCTCAGTTGGGTTGGAAAACACCTCTGAGATCATCAACCCTTGATCCAACCCCACTGGGATCACTCTGGCACTCTGTGCCCTGGGCTGGTGATCACAGTGGGGTTGGATCAAGACATTTTGGATTCTGTGTCCCTGGAGGTGTTTCAGAGGACACTCAGTGCCACATCCAGTCCCTTCTCCAGCCTCGTTGTTCTTCTCTGGCCCCGCTCCAGCCCCTCAATCTCTTTCCTCAACTGAGGGCCAGAGTTGTGCCAGTCTCCAATTTCCACAGCAGAGCAAATGCTTTTCCACTAGAAATAGTTTTGTCCCTAAATGTTTTTCCCTTGGTTCCTCTCACAGGAAATGTTCTAAGTTTCAGATTTTTGTAAAAAACTCGCTGAAGCAGAACCCCCTCTGAGCCACCTGGCTCAGGTGCCCTGTGCCTGCACCGGCCCTTCCAGAGCCTTCTGGCTCAGCATCGGGAGGTGCCCCACGTGCCACTGTGCTCCTGCCCCCTCCTGCCAACCCCAGGGGCACCAGGGGCTTCCTGCAAAGAGCTGGATGAGCATCCAGTGCCCTCAGCATGAGAGGGAGAGTCTGGAGCCAGAAAACAAGGCTGAGCTCCTGCATCTCAGTGGGGCACCAGATGTGAGAGAAATGATCTTGTGGGAAGGACAGTGGAGGGGGGTTCCTTTTGCTGAATCCTGGGGTGTTTGCCCTCAATTTCCACTGAATCACAGACTATTCTGAGTTGGAAGGACCCACAAGGATCATCAAGTCCAACTCTTAAGTCAATGGCCCACACAGGGGATTGAACCTATGACCTTGGCATTATTACAACCAAGTTTTAACCAACTGAGCTCATCTCAGGGTCGATGTGAAATGAAAGACCAAAACTTGGTGCTGTGGCTGCATTTGATGTCCTGGGGCTGACAGACAGTCCAGGGGTTCAGAGTCACCTTCTGCCCTTGGCTGTGCCAGGTCCCTTCCAGCTGCTCCTGCCCAGGGAATGGGGCTGAGAGGGTCCCACTCCTCACTCGTGGTGGCTCTGCAGAGCTCATTGTGTCCTGATGGGCTTTTATTTTTGCTGTAACACATTGCAGGTCACAGAGCTGGTTCCTGAGGGGCCCCTCTTGAGGTGACAGGGGGAAGGAGGTGTTGGCACGGGTGGTTCCCATTGGCCATGGTCACACAGCAAAGCACACAAATCATTGGGGATGGAAGAACCCACACCCAGCCCTCACTCAGCTTTCTGGAGACCCACTTTGGTGGACCTGACCTGCCCCAAAAGCCCATCCTGCTGCTGACTCCTCCCTGGACCCACCACCCAGGAAGGCACTTGAAGGTTGGGTGGATTTTTTTCTCTTGCCACATGTTTAGTTGAGGCAAGTCCAAAATGTGCTTTTTTTGCTGATAGAAGGTGTGGGATAATTTTTATGTCCTGAAGGCTACGCTGCCTCAGAAAAATGTCTGGTTTTCCCACCTCAGCCTTTTGCTGAGATTTTGGCTGCTCTTCTCACCTTTTTATTTACACCATCCCCATTGGAGGGATGTGGGTTTTTACTATTTACACCTTCCAACATGGGACTGTCTTCTGTGGCTCCTGGGCCAGGCTGGCCATGCCCAGAGGCAGGACGAGGGAGCTCAACAGGGCAGTGCCACTGGCTGTGCCACCTGTTTCCATTCCCATCTCCAGGCAGAGCCTTTGAGGGTGTTGGGCACTGTGGGGGTTGTTTAGTTTGGGGTCTCCCCACCCCAGGTCCTCAGTTTAAGTGGTTTTATCTTTTGGCTTCTCCTTTTCTCCATCATCCCACACAATCACATCATTTTCTTTTCCTGAAGACCCCCTTTGGAGGAGGAGATGGAGATCCAGTGTTTGCTGGAGGGGCTGACTCCAGCCCTCAGGAGAAATCCCATAGGAACAGTGGACCCAAGTGACCAGGGAGGAGCAAGAATAGGAGAAACAGGAACACTTTGGCCCCTGGATACTTTCCCAGCCTCCAATTGTTTTTGTCATGCAAGATTTCCTGAGCCTCATGTGGTTGGTTGGTTTAGCAATTCTCCACAAATCTCTTTTTCAAGCTTTTATTCACTGTCTCCTTGAATCCATCTGAACCTTCTGCAGCCACAGCTTGGATGAGGAGTTCCCCTCACCCACCCCCTTCATGGGGTGAACCACAGCTTTGTTTGGCCTTTCTTTGGCTTCTCCTGCCTCTGTCCTACGACCCTTGGCTTTTGGAGTGGAGGAGATGGGGAACAGCAGATCCTTTCCATTTTTGAGGGTGAACTCAAAGGTTCTCCAAATCCTTGAGCCCCCTCTGATCCAGCCTGAACAGCTCCAGGGTGTTGCTGCTGTGTCAGAAGTCAGCTCAGGGAGCTGATAGAGCAAGTGACTAAGGACAAATCATCATCCAAAATGAACCATGCCCATCATTTTTATCATCATTGGATGATAAACAACATAGAAAAGGCCTTCTAGCCCTGTGGTGCTTGAGCAGACCCAGCTGGCAATGCCAACTACAGCAACACTCCTGTAAGACAGAGGCTGTGGGTGCCCTCAGTCCTGTCCAGCACCCACAGGATTCCTGCTGTCCTCATCCTGCAGCCTGACAAGCCAAACTCGCTCTGCCATCACCTGGAGGAAGCACCACCTGGAGCAGTGGCAGCTCTCAGGTGTGGAGACCTCCAGTCTCTGCAGGAGCTGCAGCCACTCCTGCAGGGGCCCAGGGCTCATGTGCCATCCTTGCCCATAACCAGTGCCTTTGGGAGTGCCAACAGGGCACTGGAAGGGACCTGGTGAGTGTTCCCTCAGCCTGCCCGTTCCCTCTGCCAGCCCAGCCTGGCAGGGCTGCCTGACTGGTTCCCACCCAGCCTGGCTGGTCTGGCTGCTGCCTCGCTGCCTGCTGGCGAGACAACTGTCTTTTCTGGTTCTGCTGGCAGTGGCTTTCATGTGGGCTGGGCTCCTGCCTGCTCTGCTCCTGCACTGGAGCTCCAGCACAGCCTGGCACTGGGGGTGCACAAGGACCTTCTCCCCAGTGCCAACCATTGCCGGGCATCAGGAGTGTCCCTGTCACACTCCCTGTTGGTGGCCCTGGCAGACCCTCTGGCAGCCCAGCACTGCTCTGCTTCCCTTGGCAGGGCATGGGATGCCCATCCAAAGGGCAGGTGAGGAAGTGGCAGCAGGACTGCTCAGACAGCCACGGGCTCTCAATGATGGATGGCAAAATGTGCTTTCCCAAATGCCAGGAATGCAGAGAATGGGCCTCAGCCCTGATAGGAGAGACCTGTCACTCCTGGAGGTGTCCAAAGAATGACTGGACACTCAGGGCTCTGGTCTAGCTGACAAAGTGGTGTTCGGTCAAGGGTTGGACTTGATGATCTTAGAGGTCTTTTCCAACCTAACTGACCCTGTGACCCTGTGACTCTGTGACCCTGTGACTCTGTGACTCTGTGACTCTGTGATTCTGTGATTCTGTGATTCTGTATTTCTGTGACTCTGTGATTCCGTGACTCTGTGACTGTGATTCTGATTCTGTGGCTCTGTGACTCTGTGGTTCTGTCTCTGTGACTCTGTGACTGTGATTCTGTGTTTCTGTGATTCTGTGATTCTGCATTTCTGTGATTCTGTGGCTCTACATTTCTGAGTCTCTGTGATTCTGTGACTCTGTGACTGTGATTCTGTCTCTGTGACTCTGTGACTGTGATTCTGTGTTTCTGTGATTCTGTGATTCTGTGATTCTGCATTTCTGTGATTCTGTGGCTCTACATTTCTGAGACTGTGATTCTGTGTCTCTGTGACTCTGTGATTCTGTGTCTCTGTGACTCTGTGACTCTGTGACTCTGTGATTCTGTGACTCTGTGGCTCTGATTCTGTGACTCTGTGACTGTGATTCTGTGACTGTGTTTCTGTGATTCTGTGACTCTGTGCTTCTGTCTCTGTGACTCTGTGACTGTCTCTGTGTCTCTGTGACTCTGTAACTCTGTGACTCTGTGATTCTGTATTTCTGTGACTCTGTGATTCCGTGACTCTGTGACTGTGATTCTGTGATTCTGTGACTCTGATTCTGTGACTCTGACTCTGTCTCTGTGACTCTGTGGCTCTGATTCTGTGACTCTGTGACTCTGTGACTCTGTGACTCTGTGACTCTGTGATTCTGTGACTCTGTGACTCTGTGATTCTGTGATTCTGTGACTCTGATTCTGTGACTCTGTGACTCTGATTCTGTGATTCTGCATTTCTGTGATTCTGTGGCTCTGCATTTCTGAGACTCTGTGATTCTGTGACTCTGTGACTCTGATTCTGTGTCTCTGTGATTCTGTCTCTGTGACTCTGTGACTCTGTGATTCTGATTCTGTGACTCTGTGTCTCTGTGACTCTGTGTCTCTATGACTCTGTGATTCTGTGATTCCATTACTCTGTGACTCTGTGACTCTGTGATTCTGTGACTCTGTGACTCTTTGACTCTCTGACTCTGTGATTCTGTGATTCTGTGACTCTGTCTCTGTGACTCTGTGATTCTGTGATTCTGTTTCTGTGATTCTGTCTCTGTGACTCTGTGACTCTGTGATTGTGACTCTGTGATTCTGTGATTCTGTGATTCTGTGACTCTGTGATTCTGTCTCTGTGTCTCTGTGTCTCTGTGACTCTGTGATTCTGTGATTCCATTACTCTGTGACTCTGTGTCTCTGTGACTGACTCTGTGATTCTGTGACTCTGTGACTCTGTCTCTGTGGTTCTGTGTTCACCCTGATCCTGGAAATGCTGCTCTGTGGGTTTAGGTTTAAGGAGGAGTCTCACTTGACTCAGGGAATCTGCAGCAAAGCCAGGAGCTGGATGCAGATCTCCTAAATCTCATTTCAATCTTCTCCACCAGGCCTGTCTTCTTCTGCCAAGTCATATCTGGGGTCAGTGGCAGAGGTAAAGAGCAGGAACCAAACCCAAGTGTCCCCATTCCTCCTCCTTTCCATTTGTTTCCATAAATAAAGATTAATTGAGACTCTGACAGGTAACTTGAAAGGACCCTGCCACATAAATTCATGATCCTAAACACAACCAGTTTCAGGTTAGTAATTAGTGCACTTAACTCATTGCAGGAGTGCCCTGGGAGCTCTGAAACAAGTACAGGATCAGCAAGAAAAATATCTAGAAGCAATGGCAGGGATTTCCCATAACTCTCTGGCTTGAACACCCAACTGGATTGTTGCTGCCTGCCCCACCAGAACTACTCTGTAACTGGGAAACCTTCAGGAATTGGGGCAAAATCCTGAAATTTCATCTCCCACCTCAGAACTGAGGGCCCCCCATAATTCCTGCACTGCAGGTCAGGCTGGACCCATTCCAGGATGAGCATGGACAGGTCCTTCAGCATCCTGTGGCTCATTTTCCTCTCTCAAAGGGCAGTGTTCCTGTGTGGATATTTGCAGGGAGCTTTGGAGCTCTGGGATGAAGGTCCTGGCCCTGCTCCAGGATTTTGAGCATCCCTGGGGTCAGCAGCAGGCCCAGGACAGCAGTCAGGTCCCACCTGCAGAACACTCAGCTCTGACCCCCCCCAGGCAAACCTGAAGCTGCTTTGTCCAAGCTTGTTAAGTTTAAATCATCAAGAAGGAGCCAACTTGTTTATTCCAGGAGCTGAAACTCTTTCTTTAAACAAAGAGACATGGTGGCACATGATGGGCCTTCCTGGGCACTCCAAACTGGTGGCCTTTGGGCAGAGATGAAGTCTGAGGCTATGCCAGGGTGAGATTGGCAGCCCTGCTGAGGCGGGGCAGGTGGGGCCCTGGAAGTGTTTTTCTCTTTATTTCTGGTGTTTGCCCAGTGCTGTCTTTGTCCTGCTGCTCTCAGCCCCCTCTCACCTGTCTGGCATCCTGGTGGGGGGCATCCTGGAGGTGGACACTGGGGCTGAGCCTTTGCTGGCCCAGCCCAGCACCCTCTGCTGCTGCTGTGGCAGTGGCTCCAGTGCCCCCAGTGGTGCCCAGGGCTGGTGAAGGGTCCCCACAACGTTGGGAGCAGCACCAAGGCAGGAGTTACCTTGCCCTGGGCCTTGCCAGGGGAAGGTGTCCATGAAGCTGTGGACTAAATCTTATCCCTCATTTGCCCTCATTCTCTTGTTCTCCCAGCCATCTTCCTGTGGTTTGTGATTTTCCAGCCCTTCTCACCTGTGATTTCCCAGGAATTCTTTTCTCCCATCCTGCCCCTCCCCATCCCTTGACAACCTCCTGTTTCAGATCTATCCAAAATTAGGCAGAGGAGGTTCCACCTGGGCCCTCAGAGTCCCTGCCTGGGAGGTGGATGTGGCCCCTGGTACCCACTGGGCAGGGCCATGCTCAGTTTGATGGCCCAGCAGTCGCCCTGGCCCTGCTCAGGGCTGGGCAGTGAGGGCAGGCTTGGTCCCAGTGACAGCAGGAATTGGGCACTCTGTGCCCAGCTCCTTCCCCTGCAGCCCATGGCACACACCCAGCAGCAGGAGCAGCTCCCTGTGCCTCTTGGTGGGGGTGTCCTCCCAGCAGGGAAGGTCCAGCCTGGGGGTCTGGGAGTGCCCACCAGCCCCTGGGCTGGGTGTTGGTGGCAGCAGAGGCTGCTCCAGGGCAGCCCCAGGATCAGGATATTGCCCTGAGTGTGCCCCATCCCTGGAGGCACCAGGAGAGGTTGGAGCTGCACAGGAACAGGGAGGGGGCACCTCCCAGGCCATGGAGAGCCACTGTGTGACCCCTTGGACTTTCCAGGGGGAAATTCTCCATGGACAGGCTCCCTTTTGTTCTGCAAAGGGGAGCAAATGCCTCCAGGAGCTGTGGGTCAGTGAGACCCCAGGACTGATATCCATGGCATGGTTGAACCTCGAGACCAGCCTGGTGCTGGAGCACCAAAATCCCCAGAGGAGGAGAAGCCAGCGAGAATATTTCATGTCTTTATTTACAGAAAGCCAATATTAGTGAAACCTCCTTGACAAACTGCCCCCCCAAGACTCCAGAAATACCTTTTCCATCTGCAAATGGGCTGTTAATAGGAGAAGATTTAGTGGTTCCAAATGCACTTCCCAGAGCATTTGATAAAAGTGTGTGGGAGCAAAGTCCAGAGCTGGAGTTAATACCTCTCTGCTGGATCAGAAACACTCCCCTAGACTCTGACAGGATGCAGAGGGAGAGCCAGAGCTACTGCAGGGGAGGAGGATGAGGGAGCTGGAGGATGAGGGAGCTGCTGTGATACAACCCCAGCACTGCTGGCCCTTTGCAGGGGCTCTTTATACCCAGCAGGGGCTTGTTTAGAGGGTGGTGATTCATGAGACAAAAATATGGTCCAAAGGATATCTAGTGTTGCTTCAGCACTGGAAAAATCTGAGACAAAGGCCAGAAATATTTTAAACTGAACTCCAGTGAACACACAGATAGGGAAGGACATTAAGGGCTTATTGCATGTGCCAAAAATAAAGTGCATCAAGGCAAACAGCCTGGAACAATGGTGCAGGAAAAGCTTATCTCCAGGAGCAAAGAGGCACAGGTTTCTTTACACTGCCTGGAAGTAAAAAAAAACCCAATAAAACAAAACAGAAGGATGACCTTGTTCTAGATCTTTATTCTCAGCTTCTAAAATGGCCTTCCCAGATCCAGCACAGCTTCTGAGGGTGCAAATCCAAAGCAGTGAGGGAGGATGTGGCTCACCTGGCCCAGCAGGGGCTGGGGGATGTGTCACTGCTAAGAGAGTCAAGCAGTGAAAGGAAAGAGAAATGCAGCATTTAATGTTCATTATCCCAGCCCCATAAATGGGTGGAAGCTGAGGAGCCAGGCTGCACTCCCTGGGGGCATCACACACTGGTACCAGTGCAGGCAGCCCCTGCCAGCTGGGGAATGCTGCCAGTACCCGGTGCCATGGGCAGCACGAGGTGTGTGAACTGTCAGAGAAGGCAAACCAAGCTCTGGGTCCAGTCTCAGACAGGTTTTGCCACTGGCTCCTGAAAATTCTCTAGTCATGTCTGTCTGGAGGCAACAATGTCCATCTGCAGGGTGTTGCAGGAGGCAGCCCATGGTCACTTCTCTAAAAAATGACCTAAAAAATTCCCAATCCCTCCTCCAGGTCTGAGAGGAAGGGGCCACCAAGCCAGTCAGGCATTTCATCCAGGAAGGTCCTGGGCAACAAACACAACTCGTGGGAGGTGCTGGGTGTTTGGGTAGGACAAGCTGGGATGGACAGGGAGCTGTTGGCTGTGGTGGGATGGACAGGGAGCTGTTGGATGGGATGGGATGGGGTGGGATGGGATGGACAGGGAGTTGTTGGGTGTGGTGGAATGGACAGGGAGTTTTTGGGTGTGGTGGGATGGACAGGGAGCTGTTGGATGGGATGGGATGAGATGGGATGGACAGGGAGCTGTTGGGTGTGGTGGGATGGACAGGGAGCTGTTGGGTGGTATGGGATGGGGTGGGATGGACAGGGAGCTGTTGGGTGTGGTGGGATGGACAGGGAGCTGTTTGGTGTGGTGGGATGGACAGAGAGATGTTGGATGGGATGGGATGAGATGGGATGGACAGGGAGCTGTTTGGTGTGGTGGAATGGACAGGGAGCTGTTTGGTGTGGTGGGATGGACAGAGAGATGTTAGATGGGATGGGATGAGATGGGATGGACAGGGAGCTGTTGGGTGTGGTGGGATGGACAGGGAGCTGTTTGGTGTGGTGGGATGGACAGAGAGATGTTGGATGGGATGGGATGAGATGGGATGGACAGGGAGCTGTTGGGTATGATGGGATGGGGTGGGATGGGCAGGGGGGCTGTTGGGTGTGGTGGGATGAGGTGGGATGGATGGAGTTGCTGGACCAACGGAGGGCTGATGGCCTGGAGGGGACAAGCAGGTCCCCTTGGGCACTGCCCCATAGCCCAGGGTTGACAGGGCTGTGGTTCACTGTTCACAAGTGGGGAGCACTCCCTGCCAGCACCTCTGGCCAGGATGTGGCTCTTCCCATCTCTCCAACTTGTCTGTGGGAGCAGAGGTGGAAGAACACCTGAGCACCTGCCCAGGGGGTGCTGCCAGGTAGAATTTCAACATCCCCCCAGCCAGTGCCAGGGGTGGTACCCACACCCCTGAGCGTGCTGGGCAGGGGCTCAGCAGGGCATGGGGGCTTTGGGAGGAGCAGAAGCAGATCTGCAGGTCCATGGGCCCCTCAGCCCTGTGCTGCCCACACCTGGCTGGGCACACCATGCCAGGGTCCCTCTGGCTCTGTGTCCTGCCCAGGGCTGTGCAGAGCTGCAGGTTTTAACCTGCTCTGCCTTTAATTGCCCAGCCCAGCCCAGCGAGGGAGGACTCACCTGCCCAGCCCCAGCCCCAACCCCAGGGGGGTGCAGGGCTTCCAGCTGCTGACAGATGTGCACAGGGGGGCACAGGGACACGGGGAAGCAGCCAAAGGGGCACGGAGAGGTGCCAGCAGCCAGCTTGGGACTGCCTGCCCCGGCCTGGGGCGATGCTCGAGGGGCACCTGCTGCCATCAGGGCACCGCAGAAACCCTGGTGAGTGCAGTATCAGCGGGATTGTGTAAATATTTGCATTAACTTCCCCTTGAATCTGGATGAAGGGGAGATTTTTATCGCATTTACTGACAAAACTGCTCCTTTTTTCTTTCCGGGAGGGAGGAGGAGGATGAGTAACTGCTCCAGGAGGATTCCTGCAGGGATTGCACAGCAGATGAAAGCAGCCAGACTGGAGCTGCTGGGGCAGGAGTGGACAGCCACCACCAGCAGGTGTGAGGAGCAGGGACAGCTCAGCTCCTGCTGCCTGGGACACCTTTGACAGAGCTGTCTGTCTGCTCAGAGCTGGCACGGGAGCTTGAGGCAGCACAGGGAGCGTGTCCAACTCCAGGGGCAGCTCCAGCCCTGGGTGGGAGGGCTGGCTCCCTCCTGCCTCCACAGCATCTCACTTGGAGGATTTGGGTGTAATCCCTGTGTGTTGGCTGGAGTGGTGTCCGTGGATTTAACACAGCCTGGGAATAACCTGCCTTGGGCTGTGAGGGGACAGGGACTCTGCAAGGTGGTCACACTCCCTGAGGGCAGGGGGTTCCTCTGCCCTCCACAGCCACGGCCAGGGCACAGGGTGTCCTCTCCATGCCAGAATTCCCCAGGGGAAGTTCATCTGAGCCTGTGGACAGCAGGTGCCTGTGGGGATGAGAGTGTGTTTGTGAATCTTCTGCTGTCTGAAGGAATTGATGAAGAGGTTGATATGGAGCAGTTCAGGTGTATCCTTGAAGTTTGGAGTGCACCCTTAAGGAGGATGGAGCCACCTGTAGAACGTGGGATGCCTTGTAGCCAGTAGAATGTTCCATGTGTGCCTGATGACCTGACTAACCAACAGTGTGTTGGCATGTTGGACACAAGAGGAGATAAAAGGAGAAGCTGTAACTAAAAATAAAGTTGTAGCCCTTCTGCTCAAGCCTTGTGATGCTGCTGTGCCTGAGCTCTTCTGACCTTTGTTTAACTCCCCCCATTCACACCTACAAATGGTGACCCAACAGGTGCCCAAAACAGTGCAGGGAGACCAGGACTAATGAAGATGGGATGGGTGGCATTTCCCTCAGCAAAGCTGGCCCGAGTGAAGGCCATCCCAGAGGAGCTGAAAACAGGGAACAAGTCCAGAGCCAAGGCACTGCCAGGGCCTGGATCACTCCAGGGGTGTGGAAGGAGACAAAGCTTCACACCTCGTCTGCATCCCGAGTCCTGGGATTGCCAAAGCTGCTGGGAGGGGATTGCTGACAGTTCTCACTCCATTATCCACCCCCATAGACAGGAGGGATGGGCTGGGATGGAACTGGGGTTGCAAAGCCCTGGGCAGACATCATCCACCAGCCCATCCCTGCTGCCACCCAGCTGCACCCAGGGTGCTCTGCCAGGCCTCAGCAGGGTGGGACACCCCACAAAAGCTGCTGTGGCACCACCTTCCTGTTCTCAAATACACCCCAGTGATCTCTGTTTGCTCTGGCAGAGGCTCTTTGGGGCAGAGCCCAGAGCCCAGAGCCCAGATCACAGAGCCCAGAGCCCAGAGCCCAGAGCCCAGAGCCCAGAGTCCAGAGCCCAGATCACAGAGCACAGAGCACAGAGCCCAGAGCACAGAGTCCAGAGCCCAGATCACAGAGCACAGAGCACAGAGCCCAGAGCACAGAGCCCAGAGTCCAGAGCCCAGAGCACAGAGCCCAGAGCCCAGAGCACAGAGCACAGAGCCCAGAGCACAGAGCCCAGAGCAGAGCACAGAGCACAGGGCACAGAGCACAGAGCCCAGAGCCCAGAGCCCAGAGCACAGAGCCCAGAGCACAGAGCAGAGCACAGAGCCCAGAGCCCAGAGCACAGAGCCCAGAGCCCAGATCACAGAGCCCAGAGCCCAGAGCACAGAGCCCAGAGCAGAGCACAGAGCCCAGAGCCCAGAGCACAGAGCCCAGAGCCCAGATCACAGAGCCCAGAGCACAGAGCACAGAGCCCAGAGCACAGAGCCCAGAGCAGAGCACAGAGCCCAGAGCACAGAGCCCAGAGCCCCGAGCACAGAGCCCAGAGCCCAGATCACAGAGCCCAGAGCACAGAGCACAGAGCCCAGAGCACAGAACACAGAGCTCAGAGCCCAGAACACAGAGCTCAGAGCCCAGAGCACAGAGCAGAGCCCAGAGCACAGAGCCCAGAGCACAGAGCAGAGCCCAGAGCACAGAACACAGAGCTCAGAGCACAGAGCCCAGAGCACAGAGCACAGAGCACAGAGCCCAGAGCACAGAGCCCAGAGCCCAGAGCAGAGAGCCCAGAGCACAGAGCACAGAGCAGAGCCCAGAGCACAGGGCACAGAGCACAGAGCACAGAGCAGAGCCCAGAGCACAGAGCACAGAGCAGAGCACAGAGCACAGAGCACAGAGCACAGAGCACAGAGCCCAGAGCACAGGGCACAGAGCACAGAGCACAGAGCACAGAGCACAGAGCACAGAGCAGAGCACAGAGCACAGAGCAGAGCACAGAGCCCAGAGCCCAGAGCCCAGAGCACAGAGCCCAGAGCCCAGAGCCCAGAGCACAGAGCCCAGAGCACAGAGCACAGAGCACAGAGCACAGAGCAGAGCACAGAGCCCAGAGCCCAGAGCACAGAGCCCAGAGCACAGAGCACAGAGCACAGAGTACAGAGCACAGAGCACAGAGCCCAGAGCCCAGAGCACAGAGCACAGAGCACAGAGCAGAGCACAGAGCACAGAGCCCAGAGCACAGAGCAGAGCACAGAGCACAGAGCCCAGAGCCCAGAGCACAGAGCACAGAGCCCAGAGCACAGAGCAGAGCCCAGAGCCCAGAGCACAGAGCACAGAGCCCAGAGCACAGAGCCCAGAGCACAGAGCACAGAGCACAGAGCCCAGAGCACAGAGCAGAGCACAGAGCCCAGAGCACAGAGCCCAGAGCCCAGAGCCCAGAGCACAGAGCCCAGAGCCCAGAGCACAGAGCACAGAGCCCAGAGCACAGAGCACAGAGCACAGAGCCCAGAGCACAGAGCCCAGAGCCCAGAGCACAGAGCCCAGAGCCCAGAGCCCAGAGCCCAGAGCACAGAGCACAGAGCACAGAGCACAGAGCCCAGAGCACAGAGCCCAGAGCCCAGAGCACAGAGCCCAGAGCACAGAGCCCAGAGCACAGAGCACAGAGCACAGAGCAGAGCCCAGAGCACAGAGCCCAGAGCCCAGAGTACAGAGCACAGAGCACAGAGCACAGAGCACAGAGTACAGAGCACAGAGTACAGAGCACAGAGCACAGAGCACAGAGCACAGAGCACAGAGCAGAGCACAGAGCACAGAGCCCAGAGCACAGAGCCCAGAGCACAGAGTACAGAGCACAGAGCACAGAGCCCAGAGCAGAGCCCAGAGCCCAGAGCCCAGAGCACAGAGCCCAGAGCACAGAGCCCAGAGCACAGAGTACAGAGCACAGAGCACAGAGCACAGAGTACAGAGCCCAGAGCACAGAGCACAGAGTACAGAGCACAGAGCACAGAGCACAGAGCACAGAGCACAGAGCACAGCCCCAGCCATGGCCAGGGGTGGCTTTGCCTTCAAGGCCTCAGGGACTTTGTGTCTTTGAATTTCCTCTGTAGTTCAAATATCTGTGAGTGCTTTGCATAAAATAATTTCAGTGTGCCTTTTGCTTTGCATAGGAGAATGAAAGTAAAGAAAATAAGTTTCAGGGCATGAAAAGGTGTTGGGGCAAAAATGTAAAAGCTTTGGTAAGACCCTAAAAAAAAGAAGTTAAATTGTTTTTCCCAAAGACTTAAGGGGAAATTTGTTTCCACCTCATTCCAACAAAAACACAGAGGCACCTCTTGGTGCATTTTATGTACATTTTCTGGTTGGAGAAGTTATGTGTGTGTGTGAGAGAGGAAAGAGTGCAATGGTGGTGGAGCTGATGGGGGAGCTGGAGTCAGTCAGGGGGTGACTGTCCTGCAGGCAGCAAACTGTGTCTGCACCAGGACTTTGGGGGCATTTCTGGGCCTTATCCCTGCTGGGCAAGAAGGTGCTGCCAGCACATGGTGCTACACGGGCTACAGCCTTGCTGGGAGATGAAACAGGTCCTGGGACACATCCTGGCCCTTGCATCTTGGCTGCCCATGAGGGATCCCCAGCACTGCTTTGGGGTCCTGTGCCTGCTCCTTGGGGAGCATCTTCCCTGTGCAGCCCTCAGGGCCTCAGGGACCCCCTGCAGCAGCACAGGTGGGCACAGAGTGGCTGGAGAGGGGCCAGGCACAAAGGGATCTGGGGTTTGGATTGACAGGAACTCAACAGGAGCCACCAGTGTGCCCAGGAGGCCAAGAAGGCCAATGGGATCCTGGCCTGGATCCAAACTAGCGTGGCCAGCAGGCCCAGGGCAGTGACCCTTCCCCTGGACTCTGCCTTGGGGAGGCCACACCTTGAGTGTTGTGTTCAGTTCTGGGCCCCTCAGTTGAGGCAAGAGATTGAGGGTCTGGAGCGGGGCCAGAGAAGAGCAACGAGGCTGGAGAAGGGACTGGAGCACAAGTGCTGTGGGGAGAGGCTGAGGGAGCTGGGGGTGTTCAGCCTGGAGAAGAGGAGGCTCAGAGGTGACCTCAGCACTGTCTGGAACTGCCTGAAGGGAAGTTCTGGCCAGGTGGGGGTTGGTCTCTTCTCCCAGGCACTCAGCAATAGGACAGGAGGGCACAGCTTGAGGTCTGCCAGGGGAGGTTTAGGTTGGAGATCAGAAAGAAATTCTTTGCAGAGAGAGTGCTCAGGCATTGGAATGGGCTGCTCAGAGAGGGGGTGGATTCTCTGACCCTGGAGGTGTTTAACATGAGACTGGATGTGGCACTGAGTGCCATGATCTGGTAATCACAGTGGGGTTGGATCAAGGGTTGGACTTGATGATCTCAGAGGTCTCTTCCAACTTAGTGGATTCTATGATTCAATGAACTGTGTCTTGATGGCACATGCAGAGCCCGGTGTGACCCTGGAATGTCACTGATGGGCTGCAGAGATGTCCCAGCAGGGCAGGGGCAGTTCCAGCCTCACATTCTGGAGTCCCCACTTCTTGCACAACCTGCCCTGTCAGCAGATGGGTGGATATTGGGCAGCTGAGAGCCCAGACCAGCCCTGCTCCTCAGGGGTGGCTGTCAGGAGTGAGTCACAGCTGGGGTTGCTGCTCCTGTCTCTGAGTCTGCAACCCCCAACCCCACGAAGGGCAGAGTTGTGGCAAGAAAACAAAGAGAGTCATGCCAGCACAATCTGCAGAGCAATGGATCCCATCAGGGGGTGGCACTGCCCCCCCTGCAGCCCTGGCATTTGGGAACAGAGGGGACGAGGGTGAAAATGAGGTTTTCAAACTGCCCTGTCCAACAAGGCACTTTTCCAACACCCTGAAAGGAGGTTGTGACAAGATGAATGGTGAGTTCTTCTTACAGGCAACAAGTGACACACAGAGGAAATGGCCTCCAGTGGCACCAGGGGAAGCTCAGGTTGGATATCAGGAAATGTTTCTTCACTGGGAGAGAGGTTAAGTACCAGAACAGCCTCCTCAGGGAAGTGGTGGAGTGACCATCCCTGGAACTGTTCAAAAAACAATAGGACATGACAACTTGTGATGTGGTTTATTGGGCATGGTGGGATTTGGGCAAAGGTTGGACTCTTGGAGGTCTTTTCCAACCTCAGTGATTTGGTGAACCTAAATAGGGCTGAGCTGTTTGGATCCTCCCTGATCAGCCTGGCAGGCTGCAGACAGGCCCATTCTGTCCTCCTCATGCCATGCATGCAGATATCCATCACCTCGAGGCAATAATAGACCATTTACAGCCCTCTGGTGCCAGTTTCCCCATTTACAAGGCACTGGGGCTGCTGCAGAGGGAGCTGCTGGTGGTGCTGAGGCAGCTGGTGGATGTTCAGGTGCTCTGGGTCTCTCCACTGCTCCTTGTCCTGGAGAGTCTCAGTTCAGTAGGGAGGGAAGGACAAGTTTCACAGGGCTTGGTTTATATTTGCAGTTATCCAGGTCCCTGCCCTGCCTGGCACAGAGAAGAGTTGCTCCCACTGTGCTGTGACCTGACAGCTCTGCTGCCCCTGGGCTGGGCAGGAGGTGGGTGGGGGGCTCTGCTCCTGCTGCTGGGTGCCCCAGGGTCTTCTGCCACTCTTTGGAGCTTCAGGAGGAGGCTGAGAGCAGCCTGGGCCACTGTGGGCACCACCAGATCTGAGCCAAACCATGAACCTGGAGGAGCCTAACCCTGTGAGCAAAGAGGTGGGGTGGGGATGTGCTGTACGAGAGAGCTGAGGGTGGAGGAGGAGGAGGCAGGGTGGGAGACATCCCCCTCTGGGCACAGGGGAGCTGCTGAGCTGTCACTGCCATCCCCAGCCCATCCTCTGGGAGCACAGTTCTTCCCACAGTCAGGTGGAGAAATATTTGTGTTCACTATGAGGAACCCTCTCCATCCTCCTGAGAGAGTTCCATGAGTTTAGAGCAAGGCTTGGAGTTCAGTGGAGCTTCCTGAGGTCTGGATTGCCCAAGGCCCCCAGGTATCCTGTTCCCATTGAAATTAACAACTCCTGACTATCCTAAAGGTGTGGACTGGAGTCACAGAAGTGCTTTGGAAAGCCTGAGGGGCTCCACAGTCCTGGCCCGGGTACAATTCAGAACTAACCAGCCTGAGGGGGGGTGTTTTCCCTCTGTCACACTGTTTGCCTCCAGCCTGGCAGTGCCCCCAAGAGCAAGGAGCTTCTTATCATTTTATAGAGCCAGACAACTGAATTGCTGCATGGAGAACAGGCTTGGCCACTGCTCTGAAGGTCAGATGCCCTGTTGGCAAGGGCTGCTCTGCATGTGGCACCTTCATCTCAGGTCCCCACTGTCCCACCCAGCTGGTGCTGTGCCTGTGGGGGAGGCTGTGCCATGAACCCAGCAGTGTGCAGGCAAGTTCAGGGCTCAGCTGAGCTCCAGCCCTGCCCCTGCACACCCCCAGCCCCTGCCTGCTGTTCCTGCACAGCACCAACCCCTGCCTGCTGCCCCTGCACAGCACCAACCCCTGCACAGCACCAATGCCTGCCTGCTGTCCCTGCACAGCACCAGCCCCTGCACAGCACCAACCCCTGCCTGCTGTCCCTGCACAGCACCAGCCCCTGCACAGCACCAACCCCTGCCTGCTGTCCCTGCACAGCACCAACCCCAGCACAGCACCAACCCCTGCCTGCTGCCCCTGCACAGCACCAACCCCAGCACAGCACCAACCCCTGCCTGCTGTCCCTGCACAGCACCAATCCCTGCACAGCACCAATGCCTGCCTGCTGTCCCTGCACAGCACCAACCCCAGCACAGCACCAATCCCTGCACAGCACCAATGCCTGCCTGCTGTCCCTGCACAGCACCAACCCCAGCACAGCACCAACCCCTGCCTGCTGTCCCTGCACAGCACCAATCCCTGCCTGCTGTCCCTGCACAGCACCAACCCCAGCACAGCACCAACCCCTGCCTGCTGTCCCTGCACAGCACCAACCCCTGCCTGCTGTCCCTGCACAGCACCAATCCCTGCACACCCCCAGCCCCTGCCTGCTGTCCCTGCACACCCCCAGACCCTGCACACCCCCAGCCCCTGCCTGCTGCCCCTGCACACCCCCAGCCCCTGCCTGCTGTCCCTGCACAGCACCAACCCCTGCACAGCACCAACCCCTGCCTGCTGCCCCTGCACAGCACCAGCCCCTGCCTGCTGTCCCTGCACAGCACCAATCCTGCCTGCTGTCCCTGCACAGCACTAATCCCTGCCTGCTGTCCCTGCACAGCACCAATCCCTGCCTGCTGTCCCTGCTGTGCCTCCTCCATGACTCTTTCTCAGTCTCCAGCCTGGACCATCCCACAGGCATCTGTCCCGTGCCTGCCCCATCCCCTGCACCCCCCGAGGAAAGAATTCAGCTTTGCAAAAAGCAAGGCAGGAACAAAGCAGAAAAAAAAGAGCAGTTTTGTATTATTTTCTTTTCTGGGCCATTTTGAATTAATTAAAGAATGTGATCTAAACTATAAATACCCTCCTTCACGTATGATTTATGGCCTGTTTGTTCTGGATTGGTATGTGCTTAATCTCTTATTGTAAGCCCACCATCTGTTTTTATTGATCTGCTTGCCAGGAGAGTTATTGCTCTCCTTGGCCTTATATGGGAAAATTAGGTATGTGGTGAGACATCCAGCTCGGGGCTGCTCTGACATCACCCTTGGAGCAGCTCAGGGTTGAGCTTCCCTCTCTGCTCCTGCCAGCCTGTGGGAAACCTGCACTTGGGGGTCCCCCTGAGCCCCTTATCTGCAGGAGCACCAGCCTGGCCCAGCCTCCCTCTCTGTCACTCCCACTGCAGTGCCTGGGATGGGTTTGCTCTTGGAAAAAAAAAAAAATAAAAGGGGGAGAAGAGGCTGGTGTGGCCTTGGTGCTTTTGGCTCTCAATGAGATGCTTTCAGTGGTGGGAGTGTCTCCATGGGAAAACAGGCTGGATTATTCACTGAACCTGCAGGGATTTCTCTGTCATTAACCCAGGAGATAACAGTGCCTGAGCCCAGCCCCTGTGCCCCACATGGCTGGAGCAGAGAGGGCAGGGGAAAAGCTCCCAGGAACGTTTGGAGGCTGAAAGGAAACCTGTGGATTTGGACAAAGAAGTGCAGTCCAAAGAAAGGCAGGGATGGTGACACAGGAGAGCCTCACCCAAAGGGAAGGGGGTCCCCATCCATGGAGCCAAATGGCCCCTCTGGCTGCCAGAGAGAGCTGGACTGTGGGTGGGAGCTCTGGGGAAGGGAGGGATGAGTCTCCCTGTGGCACTACAGGCACCCAGAGTGCCGTGCCATGGGTGGTAGGAAAATGCTGAAATGGACCCCAAGGAGAACAGTACTGAAGAAGCTCCTTGAGCTTGAGAATAGACTTGTTGCTGAAGTTTTAAAAGTGTGTTTTTACTTGTACAGGGTTTTTAGTTGTTCTCCTTGGGGTCCATTTCAGCATTTTCCTGCAATGGGTGGGGGGGATGCAGAAATGCCCAGGATCCCCAGTGCCCTCACAGTGTCTGCAGGAGATTCAGCACCCACAGCTGTGCCAGTGCCAGGGGCAGCGTGGAGACCATCCCTCCCTGCCCCTGGTGGGTGTGGGCTGAGACTCTTGCTCCTTGTGGGGAACCCACTGAGATGGGGTCACACCAAACCCTGGGCTCTACATTTATGTATCAACCATGAAATGCCCCGAAATTCATCTGCAGTCAGGAAGGAGCTCTTGCAACTTGCTCCCTCTCCCACATCCTGTGTGGTTGTTATTTTAAGCCATTCCCTGATTTCAGGGCCCTGGGCTGGAGATCCCCATTCCCAGACTGACTGATGTGTGCGATGACAGAACTTCTGCCGTTGGGCAAGTTCATTTCCCATGGGATTGTGGCCTAATACATAAATATAAAACTGGCACATTTTTACTCAGCTGAAAAGAAAATAGCTGCAGTTTGGATGAGATAACATTTGCAGGAGATAAGGCAGCAGCTGGAGTGTGAATTGCCATGTGGATCCCATTTTTCCCACAGATCCCTGGTGGTGTTTGCTGGCCAGGCTGGGCAACGTCAGCTCTTGATAAGCACCAGTGTTAGTGCAATGTCTCAGTTCTGCTTCATCTCACCCCACACTGGCCTTTCCCTGGGCAGGGCACAGGAGTGGGAGCAGGGATCTCACTGCCCAACACCTTTGGAATTCACTGAGGGATGTGTCTGGAGCTGTGCTGGTGCTGGGAGAAGCTGGGCCAGCCCTGGAGGCTCCGGGCTGGGATGGAGCAGCCTGGCCTGGAGCAGGGCAGGGAGCACCAGGGCAGGGGATGCTCCTTGGGCAGTGGCCAAGTCCCAGCTGGGTGAAACTGATGTGGGTCTCCTGTCCCCTCCTCCAGCAAGGGAACCATTAAGAAAATGCCTTGGGGAGTGGCATTTCCATTGCTTTGGGCAGGATTGTGCTGCTGCTGGGAACAGGGTGGCTGGGGCTGAGGCCTGGCTCCTGTCCCACTGTCCACGAGCTGCTCCAACCCAGAGCTGTCCCCAGGGCCTCTTTGTGTACAAGTCCTGGTGAGAGGAGGTTGTGACCCTGGGCTGGGGTGGTGGCCCAGTGTCCCCAGGGCCCAGGCTGCCTTTGGATCTTGATCTCAGGCCCTGGAGCCTTGGAGCCATTAGCACATGCAGCAGAAATGAGCATGTTTGATCCAGCAATCCTGAGCTCAGCACTTACAAATAACCCAATGGGACCAGGCAGAGTATCTAAAACAAAATCTCCTCTCCTCTCCTCTCCTCTCCTCTCCTCTCCTCTCCTCTCCTCTCCTCTCCTCTCCTCTCCTCTCCTCTCCTCTCCTCTCCTCTCCTCTCCTCTCCTCTCCTCTCCTCTCCTCTCGAGTAAATCCTGAAGAATGTTCTTGGAGCTCTTCAGGCACCACAGCAGAGGTGCTGATGGGACACGCACATGGTGTGAGGGGTTGGAATACCAAGAGACTGATCTCCAGTCTGTGTAACCCAGCCCTTGACTTGTTCCTGTGTCCAGGCAGAGCCAGTCTCATCCCATCCCATCCCTCTCCATCCCATCCCATCCCATCCCATCCCATCCCATCCCATCCCATCCCATCCCATCCCATCCCATCCCACCCCATCCCATCCCATCCCATCCCATCCCATCCTTCTGCATCCCATCCCATCCCATCCCTCTGCATCCCATCCCATCCCTCTGCATCCCATCCCATCCCATCCCATCCCACCCCATCCCATCCCATCCCATCCCATCCCATCCCATCCCATCCCATCCCATCCCATCCCTCTCCATCCCATCCCATCCCATCCCATCCCATCCCATCCCATCCCATCTCATCCCATCCCTTGGAGAAGCTGCAAGACCAACATGGTTATACATGGGAGGTTAAACAAGGGGGTTTATTGGTTATTCCTTGTCCTGAACTCCCAGGCTCAGAGCCTAAATCATTAGCAAATCCATATTTATTGTCATAAAGGGCACAAATGATTTTTTTTTATGGCAGAAAAATGCAAAATCCAGAAAAACCTGAGTAAGGGAGAATTTCTTTGTAAATGTTTGCAAAGACACTTTTATTGCAGAGGCTTAAACTGTTCTGCTGTTTCCCTCCCTGCCTGTCTGCTGCCTCTGGTCAGCACTGACCACTTCCTACCAGCCTCAGCAGAGACATTGATATGTCAAAAATGGTTTATTCTTGCAAGAAAATCTCAGAAAGGAGAGACCAGGACCAGGAGAAAGTCGTCTGAATGAGCTCAACCCTCACTGCCAGACATTGAAAAAATGCACAAAAAAAGGGAAAAAATCGTGTGTCAGAGGTTGTCTGAGGTACCAGCCTGATCCTGAATGCAGCACAAGAGGGATCTTGGAAGGGGTGGATTGCTTGGGGTCAGCAGGGCTGGGAGTGGGGCAGCTGGTGGGGCTGCAGGGGTGGGACAGGTGGGGTGGGACATGTGGGGTGGGACATGTGAGGTGGGATGTGTGGGGTGGGACATGTGAGGTGGGATGTGTGGGGTGGGACAGGTAGGGTGGGACAGGTGGGGTGGGACAGGTGAGGTGGGATGTGTGGGGTGGGAGACATGGGGTGGGATATGTGGGGTGGGACACGTGGGGTGGGACGTGTGGGATGGGACATGTGGGGTGGGATGTGTGGGATGGGATGTGTGGGATGGGACAGGTGGAGTGGGACATGTGGGGTGGGACAGGTGGAGTGGGACATGTGGGGTGGGACAGATGGGGTGAGACAGGTGAGTCCCCACATCGTGCTCACCCAGGAGAGGGCAGGAGCCTCCCTGCAGGAAGGTCTTTGCAGTTCCTGGGGAAGAGCCCTGGGTCAGGATGAGCTGCTGTGGGGATAGAACCACAGAATCACAGAACCATAGAATGGATGGGGTTGGAAAGGACCTCCAAGATCATCAAGTCCAACCCTTGGGCCAACTCCAGTCCCTTTACCAGATCATGGCACTCAATGCCACGGCCAAGCTCAGCTCAAAAACCTCCAGGGATGGGGAATCCACCCCCTCTCTGGGCAGCCCATTCCAATGCCTGAGCACTCTCTCTGCAAAGAATTTCTTTCTGATCTCCAACTTCAATTTCCCCTGGCAGAGCTTGAGCCCATCGTGCCCCCTTGTCCTATTGCTGAGTGCCTGGGAGAAGAGACCAACCCCCACCTGGCCAGAACTTCCCTTCAGGGAGTTCCAGACAGTGCTGAGGTCACCTCTGAGCCTCCTCTTCTCCAGGCTGAACACCCCCAGCTCCCTCAGCCTGCCCCCACAGCACTTGTGCTCCAGTCCCTTCTCCAGCCTCGTTGCTCTTCTCTGGCCCCGCTCCAGCCCCTCAATCTCTTGCCTCAACTGAGGGGCCCAGAACTGAACACAACACTCAAGGTGTGGCCTCCCCAAGGCAGAGCCCAGGGGAAGGGTCACTGCCCTGGGCCTGCTGGCCACGCTAGTTTGGATCCAGGCCAGGATCCCATTGGCCTTCTTGGCCACCTGGGCACACTGGTGGCTCCTGTTGAGCTTCCTGTCCCTCAGTCCCCCCAGGTCCCTCTGCCTGGCTGCTCTCCAGCCACTCTGTGCCCAGCCTGGAGCACTGCAGGGGGTTGGGGTGGAATGGGAATGTTGGGAAGGGGCTGGTTTTGAGGAGCCTCTCCCTGTGCTGAGGCCTCTCAGCTGAGTCACCAGCAGGTCTCCAGCAGGCTGGGACCAACCTGGGCAAGTCCAGCTGCAGGGCAGGTCCTGCTGGGCCAGGTCAAGGCTTGACTTGCTCATTTCCAGCCCAGGAGAACTTGAGGGATTTAGGAGATCTGCAGGTCTTTCCAAGCACAGGAGCTGAGATGTTCCCAGGGCTTGGGGAGGGACAACAGCTGGTTCCAGATGTGCTGCTCCAGCCTTTGGCTGCACAGGCACGTCCTTTGGGGTTCAGCCACTGTGAGCTCCTGAGGGCACACCATCCAAGCAGGAATGTGCTGGGAAGTGGGGCAGTGGGCAGGCAACTCCTGAAAAGTAGCTCTGAGCAGAAACTGCCAAACCTCGAAGGATTAGTGCCTTTCCAGAACACTCTGCTTGCCAAGTGCATACTTAGAAAGAGCTCTGGGGTGTATTGCAAAATCCCCCCCATTTGGAGTGGGTTTGGAATACTTTAATCCCTCTTTAATGGTACTGCCCAGGAAATGACAAAGCTTTGGAAAAACAAACAGATTGGATTGTGGCTTGGTACATATCAAACTTGCACACATTTTTTACATGCAGCTCTCTGAATCACAGCAGAAACCTGCAACCTCCTGCCACAGCTTTTCCTGCTCCTCTGGCACTTCTGGCACGAGAAATGGACAGGGCAGCAGATTCCAAGGCTCAGCCACATCCAGGTTTGCCCCATGCTGGAGGGATCTGGGTTTGATGACACTGTTTGAGGGTTTATGGGGTTTTAGGAAGAAGCTGCCCCTCTCACTTGGTGTTTTTGCCCTGGGGCAACATCCTCTGCTGCTCCTGATCCCTGTGGATGGGCACTGCCAGGGAAGCTGAAGTCTTTTCAGTAAGAAAAGACTTGTCTAAACACTGTAGAAATACCCATTGCCCATGGAATGCCCAGTAGGAATTCTGGGTGCTGAGTGTCCCATTCCAGGGACTTCTCAGAGCTGAGCAATCTGCACTAGGGAAAAGGAAATAAAATGAAACATTGGTGTTCTTCCAGTGGTTGAGGAGTAAATATTAATCTGTTTGAGGTTTTGTGGGGTCACAGTTTTTGAGACTGAACATTGAGAACCTTGGGGGTACTTGGGGTCATACACGAGAGGAGGCTGCACTTGAAAAATCCACATTAGATTTATTAGTACTTCATTTAAGCCACACCAAGAAAGGAAAGAATAAAGTCTGACCTGGGCCTGCAAACAGTGAAATGCAAGGTTTGGGATAGTGCAGGGCTTGTGTGAGAGGAATTCTTGAAGCCACAAGGCACAGGTGCCTGAACAGTGTCACTGCTGTGTGTGTGAGCCCAAACAAACACTGGATTAGGGACAGGGACAGGAGCCCTCCAAGCTGAGTCTGGGTGTGGGATTGAGTTCAGGGCAGCTCTGCCTTCAGGGGACACAGTGGGAAAGCACAGCTCCCCTGAGGGGGGAATGGACCCCATGGGAGGCAGGGATGGAGAGGGAAGGGAAGGGAAGGGAAGGGAAGGGAAGGGAAGGGAAGGGAAGGGAAGGGAAGGGAAGGGAAGGGAAGGGAAGGGAAGGGAAGGGAAGGGAAGGGAAGGGAAGGGAAGGGAAGGGAAGGGAAGGGAAGGGAAGGGAAGGGAAGGGAAGGGAAGGGAAGGGAAGGGAAGGGAAGGGAAGGGAAGGGAAGGGAAGGGAAGGGAAGGGAAGGGAAGGGAAGGGAAGGGAAGGGAAGGGAAGGGAAGGGAAGGGAAGGGAAGGGAAGGGAAGGGAAGGGAAGGGAAGGGAAGGGAAGGGAAGGGAAGGGAAGGGAAGGGAAGGGAAGGGAAGGGAAGGGAAGGGAAGGGAAGGGAGCTGCAGCCCCAAGCAGGGGAAGATGAGCCAAACATCTGGTCCAGCATTCGACTAAGCTGCTCTGCAGCCTGCAAGTGGATTTAGAACAACCACAGAGCAGTGCTGGGGGCTGTGTGAGCTTCTGAAGTCTCTGGAACCAGGGGATGTGGTGGCTCCAGCTGCTCACAGGAAGGAGGAGCATCACAGGTGCCTGTAGGGCACTGATGGGATGTCCCACTTGGGAGGGCAGCAGGTCAGCCTGGCATCCCCTGCACCCCAAACCATTGCAGGCCCCTGGTGTGTGCAGGGGCTTTGCATCCCTCTTGGTGGGCACAGCAGAGGCACAGGGTGGGAACAGGGGCAGGGAGGGGGTGCATGTCTCCTGCAGGGCTCTGCTGTCTGCCCACACCTCCAGGGTCAAGGCTTTGTTCCAGCCCCTGGGACAGTGTGGTGTGGGGTGTCCCAGGGAAGATGATCATCAGCAGGAGGGAAGGGCTGAGAGCAGCCAGGAGGAGCAGCAGGAGCCAGCCCACACTGCAGCCCAGCCAGGCTCCCTCTCCTGCCCTGGGCAAGTCCCCTGGGGGTCCCAGCAGCAGGTCCTGCAGGGCTGTGGCAGGGCTGGTGTGCCCTCAAAGCACATCCAGGGAGCTGCTGCACATCCCTGTATCAGGCTGCTGCTCCAACACTATTTCTTTGCTTTTTTACCTGGGGATTTGACACAAAAATCCTGTTATGCTTTGTCCTTCTCCAGCATCTGATCCAAAAAGACTGTCTTTCCTCTTCCCCTGCCAACCAGTGGCACAACAGCTGAGCATTGGGCTTGAGAGGCTTCATCAAAGCATTTGGGTTTCTAGACCTGTGAGTAGAAAACTAGAGCCACAAACGTGGGAATTCCTCCCTGGGAAGTGGGTGAGAAGGGGCTGCCAGTTCCTGTCAAGCACCAGGGCATGTGCAGGGGAGACTGATTTCCTCCAGGACCTTCAGACATCAGCCTGGGTGCAGCAGCTCATTAAAAGAAACTAATTGCTGCAGTCATTTGTGAAATGAATTTTTCAAGGTTAATTTAATTTAGTGCTGAGAGTTCTCCACTTAGCTCTGAAGAGGGTGAAGAGCACGTGGCACACAGCCATGCCCTGCTGCAGCCCTGCCCTGGGGAGCACCCAGCACGGGCAGTTCAAACCTGGAGCATCCTCAGGGATGCCCCCTGAGCTGGGATGGGGACACCCAGCCCAGAGGGAGGTGCAAAGCACTGGTCCCACGATGGCAGGGTGACCAGCAGGCCAGCCTGGCCTGTGCTTGATGCACACACCAGCTTTGCTTGGTCTTGGGATGGGCAATCCCTTCTAAAGTCCCTTTAACCATTCCAGAGATACAGGAATGCTGAGGAAACCCTTGGCATGGAGTTTCCATAAGCAAATCCCCTTGTGTGATGGACTCCCAGATGGCATTAAAGACAAAGGAACTGTCTCTGGGGACAAAAGAGACATTTGCTGAGATTGGGATGGTGTTTGGTTATGGAATCATTTCCTGGTTCTTGCAGATTAAAAGAAAGTCCAAGGAAGGAGAACAAGTGCAAAGCCTTTCCTGATGTGCCATTCCATGTCCAGGGTGGGGGCTGTGCCAGCCTTTGCTGATGTCTTTGTGAATGGCCACACACAAAGTCTGGGCAGAGGTTTCAGTGCTGTGGGACATTGTACATGAGATCTCTGCCCCCTGACTGTGCAGGAGCAGTGGGGACCTCTGTCCATCTGTCACAGAATCCCAGAATATGCTGAGCTGGAAGGGACCCACAAGGACCATCCAGGCCAACCCTCAGCCCTGCACAGCCCCATCCCTAAGAGTCACCCCCTGTGCCCCAGAGCATCATCCAAACACTCCTGCAGCTCTGGCAGCCTTGGGGCTGTGCCCACTGCCCTGGGGAGCCTGCTCAGTGCCCACCACCCTCTGGGGGAAGAGCCTTTCCCTGAGATCCCACCTGACCCTGCCCTGGCACAGCTCCAGCCATTCCCTGGGTGCTGTCCCTGGTCCACTCACAGTCATGCCCCCCATGGAAGGAACCAGCTGCAGAGCCCAACTTGGCTCAGTTTTGAGAGTGCCAGGGCCAAGAGCCAGGACACGGGGAGCACCCTGAGCCCCAGCACCTCCACGCCCTGTGGTGGCACATTGAGGGGCCTGTCCCACCCAAGGGCTGCCCCCCTGCCAGACCCCCTTGACCAGACCACAGCCCCAGGGTGGAACAGTGGGATGGAGCTGGGAGCAGTGGGATGGAACTGGGAGCAGTGGGATGGAGCTGGGAACAGTGGGATGGAACTGGGAGCAGTGGGATGGAGCTGGGAACAGTGGGATGGAACTGGGAGCAGTGGGATGGAGCTGGGAACACTGGAAAGGAGCTGGGAGCAGTGGGATGGAACTGGGAGCAGTGGGATGGAACTGGGAGCAGTGGGATGGAGCTGGGAACAGTGGGATGGAGCTGGGAGCAGTGGGATGGAGCTGGGAACAGTGGGATGGAGCTGGGAGCAGTGGGATGGAGCTGGGAGCAGTGGGATGGAGCTGGGAACAGTGGGATGGAGCTGGGAGCAGTGGGATGGAGCTGGGAGCAGTGGGATGGAGCTGGGAGCAGTGGGATGGAACTGGGAGCAGTGGGATGGAGCTGGGAACAGTGGGATGGAGCTGGGAGCAGTGGGATGGAGCTGGTGGAGCTTCACTGGTCCCACCTGAGCACAGACCAGAGGGGAAGTGGCTGCTTGGTGGGTGTTTCCTGTATTTACAGAGGAGCCTCCAGCTGTGACAGTGCAGATGTTTCCTGTCTCTTGGATCTGCAAAGAGCCGTTTGCAGGCTGGAAGTGGTTTCTGGAATGAGGCTGTGGATTTGGGCTTCACCTCTGTGCTCCCAGACAGTGCCTGGGCTCCAGTGAGCAGGATGTGTGCTGGCAGTGCCCACCTCTCTCTCCAGGGTCAGTGCCTGCCCGTGGCCAGGCTGCAGGGGCAGCTCCAGGCAGGAATGCCAAGCTCTGGGGCTTGGCTATGCCTTGGCACCATTCCAGCCCTCCCATGGAGAGATGGGGCTGTGCAGGACGTGGGATCTGCAGGTAGGCAGGAAGATCCCACGTGTGAGCAGGTTGGGAGGATGTGGCTGTATTTACTGAGCCCTCTTGTTGAGTCTCTGTCCTTTCCTTGTCTGCCCTACGGCCCTCTGGACCCCTGGAGCTGAGTGGGGCCACCTCTCCTGGCTGATATCTGCATTGAGGAAACAGACCACAACCAGGTTCAACCCCTTTTCCATCCTGGGGACAACCTCCTGTCAAGGCTGGCTGAAAACCTGCTCTTTGTCTGAAAATCTGCGCAGCAAAGCCACAAAGAGCAGCTGTGAGCACACAGGGCAGAGCTGTTGGGAACCTGAGGGAGGGCTCAGTCACAGCCCAGTGGGAAGGACACTTTGCTAAATGGGACTTCTGGGCCCTGAGGCTTTTCTCCAGGGTGAGTCCTGTGAACAAATCCAATTGTTTTTCTGGTCACAAGACCAGCATCTGGTCTGGGGCTGTGGCTCTCACTGGACAGGTGAGGTGGGACTGCTCTGGACTCTCTCACCCAAAAGCTGTTGGAAGCTCCCAGAGAGGAATTCTGCTGTTCCTCCTGTGAGCCTTGGCTCTGTGAGATTCACAGAAGGAGAGGGAAGTCCTTTAAGAGCTCCCCTGAGCAAGGCTGGTGCCCTCAAAAGACAAGGTCTGAGGTTCAGAGGCACCAACCCCTGATCAAGAGAGGCAGGGTAGATCAGGTAGCTGAGGTACCTCCAAGAATGGAAATCCCTCAGCCTCACAGGCTGCTGTTCCAGGATCCTGCCACCCTCATGCTGAAAGGGATTTTTTTTGGCTAAATCCCATCAGAATTTCTATGTTTGGGACTTGTGTCTGGTGCCTCTTTCCGTGTTTACCTCTCTGCAGAGGTCAGTGCTGTTGTCTCTGCACATTTCCATTGGGGGGGTGAAGGCAGGTGGGCACCAGACCCACCTTCACCTGCTCCAGGCTGAAGCAACCCAGAGTTCCAACCTCTCCTCACACATCCTGTGCTCCACATCCCACACCTTCTCAGGGCCTCACCACTGAGCCCTCTCCACTTTATCAGTGTTGTTCTTCTACTTGGAGCCCCCAAAACTGCTCTCAGTTAATTCAGAAGTGGCTCCACAAGTGCCACAGGGATGGCTACAATTAATTCTCTCTCCTCATGCTCTTCAGTCATCCTCAATTCCATCTGTGGAGTCTCCTGAGAGCCACAAGTGCTGCACAAGCACCATGGTGGGACTGGCACACCCCACTCAGAAGCCCCTTTGCTGAGGAGGAGCACCAGGGATGGTTTGCTTTCAACCAGTTCAGCATCAGTGAGTCTCAACACTTTTCTCTACATGGAAAAACATGAGAAGTCCTGCAGCAAGAAGTCCTGCTTTCATCCCAGTTTGCAGTGAAAAGCCTAATGAGCAGGACACCAAGGAGAATGGAAACACTGACTGGTTTACTTTGCTTTGCTATTTAATAGCAAAAAGTCCAGCACACCCTCTTGTCTGCATCTCCTCTTCTTTGCCCATCTTGCCACCTTTCCAAGACTCTGAAGCTGTTTTGGAGCCTGTGGTGGATTTTCCCCTCTGCTGTAGGACCGTTGTGTCCACCACCCTCCTGTTGTGTCTCCCCCGAGGTGTCTGAGGCTCTTGGGATTCCTCCCAATGGCAGAGCTGCAGTGAGGAAGAGGCCCTGGCAGGGCAGGAGGGTCCATGGTCATCCCTCAGAAATGCTAAGGAGCACCCAGGGAAGGGCAGGGGGTACCAGATCCACTCATGGACACAGCAGCTGGTGTGGGTCAGACTGCCCAGGCTGAGCTGCCCACTGCCAGAGGAGAAGGTGTGCAAGCCCAGGGCCACCTCCTCAGATGGGATATCAACAGTCCAAGGGATGGGAGAGCCAAATCCTCCCTTCTGCTGAGCACGGTGCCTGTTTGCTGGTGTGGAGCTGGAGCAACCAGCCTGTTCCCACCCACCAGGGCTGCTCTGGGTTCTGTCACCTTGTGTCACAGCCCTTCCCAAGGGATGAAGAAGAACTGCAGTACCAAGAGCTTCTCTCCTGTCCCTTAGATGAGAGAAAAATGGCACAGCAGATTGTTCTGCTTCTGCCATGGTTTCCTGAGCAGACACTGGGAACAGTTCCTGGCTGGAGCAGAGCACAGCTGGTGGAGCCCTCATGGACAACCTTTGCTTTCCAAAGCTGCTGTTCATCAGGGGAACTGCTGGAGCCAACCTCCTTTTGCTGCCTGGCAGCTTTGCTGCTCTCAGAGCTCGGGTTGTGGAGCTCCATCCCTGAGCTGATGAGGGGCTTTAGTTTCAAGTTTTCCTCTGATGCCCCCGAGCTGCAGCAAACCCTTTCCTTACTCTTTGGTTTCTCTCCACAGTGACAAACCCCCAGAGAAGGCACTGCCTGGGTGCCCCAGTTGAGCAGGAGGGACCAGTTGACACTGTGTGGGGGTGATCAAAGCTGTGTATTCTACCCCCTCTATTCATTCCCCAAGGACAATGGGCCATTGGCAGCAGCTGCCCAGGGAGCCATTGGCACCTTCACACCCAGCCTGAGGGGGTGTGGCTGCCAATGGGCCATCAACAGTTCAACACCCCCTGGCTCCAGAGTTAATCACCCATTGTGTGAGTCCCCGCCCTGGGGGAGGGACTGGGTGCTCCCTGAGGGTACATAAGTGGGGGGTAAGAAGACTTTGGGACTTCTCCTTGGATCCAGAGGAGCAGCAGGACCTCGACAGGAGGAGATCACCGCTCTCGCCCAGACCACAGCCCTCGCCTGCACCAACAGGTTTTTCATTTCCTTTTGCTCTGGACTTGGGGGAGCCACAGGGGGGTCTCAGCACAAGGGCAAACAAACCCCCTTGGGTTTGTGCCCCAGGACACTGGGTTATACTGCTGGGGTTTTGTGAGTTGAAAGCAATTTCCCTTTTTGTGTCAGTGTATTTATTAAATTTTAGCTCTGACTTATAATCTCTCTTGTAGTGAGTTCATTTCCCTGCTGGTTCACCTTTAAACCAGCACACTGGGCATGACCATGTCCTCTCCTGAACACTGTCCCTGATGCAACGTGCCAGGAGCTGGGAGCAGGGGGGGTGGATGGAGCTGGGAGCAGGGGGGGATGGAGCTGGGAGCAGGGGGGGATGGAGCTGGGAGCAGGGGGGAATGGAGCTGGGAGCAGGGGGGAATGGAGCTGGGAGCAGGGGGGATGGAGCTGTCCCTGATGCAACGTGCCAGGAGCCAATATTGCCTCGGGTACCTCATGCACCGCTGAGCTGGAGCAGGTATGTTGGCATTCATTCAAACCAAAGGCAAGTTTGCAGGTGCCAGGTTCGAAGGTGAGAATGGAATTTGTCCAGAGACCCTGAGCTGGTGCAGAAGCAAAAAATGAAGCTGCAGAAGCCCCGTGGAGTAACATTAATAGAGCTCTTTTATAAGGTTAAAATAAGTTGCATTAAGACTGTTTAGATCTAGCAGTATTTAGGAAATAAGTATTACTTGATAATACTTATTTTATAATATTACTTGATAAAGGCAGTTAAATGTCTCCCTGCCATCCCATCCCGTCAGATCTCGGAAGCTCAGCAGGGTCAGCCCCGGATTAGTACTTGGATGGGAGACCTCCTGGGCAATGCCGGGTGCTGTAGGTTCTAGTCCTGAGGACTTCACTGGCACTGTCCAAGCTCGCTCGGCCGTGGCAGATGAACCTCAGGACTGAAACGGTGGGGCCAGTTCTGTGCACACTGAGCCTCACCTAAAATCCACTGCGCAGGCTGGGAGGGCACGTGGGGACAGCCCTGCCCAAAGCATCGTTCCCGAAGCCGAGCCACACACACACCCCATTACTTGATAATTAGCTATAGCTGTGTGATGTTGGACAGTTTGCTTGGTGTGTGTAAGTTTTAAGATTGTGTGTGAAAAAGTAGTTCTGAATAAAGTCCCTCCTGCAACTTCAATTTTAGTTTAAATATTGTTAATGTAAACATAGTTGCACCCTTTTCCCCTTGTCCCCTTTTCCCTTCTCTGCTCCTCTTCCCTTCTCTCCACAACTGCTGTAACCCGTGACAAAGAGGACTGAGAAATAAACTACCAGAAACCCACATAAAATTAGATGCAGTCAATTGATTTATTGAACGAGAGGGGTTGAAGCCCCGAAAAGCCCCTGAGAGACTCAACTGAGAACTGTGTCTGTGGAGATCAGTGTCGTGACACAGATCCGTGGTTAGGGTGCCACCCTCAGTGAGGATTTCCACCTGCACCATTTCATAGGAACTTTCTTCCTACCAGCAGGGAAATGCGGAGGCAAATCCCCTCCCCACAGACGGAAGGAGGGATTGGCTCTCGTGGAGCAGGAATGGTCCCTGTCGGGAGCAGCTGCCCAGCAAGCCCGGCTGGGCTGGGGACACAGGGACAACGGGCTGGTTATTGTAGAGCCAGATGTCACCTCAGAGAGCCCCTCCACTTCTCCGCGCCTGATTTCTCCAGACCGCAGGAAGACACGGGGTTCAGAGCAGGGTGGATCCCTCCAGCAGTCCCAGAGAAGGCGCGTTGGGTACTTGATGGACAGCTCCAAGCTGTGTCTGAGCCCAGGGAATCCTGTCCCTGTGCCCTCTGTCCCTGCAGGGCACCCAGGACCCTGGACAGGGATGCTGAAGCACAGACTGCTCTGCCCCTTGGTGTCCTGGGGTGGCTCCAGGACCTGTGCTGTGCATGTGGAGCTGCGGAGCTGCAAACTCTGCTTGGATGGAGAAAGGTGGAGGGGGCAGGGAATGTACCCCACATCACTCTTTGCCCACCAATTCATGGGACAGCCCCAGCGACTCCCAGTCCCCCTGCCTGCCTCCCACCCTGCCGAGCCCCCTCGCCCTGCCCCAGGGCTGCCAGGAACACCAGGCTGGGCGTGGAGGATGCCCGAATGCCCCAGACCAAAGGAGAGGAAAAACTCTCGGGGATTGAAGCCAGAACTGGACAATTCAGCCACTGTTCTGGGAATGCCTCCTCGGAGCCAGTGCCCTCAGCACCCACCTGCATTTCCCACCCTCAGCTGTGACGGGAGCTGGGGGAACAGGGCTCTGCTGACGCATTCCCGACAAAAACGGTGTAACTTCCCAGCAAAGGCCACAGGGAAGCAAAGGAGAGGGGAGGAATCGAGAACAGGAGACAAAAGCAGCAGTGGAGCGCTTCGGTCTGGCAGCAGGAGGGCTGTGCTGGGAACACCCTCTGATTTATTGCAGTGAGGAAAGAGGGGAACGGGGCCCTGGACGGAGTTTCTAAGAAGTGACGGCTCCCTGAGTTTTTTTCCCGGGATTTTCAGTCTGCATGGAGGGGCCAAAGGGCTGTGCAGACACACGGTGTGGGTGCCCCCCGAGCCGCAGCAGCCTGAGCAGGATCCAGCACCCCCCGAGCCGCAGCAGCCTGAGCAGGATCCGGCACCCCCCGAGCCGCAGCAGCCTGAGCTGGATCCGGCACCCCCCGAGCCGCAGCAGCCTGAGCAGGATCCGGCACCCCCCGAGCCGCAGCAGCCTGAGCAGGATCCGGCACCCCCCGAGCCGCAGCAGCCTGAGCAGGATCCGGCACCCCCCGAGCCGCAGCAGCCTGAGCAGGATCCGGCACCCCCCGAGCCGCAGCAGCCTGAGCAGGATCCGGCACCCCCCGAGCCGCAGCAGCCTGAGCAGGATCCGGCACCCCCCGAGCGGCAGCAGCCTGAGCAGGATCCGGCACCCCCCGAGCGGCAGCAGCCTGAGCAGGATCCAGTACCCCCCGAGCGGCAGCAGCCTGAGCAGGATCCAGCACCCCCGAGCCGCAGCAGCCTGAGCAGGATCCAGCACCCCCCGGTGGGTGTCCCTGCAGAAAAGCTGCCAAAGCAAACGTGGCCATTTGTGGTGGGGAATTTCAGGGGTGGGAGGTGGCACAGCAGGTCCTGGGGGGGCTGAGGTGGTGCCAGCTGGGGCACCCTGACCGTGCCAGGCTATCCCGACCTGGGGAGCACAGTGGGGTGAGAATCTGACCCTCTCCAAGGGCAGCGTTTGCAGGCAGCGGTGTCCCAACACAGGTGGGTGTCCTGGAGGGGGAAGTGTTCACATCCAGGGTGGCTTGGCTTCAAAGTGCCCCAATCCTGGTGCCCGTGGCCAGACAGGAGCCCTGGCAACAGCTTTGCTCCGCAGGAAGCAGGAGGACAGTGAGCAGCACCCCAGGGCTCCCAGGGCCAGGGTGCTGCGGGTGATCCGGGTGGTGACCCAGGCAGCGAGGAGGAGCAGCAGGAGGCGTTTGCCTCGCAGGCAGCCCCTTGTGGCAGGTTTTCACAGGTTTTTCCGCTCCGAAATCCTGCCGGAGGTTTCCATCCCAGGAAGCCCTTCTGTGAGCAGCAGCTGTATGTAAATGAGAAGGGGAATTGACAGGGAATTCCCACGGGGATCAGGACAGGAGGCACTGGGGAAGTGTCTATGGTGCTATGAGGGCCCTGCCACTGCTCTCCACCCATGGCACCTGCTCCTGGGGGGGTGCACACAACTGCACAGTCGTAGGGGAAGGGACATTCCCCATGCCCAGGGCAAGCCCGAGCAGCTAGAAAGGATCTCAACAGCAGGAAAGGCAGAGAGGCAGGGAGAGAGGCAGCAGGAACAGGTAGGATGGGGGACAACCCCTCAGCTGGAGAGAGAGGATGGTGAGGAGTCTGGGAACACCTCGTACTGCCCGTCCTCTCCCCAAAGCTGACTCCAACAGCTCCCTGCTTGTGTTCTCCTGGACACTTCCTCTGGGCAACTTCTATCCCTGTATCCTGGGAATATGTCCAGCAATCCTGTGGATTGAAAGGCAAAGGGATATACAGGCAGCAACAGCCCAGGGCTCTCCATGTGTCCTGGACTTGGTGATGGTTGGAGGCAAAAACACTGGCTGTATCTCAGCACTTGGCTCTTGCAGAGCTCAGCAGAGCAGAGCCAGGCCCCTGCCCCTCCCTTGGCTCTCCCCTGGCCTTGACCAGCTGGTTCTGGGAGGTGCAGAGAGACCTCACCTCCCTGTACCACCCTGGGAACTGAAGTTCCCATGCAGGACCCCAGAGATCCAGCCTGGGCTGCCCCTGACTGCAGCTCCTCAGGGACACAGGAGTGAGCTGACAGTGTCTCCAGGAGCTGCTGTGCTCCTCGGGATGCATTCCCTCCTTGAATGTTTAGTCTTTGTGCTGCCCCACCTTGGACAGGCTTTATGGCCAGCTGGGGACTGGGGCTTGTGCTGAACTCCTGTGCCCTGTGCATAGTTTGAATTGTGTTGTGGTTCAGAGGATGTGCTGAACTCAGTGGAAGCTCAGGGACTCTTTGCTTCCCTGAGCAGCACAGACACTGACACCGGTGCCTGGAGGGTCTCCCCAGGACCCCTGGCATTGGGAGGGTGGCACAGTGGGCAGCTGGTCCCACAGAGAAGCACCTGCATGAAGTGACCTGGGGACACCATTAGCCCCAAACTGTTTGCAGCCTTCAGACACCACTCCAGAGAGAGCACTGTAGAGGAATTTCTTACAGATAATGGATATGTGAGCAATCCAGGCTCTGTGTGGATTCTTTGAAGCTGTGGAGGGAGAAGCTGAAACGGGACACCTGCAGTTTGAGATGGGAAAGAACAGCGTTAAAATGAACAACTTCTGAATGTTTTGAGGGGCTTAGCAAAAACATTATTCACGTGGATTTTTGGTGTAACCAATGAGAAATGTTGTTCTGTCACATGAACATATTCATTTAGCCAACCTGGATAACAATTGGGGCATGTAGACAATGCTTTGGGTTAAAATAGGCACTTGTGTGAGCTGAATAAATGGCATTCACCTGATCACATCGGTCTTCACGTGGTGTCCATTCGATGCTCCACAACATCCTGCAACATCTGAAGCCCAAAACAGGGATGATGGACCCTCAGATTGCCACATTCTCAAAGGAACAGTACGGATAAATGAGGGGGTCATCAGTACCCCCACACTGTTTGCAGCCTTCAGATACCACTCCAGAGAGAGCACTGCAAGGCTTTGGGGGGTCACAGCCACATGTGTACCTGCCTGTCACTGCCCACTTCTATTCTGCCCCAAATCAAGTCCCAGTCCAGTTTGGACCATCTCAGAAATCCCAGGTCTTGGTGGTGGCACTGCAGGGACAGGGGGTGGAGAAGGTCCCTCCAGGTTATTTGATGGCTGAAGACATTTGCTGCAGGATCTCAGACGATGTGTGAGATCCAGGAGGGGTGATTAAACTTTGGAAGGGGCTGCCCAGGGAGGTGGTGGAGTCCCCATCCCTGGAGGTGTCCAAGGAATGACAGGACATGGCACTCAGTGCCCGGCTCTGCCACAGTTTCCTGAGTTCCATGGAAGAGGGAGACATCCATGCCCAGAGATTCCTCAGCTGAGCTTCATCCGTGAGGCTCAGAGTGTTGTTCACATCAGTTAAAAACACCCAAACTGTCTAATCTGGGACACATTCTTTCCTGGTGGGCTCTGAGACCCCAGATCAGCGTGCAGAGCCCATCCTGTATTTCTCTGGGTCTCCATGGACCACAGAGCACCATTCCACTTTCCATCTGCAGGGCAGGACAAATCCTCCAGGTCATGTCTCAGCCCACAGCCAGGCAACTTGGGCTCAGGGACTCTGCACAGTCTCACAGACCTGTGGAGGGTTTGGGGAACTTCCAGTGCCACCAATGTCAGAGCAAGAGGAGCTGCGTGTTGGTGCAGCCCAGCCGGTGCCCCTGTAGGGCGCTGGGCAGCTCCGCGGGCAGCATGCCCAGTGCCGGGGGCTGCTGAGCCCCGGGGCTGTGCACTGGAGAGGACACCACGGGAACCAGCCCTGGGTGAGCGCCCGCTGCCCATCTCCGCGCTGCTGTTTTTCCCCGATCCTGGCGATGGCACCCCCTCCTCACCGTTCGGGATGTGCGGTGAGTTGCTGGAGGGTGAACGGCTTTCCTCATCCTCCGCACTCTGCAACGAGCCCGTGGATGACGCGTGTTTTGGTGGAAAACAACCAGATGCCACATTCAACCGAGCTCTTCACTCATTTTCAGCTTCAAACCCCCGGAGCCCTCGAGTCTGGGACCCTCCTGTCCGCAGCCCCGTGTCCTGCTGCCCCTCGGTTGCCGGTGGGGCAGGACGGGGCTGGCACAGCAACCGGGATCTGGTGCGGGGACATGGGCAGGACACCCCGGAGCTCATTCCAGTTCCCGCCCCTAACCGGGGGAATGCTGTTCTTTATCCCACTTGGCCAAAACAGGGAGCTGGGGGGTTCCCACCAAAAGGCTCCGGGCTCATCCAAACTTGACGCTGTTTATACATTTCAACAAGAAGGAACATTCAGCGTTCATTAGTTACCGGTTACATAATTTTATTGACTTTTCCCTTTTATTAATCAGCTCCCAAGCCCCTGTTTCCTGCCGTGTCCGTCCCCGACCAGCAGCAGGGGCAGCTCTTCCGCCGCTGGCGCCGCGGTCCGTGCTGAGTCCCTGAGACGGTGTCAGGATCTCCTTTCTCCTGGTGCCTCTCGCCCCCTTCCTCCTGGAATGGTCTTCCCTGTCCTTCAAAGCAAAGGATCAGCGGAGCACGCACCGCTCACACTGCGATCGCTTGTACCCGACCAGTCCCTCCGTGAGGCCCGTCCATCCCTAGGGCCGGTCCGTCCGTGGGGTCAGTCCGTCCGTGGGGACAGTCTGTCCGTGGGGCCAGTCCGTCTATGGGGCCGGTCTGTCCGCGGGGCCGATCTGTCTGTGGGGCTTGTCCCTCCGTGGGGCCAGTCCATCCATGGGGCCAAACCCTCTGTGGGGCCGGTCCGTCCGTGGGGTAAGTCCGTCCGTGGGGCCGGTCCGTCTATGAGGACGGTCTGTCCGTGGAGTCAGTCCCTCCGTGGGGCTTGTCCCTCCGTGGGGCCCGTCCATCCATGGGGCCTGTCCGTCCGGGGGGCCGGTCCGTCCGCGGGGCCTGTCCAATGCGCGGGGCCGGTCCCTCCGCGGGGCCGGTGGCCGCAGCAGCCGCGCCCCCGCTCCGTCGGGCCGGGATTGGCAGCGCTCGGGTGTGTGTGGCGTGCCCGGTGCCGGGGCTGTGCCGAGCCCCCCAGCGCGGCCGCGCAGAGGCGGAGCGGGGCGCGGAGGAGCTGGTTACCCCTCACTGCTCCTATCCCATCTAACCCTGCCCTCTGGCACTGGGAAGCTGTTCTCACTTTGTCGGGTCCCTCCATCCCTTGTCCAAAGTCCCTCTCCAGCTCTCCTGGAGCCCCTTTAGGCACTGGAAGGGGCTCTCAGGTCTCCCATCTCTTGGCGGAGAGGGGAAACAGGCTCTAGGAAAGGGAGAGGGACTCCCATGGGAAACTTTGAGCTGGACAAAAAATCCAGTACATGATCATATAAATAAAGAAATACTGAGGACACTCTGACAGACGGAAAGAAGGGAAGAGCAATTCTGCTCTTTCATTTTGGGCTCTGTGGGTGAAGGTCAGGCACGGGGGCTGTGTCTCACCTCCTCCTCTTTCCTGGATACCTGTGGAGGCTACAAGCCATTCCCAGTGTGCCACATCCCTGGCACTGCATGAGCTCCTGCCACCCCCTACTCCTGCCCGTGTCCTCGTGCCATCCATCCCCTGCTCCTCCTGCCTGTGTCCTTCTGCCATCCAGACCCTGCTCCTGCCCGTGTCCTGCCATCCATCCTCTGCTCCTGCCCGTGTCCTCCTGCCATCCAGACCCTTCTGCCTGTCCTCCTGCCATCCATCCCCTGCTCCTCCTGCCCGTGTCCTCCTGCCATCCATCCTCTGCTCCTGCCCGTGTCCTCCTGCTATCCAGCCCCTTCTCCTGCCCATGTCCTCCTGCCATCCAGACCCTGCTCCTGCCCGTGTCCTCCTGCTATCCAGCCCCTTCTCCTGCCCATGTCCTCCTGCCATCCAGACCCTGCTCCTGCCCGTGTCCTCCTGCTATCCAGCCCCTTCTCCTGCCCGTGTCCTCCTGCCATCCATCCTCTGCTCCTGCCCGTGTCCTCCTGCCATCCAGATCCTTCTCCTGCCTGTCCTCCTGCCATCCATCCCCTGCTCCTCCTGCTTGTGTCCTCCTGCCATCCATCCCCTGCTCCTTCCTGTGTCCTCCTGCCAATCATTCCCTGCGTCTCCTGTGTCCTCCTGCCATCCATCCCCTGCTCCTGCCCATGTCCTCCTGCCAGCAGTGCCAGCAGCACTGAGGCAGCACCAGCTCCTGCTCCAAGTGGCTGCAGAGGTGGAACACATCTAGGGAAACCCCTAAGTGTAAGGTGTGTTTGGGAGTGGGAGAGGTTCCCCTCCTGCAGCCAGAGTGCTCTCCATGTCTCCAGCCCTCCTGCAGGGTTGTTGTGTCTGACCAAGGATGACAGTTCACATTCCATGTTTAACATGGCTCATCCCCGTGGTCCTGACCCAGCAGTCAGGGCGTGTTGGTGGAGGCTCATCCATGTTCAGTGCCTGCAGTGCCACCTCAGCCCTGGGCAGTGGGAACAGAGCAGAGGGCTCAGCTCCAAATGTGGGTTCACACCCAAGGGCTCAAGCTGCAAACACCAGGCAGGACTTTGACAATCCAACCAGCACTTCCTGCCGCAGATAAGAGTCTCCACTGTGTGCTGATGGATCCCAAGGAGCCCTGGTAACCCATGGAGGCTACAAAACTCTGTGTATGGCTTGAAGGGTTGTGCTGGGCTTTGGGCCACAGGGCCATGGGTCTGAGAGTGTTTGTGGTGAGCTTGGACCTCAGTGCTCGGTTTTGCCTGGGCTCAATTCCTACAAAGCCTGTCCATGCTGTGGTGCCACTGGTTCCCAAGCTGACACAGGCCAGGGAGGTGTGAGAAACACCAGACTGGCTGCCCTCCCCTCCAGCATCCGAAACTGGGCCAGACTGGGTGGAACAGGCTGGGTCTGAACCGCAGGAGGGGACCTTGAATGTCCCCAAAGGCAGTGCCCGTGGTCCCGTTCCTGGCACTGCTTTGCCCTCTCCCCACAGCACCGGGAGGGCTGATGGTGGAGGGGAGGATGGAGAGCAGAGCTGCCAGCAGAGACGGCCCCAGGCTGGCTGGGGGTGCCCAGCACGGGGAGGGGTCCCTGTCTCCGTGGGTGGCACACGAGGGGCTCTGTCCCCCACGGGACCTACGTGTTCTGAAAGCCCCACACTTCCAAGAGCTGCACCTTGAAGTCCTCCTGGCAGAGCGGGGGGTTGTCGAAGGTCTCGCAGTGCTCCGTGTGCCCCCAGAGCAGGTTGGCATCGAGGGACAGGGCTTGGCCTCCCCCTCCACCTGCAAGAGCGAGCGCCGGGTCAGGACTGCGCTCCCACCTCGCGCCCGGGCGGCACCAGCCCGGCCCGGGAGGTCTGGGGATGGCTCCCACCTCTCGGCTCTCTGTGCCTTGGCTTGCCCTGCCCCTGCCCCCAGCGCTGGGAGGGAGGCACAGGCTGGCAGTGCCGCAGGGATTTCTGACTCACAGCGGGTCCTCTGCCGGACCCTGCCCAGCAGTGCTGGGGCACAAAGATCCCACCCCCAGCCCAAGCCTGACCCTCGTGTCTGCTCCGGTCACCGTGCCCAGCCCTTCCTCGGGCTGATTCCCACCCATGTGACCTCCATCCCACCCAGAAGGAAGGGCTGGGACAGGACAGGACACACCAGCCCCAGGAGTACAAACCTCGCCGGGAGCTTTGGGCACCCTCGGGGGCTCTGGGAAGGAGCACCCGACCCTCGTGTGGCTTGGCACTGTCCTGCCAATGTGAGGAAGAGGGCGCTGCCTTCATCTGCCCTGCCTCTAAACTGCCATCCTACACCAGGAGGTCTTTGCCCTCTGGAAGCAGCTCAGGTCTAACCTGGAGCAGGGCCCTTTCCAGCCAAAGGGTGCCCACCCTCGGGTGCCCCGATGGGTAATTACCGATAACGATCCCGTCCCGCGAGCCGGACATGAACATGGAGGCTGTTTTGGAAGGCAGAAGGAAGTGCCTGATGGCCAGGAACGGGGACAGACGGCCCTTCCTGTGCGGCGTGGGCACCGTGAGGCGGCTGGAGCCGGAGGAGCCGGGCAGGGATTCGGGACACGGGGACGGCGAGCGCTGCCGGGAGCGCGGCACAGCCTTGGCCAGCTCGGGCTGCTTGATGAGCACCCACTCGAACCGCTCGGGCTCGGGGCGCACCTGAGAACGGGACACACGTGGGGAGAGAGCCCTGTCCCCCGGGTCACCTGGCACTGCGGGGAGAGAGGGTGGTGCTGCCTGGCCAGGGGGGGCAGGGGACAAACCACACAATCATGGAATAGCTCAGGCTGGAGGGACCTTTCAGGGCCAGCTGATCCCCCTGCAATGAGCAGGGACATCTCCAGCCACATCAGGTTGCTCAGATTAAATGCTGTGTGCCAGCTCTGGGCCTGGGGCAGGGAAGGGACAGGGCATCCTGGTAGTGCCAGGGCTGCTCTGGAGGTGGCTGTGGCTGAGGAATTGGTTTTGTCTTTGCCAGATGCTGCCAGAGATGGGCAAACCTGCACTGCCTGCACGGACAGGTGGATGCTGGATGGATGCCAGTGGGATATCAGATGGATGCTGGACTTTGCCCCTAGGATCTCTTGGTCCAACTGAGCCTGTTCCCTCTTCAGGGATGCCAAGACTGATTTGGGAATACCCCATCCAGTTGCTTCCCCAAGCAAACTGGGCAGAAACCTGCCCTGCTCCATCCCAGGAGGGCCTCTGAGAGCCCCCAGGGCAGGAGTTGGTTCTCCCTTTGCTCTGATCCAGCACAGCAATTCCTGACGGAGCTCAGGGCAGTGCTGGGGACGGGAGGAAGCAGCTCAGGGGCAAAGTGACCTGAGCTGTCAGAGGGGTCAAGGAAACAGTAATTAAGGGACAAACCCAGAAACAAACCATGACTTACAGTGAACACAAAGCACTCTCCTGTCCCAAAAAAAGCCGATGTTGCCCCACTCTTTTTCCTTTCACTCCAGTCAGAGGAGAGAAACGCCCCACACACCTTTGGAGAGAGCACAGAGATGAGCAGGGGATGGGCCAGGACTGGAGCCAGCCCAGGAGCACCAGCCATGGCCCGTGGGCTCAGCAGGGCAGGGGCTCTGCCCAGTCCCCAGGGCAATTGGAGAGCCAAATTCTGCAGTGCCAGCTGAGTCCTGCAGACAGTCACTGGTGCTCTGCACATGAGTCCACTTGGCTTCTGTGCCTCAGGCTGACCCTGGTGTGGATGTCCTTGACCTGACCATGACTGGAGGGGACCTACCAAGGGCTGGGAACTTGAGCCTGTCCTTGGCACAGACAAGGAATAAAATGAGCTCAAATGTGTAGGAAACCAAGTTTTACAGGTCACTGCACAGGGCCCTGGGGTGGCAGGTGTTTGTCTCCACACCATGCTGAGGTGTCAGGCTTGGGACATCAGCACTGGTAGGTCAGTAAATCTTTGGGAGGCCTGAACAATTCACAGAACTTGCCCCTACTGTTGGATGAGAGTGGAGAGAGAAAATACGGATTTATGAGCCCTGGTTCACGAGTTTTACAGTTATTTCATGACTTTCAGTAGAAACTCTCCTTGTTTCTCCCCCATTTCCCTTGTGTAGCTGCTCGTGCAATCAGTGAGAGAACCTTGCATTTAGTGCTTGGAAAGCAAGTCCTGGCTCAGACAAAGCATCTGCTGACTTCAGGAAAGGCTGCTCAGCAAGGATTCATGACTTGGTATTTGCAGTGAAAGGGTATCACTCGTGGCCCCCCTTCCTCTCACCAACTGCTCCTGTTTTCCCACAGCATCCCTCAGCTGAGGTGTGTCTTGGTGGCTGGAGGTGCAGTTTGCTCTCTCCTGGGAGCTGGGACAGACCCTGGGGCAGGGCAGGAGAGGGACCACACAGACCTGTGGCTGCTCCAAGAATTGCCAGTGGGGTCAACACCCCTGTCCCCTTCCCCAGCTCTGCCTGGGAAACACTGACCTCCCCCTCGGTGGTTTTGATGAGCAGCACGGTCGGTTCGGAGCCTTCACAGCACGTGTAGAACCTGCAGAGAAGGACAAGGGTCAGGGGCTCTCAGGCCCAGGAGCAGAGCCCAGCATGCAGCCAGCACGGGGCTGGGAAGGAGAGAGGAGGGTGGTGGTGGCTCTTCTGTGCTGGCTCAAGGGAGCTCATGGAAGGACATGGCAGAAACTCAGTCACGAAGCTTGATCAACTCCAGTGTTTGTGCAGAGCAGAGGGAGTTGGTTTATGGGACTTCCCAACTCATCATCTTTGCTTGGTGAATCTCAAATGAATTGAGACACTGGGCCCTGGGCTCTTTCGAGCTCTGACACAACTTGCTATTGCAATTTTGGTTTTGGGCCTTGACACCTGGGCTCTTTTAAACTTGTATTTGGTGTCTTTCTCCTCTCAGGATGTTCCCACATCCTGCCCTGAACCTGGCACCTCTCAGTGTCTCACGCTCCTGCAGAGAACAGGTTTGGGTTTCCTGCCTGTTTTGAGCCCCAACACTGACTGCAGTGCCCAGCAGCCCCTGGTTCCATCCCTGGAGGGAGTTGGAGCCCTGGGGCTGGTGTGCTGGCTGGACCTGGCTGCTCACAGCATGCCCAGCATGGTGTGGCACACGGGCTGTGCCCTGCACTGCAGGGCTCTGTGCTCCCCGTGGGGTGCCAGGTTGCTGCTCACCATCTGACCAAGCCTCAGCTCTCTCCCCTAAGTCAGCACTGGCCCAGATCACACTCAGGTTCTTGAACTGAGCCCAGGACCATCCCCAGCAGGCCTGAGATGTGCCCTGGGGACACTCTGTGGTGCTCTTTCTACACCACCAACCCCTGCCCAGTTTTCAGCCCACGCCCCTGACCAGCAGGACCTGATGGGCAGGGGCTGCTTTACCTCTGCAGGCTGCACCCATCCTGGGAGGTGGAGAAGAGCAGCAGTGGGGGGAAGAGGGAGAAGCGCTCGGGGATCCAGGACCAGACGATGCGCATCTCCTGGGCCGTGACGATGCTGGAGCTGAAGTTCTGCATGTCCATGGCCAGGTGGAAGGAATGCCTGCACAAGGGGGATGGACATCATGCCAAGCTGTGGGGCCTGTCTGCTTTTTGGGGTGCAGCCCCCCTGCACCAGGTTTGGTCATGCTGTTTGCACCATGAGCTTTCTGCCAACAGCACCAGCTCTGGCTGTGCCGTGTCTCCCACCAGGGTCCCCCGAGGGGCTGGGAGGCCCCAGCACAGCCAGAGCTGTGGGGGGTACCTGAAGCTGCCCCCGTGTGTGTCTCCACAGTGACTCACACTTTGTCTGCTCAGCCCCACGAGCTGGCAGACAGAGAGCTCCCCTTACCTGCTCTGCACCATGGTTATGCCCCTCTCCATTAACGCCTTCCTGTTGGCCATCTGGAGCAGCCAGATTTCCTTGCGGGAGAACAGCCGGATGCCAAAGGCTCTCTCCAGGAGTTTGTTGACAGTCACGTGCTCGCCAATGTTCTGCATGAAAGCCTGCAGGTCTGCCTTGATGTCAGTCCCCTCCAGCTCGGGGGAGGTCACCGAGAGCCTGTACTGCTTGAGCAGGGCCAGGGCAATGCGGTACAGAACCTTCTGCCCCTCCAGCAGGAAGACGTCCAAGACACGGACGGCGTAATCGAAGGGCAGGTCGTGGAAGAGCCACGATAACCATTCTGAGTACACCTCAAAGACGTTCTCAGAGGCATTGGCTATGAGTTTGTGAGCTGCTGGGCAGTGCTTGTTGGCCAGGTCCCCAAAAGTCATGCAGGAGGCCTGGTGGGCCAGGAAGGACTGGTCAATGTAGCTGGTGTGGGGAGCGTTGCTGGCGATGAGGCGAGAGATGCTCTCGAAGCACTGAGCTTCGTCCTCGCTGTAGTGCAGCAGCAGAGCCACCAGGGAGGGGAGGATTGGGCTGTAGGTTATGTCTGGGAAGAGGTTGCCGACACAGATGAGGATCTTCTTCAAGGCAGCGACCCCTTCCAGGTTGAGGCAGTACGTGGGCATGGGGCATCCTTCCAGGAACTCTGGCAAAGGGTGGCAGCTCCCACTGGGCTTCCCGAAGAGCCGGCTCGCCACGTCCCTGTAGACGAGAGCGTCGGGGGTGACGAGCCGGCAGGACACCTGCTGGATGAGCTGGTGGTAGAGCCGAGCCCTGAGGGCGTGGCTCGTGGCCCAGCAGCCTTCCCTCGCCAGCTTCTTCAGCTCCTTCGGGGGCTTGCTCAGGATGTCTGGGGGGATCTGTGCCGGCTGCTGCTCCGGCATCCTGTCCCAGTCCACGAACTGGCCACAGCCCGGACAGGAGGAGGCGTCGCTGTCCCAGGTGTCAGCCTCGGGTGTGATCACGATGGTGACTGGAGATGAGCCAAACGCCTCTGCAGGACAAACACCTTTTATTCGACACTCTCCACCACCCCAGCATTTCACCCTGGCTGAGGGCACTTTGATGTGCGACAGCCACGTCCTGTGTTTCTTTATTCTCTCCTGCAAAGATGAGGTTTCCAGGCTTTGCCTGGCTGGAGCTCCTTGCTGTGCCCTCTCCTGCTCCCATCGGCTCAGGACCCTGGTGAGGAGCAGGGCCAGGTCCCAGCTGGGTGTCAGGGATGCTTCTCCCACCATGAGGGGCTTTGTACCCCTCAAAAATCTCCCGACTTCCCATCCTATGACCTGCCATGAGGGAGGTGCAGAGAGGAGGGACACAGTTCCTGTCCCACGGGGATGATCATGGGACATGTCACATCACCAAGGAGAAGAAGCAGCTCGGTCCCAAGCCCAGCTCTGCAGGGGCAAGAAGGGACCTCGGGGCAGCAGGGGCACAAGTGATGCTGAGGCTGAGAGGGACCATTGGCATCGTGTCCTCGTCCAAGGACAGCGCAGGACAGGAGGGTCCAGTCTGGGTCTGGCAGCCCAGGGCGAGCCTGCTCCGAGCCCAGGCAGAGAGGGCAAAGCTGCCCTCGGGTGTTTGCTGCCTCCTGCCAAAGCCTCCCGACCCCTCCGGCCGCTCGGGTGCCACAGAGAAGGTGGTGGTAGGAGAAGGTGCCGCAGCGCGAGGGGCTCGCCGGGGCCGCGGGGCTGCTCTGAGGGGTGCAGAGGGTCCCTCTTTCCCGTGTGCCACCACACACCTGGAGAGACCCCGCCCGGGGCCCGCACGCCGCGACTGGCGAGCGCCTGAGAAGAAGACAGAAGGTCCCCCGGGGACCCTCGGGGGAGGCTCCCGCACACAGCACCGTGACAGGGCTCGGGCACCGCCAGCCTTGCGCTGCGAGGAGCAGAGCCTGAGCTCCTCCTAGAGAGACGGGAGCGGCATTTCCCCGGGGCTGTAGGAGAGCTCGGCTCCAAACCCTGCTCGGGAGACGGGAGCTGTCCCCGCGTGGGTGAGCTCTGCTGGTCAAGTGATTAATTGGCAGGGATAAAGTCAATTAGCACACACATTAATTCTCGGGTGTATTTATCTCGGGTGTGCTCAGTTGCCTGGGAAGTCAAGGATGGATTCGCACCGAGCCAAACCTCTGCTTTCGCCCCAGAGGGACACGGGGGGACAGCACGTGGTGGCACATCGAGAGGGTCCTGCCGCCCGGGCTGGGTCCGGCTCTGGCTCGTTCTCTCCAGCTCAGTTCGGCCCCTGCTCGAGGTCAGGAGGACCAGCAGGTCGGGGTCGGTGCTGGTTCGGGGAACGAGCAGCAGTTTGCTCCGGTGGCTGCTCGTCCTGACTGCCTGCTCTGGGGACAGCCCCGACCCCGAACACAATCACGCTCTTGGCCATGGAGCCCAGGCTGAAACAACAGTGGGGCTGAAGCGGGAGTTGTTTGCACCCCGCGGTCCCCAAATTCACCTTGTCCTCTCGGCCGGCCGCATCCCGAGGGTGCTGCCCTGCCCGGAGCACTGAGGAGCATCAACCCGAGCCCAGCCGGCCCCGGGGCTGGCCGGTGGCTCCGGCTCTGCCCACCCCGGGACAAGCCGGGGGGCTGGGACAGGAATTGTGGCTCTGCTCCAGCCCCTGTCCCTGCTCTGCGCACTCACCTCGCCCGGTGCCCGAGTCCTCGGCCCCGGCCGGCTCGGCCCTGGGGAAGCCGCCGGCCGCCCCCCCGGGGGAGCGGGGCAGGCTGAGCCCCACCTGCAGCATGTCCCCCGTCCGGTCCCCGCTGCCGGGTCCCCTTTTGTCCCCGTCCCCTGCCCTGACTTTTAAGGCAAGGGCCAGCCCGCGGCACGGGGGGTTTATTTGGTGTAAACACAGCGAGGGTGGAGCAGCTCCCCCATCGCCCCGTCCTGACCCAATTCTGCACCGAGGCCGGGCGGGGATGGAAACGCCCCGGGGAAGGAGATACCATCAAACAGCAGCACGGCCATTGATTGGGATCCTTTGTTTTTCCCAAGGATAACCTTGATTTTCCCGCTCTGCGGTTCACTCCCCTCGCCCCGCCGCGGGCAGGAGGTGCTGCGGGGCTGAGCGGGGTCGGGGCTGCGGCCGCGCCCGTCCTTGGGCGAGGGAAGCGCCAGCACAGCGCGTGGTTTGCAGCCGCTCCCCGCTGGATGAGTCGGGGGAGCCGGGAAGGGAAGCAGCGAGGGCCGGGAGAGGGTGACAAGGAGAGAGAGAGATCGGGGCACGGCGAGTCGGTGCCGCCCCCGGGACGCTGCTCGGGGACGGGTGCGGGGCTGCGCCGGTCGTGTGTGCGGGGCTGCCTCAGCACCGGCCGGCAGGACCAGCGGGGCGATCTGGGGAGATGTGCCTGTACCCTCCGCAGCCTCCCCGCAGCCTCCCCGTGCCCCCCGCAGCCTCCCCACGCCCCCCGCAGCCCCCCCCGCGCCCCCCGCAGCCTCCCCGCGCCCCCCGCAGTCTCCCCGCAGCCTCCCCGCGCCCCCCGCAGCCTCCCCGCGCCCCCCGCAGCCTCCCCGCGCCCCCCGCAGCCCCCCCCGCAGCCTCCCCGCGCCCCCCGCAGCCTCCCCGCGCCCCCCGCCTGCCCAGCGGGACACACACCGCGGCTGCTGCGGGCACAGCTGTGGTGCCGCAGCGTTTCCACTCTGCCCCCCGGGAAATGGTTGTTATCGATTGACTTTTCGCCTCAAAAGGCGTTGCAGAGCTACAAACCCCACGTTGTGTTCACAGCTGAAGTACCTTCCAACAGCTGGGAGATGTTCCCAGCACGTCACTCCGATCCGACATTGCTGCCAGAGAACTCAACAGTTCAGGCTGCACTTTATGTGCAGTTTTATAGGCATCTGAACCTTTTTAAATGTTTTTATTTCCCTTGAAAAATCTGATTTTTTCTGTTACGGTAAGAGCAGCTGCAGGTTGTTCCTGCCCTGCTTCCCTGCCTTCAGCTCCGTCTGCACTTGCAGCGCATCCCTGAGCATCCACCGGCACCGGTGGCCTCGGGGCACCTCCCGAGCAAGCGCAGCCCCTCTGCAGACTCTCCTTTTCGGAAGAAGCACCTTCTCCCTTGTGCGCCAAAATCTGTTGGGAACAGCACGGCTGTCCTGTCATCCCTCTCGTCCCTTTGCTCCTGATGAACCGGGGCAAGGAGGTCTCCCATTGGGAGGCTCCCAGTTTGCACCCGGAGCCTGTCTGGGTACCCATGGGCAGTTCTGCTCCACAGGCTGCACCCAAAGGGGCAGGTGATGGCCCCCAGCCCTGCTCCCGGGGGTCCTGGGGGTCCTCACATCACATCCCGCTCTGCTTCCCGGTGCCGAGGGATCGTTCACTCTCTCTCCAACTCAAACCCTTTTTATTTATTCTCTCTCCAAACTCAAATCCTCTTGCCCAGGCTCAGGGGTCCTGCTGCCTTTCCATGGACATTGGTGGCCACCTTCTCCTCATTTGCCTTTTCCAGGACAGTGGATGCCCCTCCCTGCCAGCCCAACACAGCTCTGAAACCCCCGGCAGTCCCCCCACCCGCCCGCTGCCGGCAGACGCTCCGGAGATGGGAGATGGAAATGAATTAGGGACAGGACGAAATGAAACATCGTTTCATGCCTTTTTAATGGTGAAAAATATTAAATATGTAGAGACCGTGTGGCTCCAGCAGAGCAGCGCAGCCGAAGGCCATGAATGTTTGATGCCCAGCGCTGCGGGAGCGGGGGGTGTGGGAAGAGCTGCGACAGGGGAGATGGAGCCCACCCCGGGCGCTGCCCCGGCCAGCGGGGAGCTCAGAGCCCGGGGCTCTGCCGGGTGTGGATCCTCCCAAGCGCATCAGCCTCAGCCCCTCCGCGGCAGGAGCGGAACTGTCCCTGCTCCCCAGCCCAGCCTGTCCCCAGCCCTGCACAGGGAACCGAGGGGGTGCCTGGGGGTGCTCAGCATCCCCCAAACCCACCCTGGGGCAGCACTGCTCGGTGGGGCTGGTCCCCAGGGCACGAGCGGCTCCTCTGGCTCCGTGTTTGACGGAGCCGCGGAGGCTCCGTGGGGTCGGGCCCTGGGAGAACAGTGGGGTCACAGCCCCCAGGGAATGTGGGAGCACAGTGGGGTCACAGCCCCCCAGGAATGTGGGAGCACAGTGAGGTCACAGCCCCCCAGGAATGTGGGAGCACAGAGAGGTCACAGCCCCTCAAAACATCTGAGCACAGTGAGGTCACAGCCCCCCAGGAATGTGGGAGCACAGTGAGGTCACAGCCCCTCAGAAACATCTGAGCACAGTGGGGTCACAGCCCCCCAGGAATGTGGGAGGACAGTGGGGTCACAGCTCCCCAGGAATGTGGGAGCACAGTGGGGTCACAGCTCCCCAGAACGTGCTGATGAGGCTGCACTTGTTATCATTATCATTATCCATATCGTTATTACCATTATCAATATCATTATTGTTGCAGCAGCAGCCCCGTGCCATGAGGGCAATAAAGCCTCTCTGTCAGCATCTCGTGGCTGCTCCTTGGGCACCTGGACCCAGGTTTGTGCCTGCACTGATTTGCGTCACTGATCACACCCAAAACCAAAGAGGAGAGGCCAAATCCTGGTGGATCAGGTGTGGGAAGGGCTCGTTGGGCTTGGACAGAGGCTGCGGTGGGAGTGATGGGCTGTGCCCACCGGCTGTGCCTTGTACGGCTCACACCTGCACAGACAGAACTGCACACACCTGCACCTGCACCTCTGTGCCTGCATCCCTGAACATCTGCCCCTCTGCCCCTTGCATCCCTGTTCCCCAGTATTGCCATAGCCTTGTATTCCCATAGCCCCATATCCCTGTATTCCCGTTCCACTGTATCCCTGTATCCTTGTATCCCCATATTCCTACATCCCCATATCCCTGTATCCTCGTTCTCCTGTATGCTTGTATCCCTATATCCCATATCCCTGTATCTCTACATCCCTATATCCCTGTATCCATATATCCCTGTATCCCCATTCTCCTGTATCCCTGTACCCCTACATCCCCATATCCTTGTGTCCCCGTTCCCCTGTATCCCTATATCCCCGTATCCCTATATCCGTGTTCCCCTGTATCCCCATATCCCTATATCCCCGTATCCCAATATCACCGTATCCCTGTATCCCTATATCCCTACATCCCCGTATCCCAATATCCCCGTATCCCTATATCCCCATTCCCCTGTATCCCTATATCCCCATATCCCCGTATCCCCGTATCCCTGTATCCCAATATCCCCGTATCCCTATATCCCCATATCCTCGTATCCCTGTATCCCAATATCCCCGTATCCCTATATCCCCGTATCCCTAAATCCCCATAGACCCGTATCCCCGTATCCCTGTATCCCAATATCCCCGTATCCCTATATCCCCATATCTCCGTATCCCTGTATCCCAATATCCCCGTATCCCAATATCCCTGTATCCCCATATCCCCGTATCCCTATATCCCCATATCCCTATATCCCCGTATCCCTGTATCCCAATATCCCCGTATCCCTAAATCCCCATAGACCCGTATCCCTATATCCCCATATCTCCGTATCCCTGTATCCCAATATCCCCGTATCCCAATATCCCCGTATCCCAATATCCCCGTATCCCTATATCCCCGTATCCCTATATCCCCGTATCCCCGTATCCCCGTATCCCTAAATCCCCATATCCCCGTATCCCCCTACACATCCCCACGTCCCGGTTCCTCTCTCTCCCCCCGCGCCTGCGCGTTGGTGCCGCTCTGGCGGAAGCGCCGGCCCCGCCGTGCGGCCGCGATGGCTCCGGAGCGCTGGTGAGACCCGAGCGGGGCCGGGCCGGGCCGAGCGGGGCCGGGGCCTTCCCTAGAGCCCGACCCGGGCCGTGTGTGTGTGCTGGGGTCGGACCTTCCCCTCCTGGGCCCTTTTCCCACATCCCGGGCCGTGTGTGTGTGTTGGGGGGTCGGACCTTCCCCTCCCGGGCCCTTTACCCAGTGCCGATCCCAGGCGGGTCCCGGGGCCGCTCCCGGTGCCCCCCCGGGCTCAGCCGCTCCCGGTGCCCCCCCGGCTCAGCCGCTCTCCCCCTCCCTCCAGGCTCTCCCTGCTCGATGCCACTCGCCAGCTCGCCCAGGACATCGCCGAGAAGATCCAGGAGCGGAACCGGAGCCAGCGGAGCGGGGAGAGCTCGGCCAAGGTGCGCTGGGCACGGGCAGGGGGTGCAGCTGGATCGTGTTTGGGCTGTGCCGATCCGGGGTCAGCTTTAACTCTGCGGGGCCGGAGGTGCCCGTGGAGCCCGGAATTCCCTGGCAGGGGGTGCAGAGGGAAGGGGGGCGGCTGGAAGGGGCAGGGCCGGGCCGGGGGTGACGCTCCTGCCCCAGGTCCGGCCGTGCCGGTGTCACCGCAGGGAAAGGTTTGTGTGTCACGGCAGGGACCGACGCCAAGGGGCTGTTCCTTAAGGTGTCCGTAAGGAAAACAAGAATGGACAGTCTGGATTAGCAGCGACTTTTCGGTGTCACAAACATCCTTCCGGATTCAGCAGAGATGGATTTTCCCGTGTGGGACAATGCGGGTTTTAAAGGGGCACAGGAGGAGCCGGGCGGTGCTGGGCACACAGCGCTGCCTGCCCGGGGCTGGCATCGGAGCTGCTCCCGCACATCCCGAGGACAATGCTGGGTTTAAAGGGGCACAGGAGGAGCCGGGCAGTGCTGGGCACAGAGCTCTGCCTGCCCAGGGCTGGCCCTGCCGGGATCGGAGCTGCTCCCGCACATCCCGAGGACAATGCTGGGTTTAAAGGGGCACGGGAGGAGCCGGGCAGTGCTGGGCACACAGCGCTGCCTGCCCGGGGCTGGCATCGGAGCTGCTCCCGCACATCCCGAGGACAATGCTGGGTTTAAAGGGGCACAGGAGGAGCCGGGCGGTGCTGGGCACACAGCGCTGCCTGCCCGGGACTGGCATCGGAGCTGCTCCCGCACATCCCGGGGCTCAGGGATGCACATCCCCTGCTCTGTGCCCCTCGCTGTGAGTGGGAGCAGATGTTTCTCCCCACGAGGCTGGATCGCTGCCTCCTGCAGGGGCTCTGCATCAGAGGAAACTGGAATTCTGCAGCCTTGTTTTAGCTCCATTTTTGACAAAGTATAAGACCAGAATTAAATATTAACGAGAGGCGGAAGTTCGAGCTTGCCCAGGAATTGAGTTCTCCACGTTTTCACACTTCCTGTTTAGAGACTAAAATAAAACAAGAAGAGTCTCAGGAAGCTGCTTTCTCTGGGACTAAAAGCCTCGTCCTTTCCTCCAGGCAGGGCAGGAGCAGGTTTGTGCCATCAGCAGCTCCCTTGGCTGTGTTAGGATAAAAAAAGGCTGCAAGTCCTTGAGTTGGTCTGTCATAAAAATTGACATAATTAAAGCCCCACTGATTTATCTTGTGGGCTCTGCCCCCCTTTATAGCAGGGGTTTAATATGATGCCAAATCACTGAATCTTCTCTGCCAGTTTAAAACCCATCAGCTTTTAAAATAAAATGTCATTTTTGAAATGTTTCCCATGGAGAAATGTTGGGGAAAACCGTGTGGGCTTTGTACAATAGTCAGTGCTGCTGAATGAGAGACTCAGATTCAGCATGAATAGAAAAGAGGTTTCAGAAGGCCCAAATAAGTGGGATTTCAGAGAATATTTTCTCTGGCTGTAGCATTGAGAGGAGTGTTTGGAGCTTGGCACTGTCCCTGCTTTCTCAGTGATGAATTACCACAAATTGTACAGATATACCCAAGCAATAGCAGAGTAATAAAAAGATTGCTGCTTAATTTGTCTGTATTTATAGAGGACAAAGTTCTCTATTTGCATCATTGCCATTGCGGCGTGTCCAAAACCCCCAACAAAACGTTGTGTTCGTGTTGTTTGAAGCCTTTCTGGGGCTGGAACTCTGAGCTTGTGTTTTATGGAAACATTACATGGGTGACTTATTTCTTCATAAAATCATTTGTTCCATGCCCTCTGTTTTCCAGTTTCCCTTTAATCCATTAACAGGTAAAGATGAATATTTGGCAGAGTTTGATTTTACTGTAAACAAGTTTCCAACAAGGAGAGAGTTGTTTCCATAACAGAAATGCTGTTGAGAAATCCACGGCTGAGCACTCATGTATTCTGTGCCTCCTGAGCACTTTAATGCAGGAAAATGTCTTTGTACAGTATTTGCCTGTTAGGGAGGATGTAAACAAGCTTTTATTTTTATATTATTTTGCCACCAGCGTGGCTGAAAACCCCATTGCTTGTTGTTGAGCCAAAACTAGAGCATAACATTTAAATTTTAAATAAACTACAAGGAAAGATTTGAAGCCACCACTTACCATGTGTGAACTCTGCTCTGTTGACCTGATCTTAAGGCTTCCATTGGTTTCTTTTTTTCCATTCTTTTGTTCTCTGAAGAAATGAAACCTTGTGTTATCACACTGCAGTTGTGGCCAGTGGTGTCTGTTTGGTGACTTTCTTGGCCATGTCACCTTTATGAGTCAGTTAAATGCACCATTCTCCTCCTGGACATGGGAACATGGGAAATTAAAGACATGGCAACATGGGAGTTTAAAGACATGGGAACATGGGAAATTTGAGGACTTCTTATTACCTCTTGCAGGGCTGGAGGACCTGCAGCAGTTTGAGCCTTCCCAACAGCACTGATCCCCCATCCTGGCCTGGGAATTGTTGCTGTGGTGTTTGGGCTGCTTTGGGTCTCAAGGGAAACTGTGGCTGCATCTTCTGGAGGTCTCAGCATGGTTGCTTCTGCTTCCTGGTGTGTTTGGTGGTGTTGGAGAACAAGCAGAGTCAGAGAGATGGAGAGTCCTGGTGCTCTCAGGGGTTTGGGGGCTGTGCTGCTCCATCCCTGGGCAGGTGCTGAGCGTGGTGTGGCTGTGCAGGGTCCCTGCAGGGAGGTGCTGCTGTCTGACTGCTGCCTCTGTGTCTGCAGCTAAGCTGGAATGAGAGTCAGAGCAGGTACTCCTGGTCTGTTCCAAGCTCCTCACAGAGGAACTGAGCAGCAGAGCAACGAGGTTGCAGCCCGTGGTAACCCACAGCAGGGCTGGGAGCTTGGAAACAAGAAGCACAGCATTAATTAGGATGAGTGGCACAGTTAATTGCAGTTACAGTGGTTTTTTCCTAAAACTCTCTACATAACTGGAATGAAAAGAAATGAGGTGTAAGGATAAAAAACCTGGAGGGTAATATCAGCCTGACTTGGGAAGGGATGGGGAGAGAGGAGGATCCCTGCAAGCCTGGACCTTGCTTGAGCAGGGGAGAATGTGAATGACTGACCTATATTTTTAGTAAGAAAACACATCTGAATCTTGGGCAGGTGAGAAAGGATTAGGATCCCAGATGCTGCTGAGAAGGAAAATGAAGGAATCTGAATTTGTTTGGGGTCTTCATTTTAAAGTCTGGAGGAGTTCAGTGGAGGGAATGTCTGAACCTGTAGCAACCTTCCCTCTAATCCTGGGAGCTGGGAAAGAAACCTGTTGGCAGAAGCAGCTGGTGCTTTTATTTGTATTAAAGATCAGAGGAAAAGAACTGGAAAACTATCTGGAAAATATTAAACTGTGCTGAAATGTTTTGCCCATATAAAAGAGTGTGTTTATAAAGACTTGAAAGACAACTTTCCATATTCAACAGCATTGATGCCTTAGAACTGTGTTTGTGAAACTTGAACTATTTCTCCCATTGTTTTGTAAACAGCCCAGGGCTGTGAACTGTGTTACTCCCTTTTGGCTTTCTGGGGTTGGAATGAAGCCCTTCACACCTGTAGAGCTGAAGTTAAATATATTGTCACCTGCATCAAGCAGTATGAAATTCTATGCAACTGTAACTCAGACCAAAAACCTGAAATAATCTCTCTCTTCCCCTCCAGATCAACGTGGCAATCAGATCATCACTGCAGAATCTCAGAGAGAAGATTGATCAGCTGAGGGAGTTGCTGCTTCGAGCAGTGTCAACACACCAAATGTATCTGTGTAAACATCACTCCCTGACCCTGCTGTGTTGTGGGACAGAGTGGAAAAACATGCTGTGATTGCTCTGCCTCAGAGTTTGGGGTTTCCCCTCATTCCCTTTGCAGAAGACCTTGTGGCTGGAACTTTGTGTGTGCTGCTGTTTCACGTTTCACTGCAGGTGTGGTGCAGGAGGGGCTGGGAGCCTGAGCCCTCTGGGGTGGGTGGGCATGGTTACCCCTGTGCCAGGAGGAGAGCTGAACAGGGTGGTCTGAGCCCCCTGTGCCAGGAGGAGAGCTGAACAGGATGGTCTGAGCCCCCTGTGCCAGGAGAGCTGAACAGGGTGGTCTGAACCCCCTGTGGCAGGAGGAGAGCTGAACAGGGTGGTCTGAGCCCCCTGTGCCAGGAGGAGAGCTGAACAGGGTGGTCTGACCCCCTGTGCCAGGAGGAGAGCTGAACAGGGTGGTCTGAGCCCCCTGTGGCATGAGGAGAGCTGAACAGGATGGTCTGAGCCCCCTGTGGCATGAGGAGAGCTGAACAGGGTGGTCTGACCCCCTGTGCCAGGAGGAGAGCTGAACAGGATGGTCTGAGCCCCCTGTGGCAGGAGGAGAGCTGAACAGGGTGGTCTGAACCCCCTGTGGCAGGAGGAGAGCTGAACAGGATGATCTGAGCCCCCTGTGCCAGGAGGAGAGCTGAACAGGATGGTCTGAGCCCCCTGTGCCAGGAGGAGAGCTGAACAGGATGGTCTGACCCCCCTGTGGCAGGAGGAGAGCTGAACAGGGTGGTCTGAGCCCCCTGTGGCAGGAGGAGAGCTGAACAGGATGGTCTGAGCCCCCTGTGGCAGGAGGAGAGCTGAACAGGATGGTCTGAGCCCCCTGTGGCAGGAGGAGAGCTGAACAGGATGGTCTGAGCCCCCTGTGCCAGGAGGAGAGCTGAACAGGGTGGTCTGAGCCCCCTGTGCCAGGAGGAGAGCTGAACAGGGTGGTCTGAGCCCCCTCAGAACTGCCCTGGTGCTGCCTGTGCTGTGCTGGCACTGCCCAGCACTGCTGTGTGAGCCAAGGTCATTTGGTGTTTTTTCTTGGCCAGGCCTTGCCAAAAGGAAGGATGAAGCCCTGTTTGGGCTGTGGGAGTCCTGGCTTTGACTGACTCAGGGAGCAACAGCAGGGCTCCATCTTCAGAATGGTGTCAGAATGATGCAAAGTACACCTTGGGAGGAAATCGTAGGTTTTCTTTTAGCAGAGTTACCCCATGGCTGATCTCGTCCCATGGGAGGGTCAGGCCTAAGGGGTCAAGGAAGTATGTCCATCTCCCTGCAGGTATCCAGGAGAAATTTGTTTTGATGGAGGAATGTTAAATTCAAGCCTAGGACAGCAGAAATCTCTCCTAAGCCCTGGCCCCTGAGTGCTGTGCTGATGGCTGGGGGTGACACCTCCCTGTCCAGTGAGTGCTTGAGAGCAGGCAAATGTTGCTGCTGTGGCAGAAAACACACACAAATCAGTATTGCATAATGCACTCAGCAGTTCTTGGAAGGGGGTTAGTCCTTCAGAAGTCACTGAGGTTAATTTAGAAAAGCAAACACACATGCCCTGTTGAAGCTGCAGCACTTCAGGCATCTTGTCTTTCAGAGACACTGTGAATTGTTCCTCTGCTGCCCCAGGGGCTGGTGGGGTGTTCTGCTGCTGAACTGCAAATGGAAACAGCTGCTCAGAGGAAGTTTTTGGTGGTTCTCTGGTCACTTGGCTGAGAGCTCCTCCCCTGGTCTGTGTTAGAGCCTGCAGTGAATGAGGTGTGAGGAACCCCCCTGGTTTTAAAAGGTCTGTTCTGTTTGTGACAGTGGAAGTTGGGGCCCTTGTAGGAGGTCTCATCCTTCCCTGAACTTAACCCATGCAGTGCTGTTACACTGCCAGTGTTAGGGGGGAGACCAACTGCTCAGGGCTTCTGAGTAAGAAATAAAAGAAGAATTGTGTTGGGTTTTGGAGGGGGAAATGTTAATTTGGCAGTAAATGACCTTCTTGTTCCCTTTGAGATGATGACAGGAGGATCATTCTGTGGCCACTGCATGAAACTTCTTGTTTGAGATGTGTAAAGTCCAGAAACACATCCTGAAAAATGTGACATAACCTCTTAGAGACTTGAGTTAAAATAGTTACTTTAGTTATACTTTGATGGTCAGGGGACCTGATTTATTTTAAGAATGTGTAACAGATATTATTTTGTGTAATTAAATGAAAGTTCTCCAATGTTTTTAAGTGTGTTCCTTAACCAAGTGCCATCAGCACACAGCTGGAGGGAGACAGGAGGCAGAATTTGGTGGATGAACTTCTCACAAGACATAAACAGCTTGAGGCATCTTACAAGAATGAAGGCCCAGAACCAGATATGAGCAGGTATGGCACTGTCACCTCAAATGAACAATGGGATCTGTGCTTTGGGAATGTCTGAGGATAATGTTAAAGCATCCATTGGACTCATTTAGCTGTTCAGGTAGCAAAGGGCATTTCATTTGCTTAGGAGGGATGTGCTGCCTTCAGAGACAGGCTCATGTCTGTCTGCAGAGCTGGGGAGGATGAGGGAGTGGGCATTGCTTGGAATACATACTGACTGACTGAGTGGTCTGTGTAGGACTGGTGGGTGCCACCATGCAAGGTCTGTGTGAATTGTTGGAAAGAAAACTGTCAGGATGAAGCTTAAGCTTCAGGCAATCCCAGTGACCACATTGTGTAGCAGTCAGCAGGGCCTTCAGATGGAAGACATTTCAGCTTCCACTTTGGTATGTCCTTCACAGCTGGAGAAAATAACTGTGGTTAATACTCTTCCAGCTGTGCTCTCCTTGTGCCATTCCCACTTAGTCCCTTTCCAGTGGAAGGAGGTGTGTTTGTCATCCCTGACAGGCTCTGACCATCCCTGGTGGTCTCTGCCTGACCAGGAGGAAAGGCAGAGCCTTTTTTTGAATATGAAATTCAGGGCTGCTGCCTGAGTTAATCAGTTATTAGCAGGGCACAGGTTGGGTTTGTTGGGATCACACGGGTGCTGTGTCCATAACAAACAAACCACTTAGGCACAGATTTGATAAAATGCTATAAAAAGACATTTTCCCTGCAGATGTGACACCCTGTGAGCTCCATGTGCAGTGGGCTGAGGAGGGGGGGTTGGTAGTGGCCTTTGGGGTGTCATTTCTTGCCTGTGGAATTCCACTCCCAGTGTTTGCCCCCCTGGGCTGAACTGCAGACCTGTTGGTCGCCTGAGTGTGTCTTGCTAAGGAGCAGGAGTGTCCTGGCTGGAGTGTCCTGGGCTCAGCCTGGAGCTCTGCATGGGCTGGAGATGGGCCAAGGGCTCATGAGGCTGTTTCCCTTCTGCCTCTTCATTTGGGTTGTAAAAATTGATTTTTTGTTTGGACTCCTTTTTCATAGAATCATAGAATCGATTGGGTTGGAAAAGACCTCCGAGATCATCAAGTCCAACCCTTGGTCCAACTCCAGTCCCTTTACCAGATCATGGCACTCAGTGCCACGACCAAGCTCAGTTGAAAAACCTCCAGGGATGGGGAATCCACCCCCTCTCTGGGCAGCCCATTCCAATGCCTGAGCACTCTCTCTGCAAAGAATTCTTTTCTGCTCTCCAACTTCAATTTCCCCTGGCAGAGCTTGAGCCCATCGTGCCCCCTTGTCCTATTGCTGAGTGCCTGGGAGAAGAGACCAACCCCCAGCTGGCCAGAACTTCCCTTCAGGCAGTTCCAGACAGTGCTGAGGTCACCTCTGAGCCTCCTCTTCTCCAGGCTGAACACCCCCAGCTCCCTCAGCCTCTCCCCACAGCACTTGTGCTCCACTCCCTTCTCCAGCCTCGTTGCTCTTCTCTGGCCCCGCTCCAGCCCCTCAATCTCTTGCCTCAACTGAGGGGCCCAGAACTGAACACAACACTCAAGGTGTGGCCTCCCCAAGGCAGAGTCCAGGGGAAGGGTCACTGCCCTGGGCCTGCTGGCCACGCTAGTTTGGATCCAGGCCAGGATCCCATTGGCCTTCTTGGCCACCTGGGCACACTGGTGGCTCCTGTTGAGCTTCCTGTCCCTCAGTCCCCCCAGGTCCCTCTGCCTGGCTGCTCTCCAGCCACTCTGTGCCCAGCCTGGAGCGCTGCAGGGGTTGGGGTGGCCAAAGGGCAGGACCTGCACTTGGCCTTGTTGAACTCCATCCCATTGGGATCAGCCCATCTCTCAAGACTATCCTTCAATGTGTTCAAACTGCCCAATGAATTTATGCCTAGAGGGGTGACCATAAACCAGCCTTGTTCCTAAGCTGGTAGCCAGGCTGCAGACAAGCAAAGTGAATCTGCCATTTCCTCCTTCCTCTGCAAGCAAATGGTCATGGATGTGCCTTAGCACAGGGTTTGGGCCGTGGCAGTTCATTGGGATTGAAGGGGCAGGTGTTGAGGGACAGCCTCAGACACATCCTCCTGATTGCCTGGGATCTGCTTGGATCCCTGAGCAAACCCTCCTGCACAACATTGAAAGCCCCCCTGTCAGTGACTTACCTGTCTCCTGACCCCACACAGGTCACCATGTGAGAATTACCATTGTGGCTGAATTCCAGTACAGATAATTACATTTGCTCTTCCTGGTTTCTCCTCTGCACATTCAGGTGGTCTGTTCTGCAGAATGGTACAGAGCAGGGTGGAACTGGGGGCTTATTGGGGTCACCCTTTATTGGGGTAATGTGGATTATCTTAGTGGTGGTCAGAGGAGGCAGGGACAGCTCAGGCTCAGTCTGATCAGAAGGCTCACAGAAGAGAAAGGACTTTATTTTTAGTACCAGCTTCACTTTTATCTACTCCTACATACAACATGCCAGCACACTGTTGGTCAGCAGTTCACCTCACACACATGGAAAGGTTCTGCTGCTTACAAGGTACATTCTACAGGTGACTCTCTGGTCCTTAAGGATGCACTCATCAGTCACCTCAGACCTTAAGAGATCCACACACACACTGTCACCCCCACAGAGGGCAGAGCTCTCTCAGTTCTGTGCTCAGTGAAATTACTCCCAAGTGTTGACTGTAACTGGTCAAACTTTGGTTTAAAGCCTCGTTTTTTAAAAAAGTGACCCTACACTCTCAGGAATTTTGTGTGACTCGTGGCTGTAGGGCCCAAGCCCCCACTGTGGTGATGTGTGGGAAGCTGCAGTGCAGCAGGGACAGGGTGCTGAGGCTGCTCTGGGCCCTGCAGGGGCTGTGCTGTGCCCTGGCAGCCCTGCACAAGCTCCCTGTGTGCTCTGGGGCACACGGTGGGGCTGAGTGGAGCTCCCTCCCCCCTGCTGACCTCCCCTCTCCTGCCCCTGAGCAGTGGGGCTGTGCTGCTGCAATGTGCATGTGCAATAGAAACACAGATTTTTAGTGTTTTTTTTTTAATGTACAGCTTGTGCTTCCAAGTGGCAGCATTTCCTAATGCACTGCATGCACTGGGCCCTTTCTGCAGCAAAAACACAGCCTGGCATTTTACACATGCACCTCACTGGTGGGAGGGAGTGTTAGAGCCCTCCTGAGGAAGTTTCTCACCTTTTTGCCCTTAGTCTTAGAAAAAAATCTTCATTTACTGCAAACTCCTCACACTTCTGAAACAATACATGAGCCTTTATCCTGATGTTCACAGAATCCTGGAGTGGTTCAGGTTGGAAGGGCCCACAGTGGGTCACTGGTCCCACCTCCCTGCTCAGGCAGGACTGTCCCAGAGCACCTGGCACAGGATTGTGTCCAGAGGGGTCTGGAATATCCCCAGGGAGGAGACTCCACACCCTTTCTGGGCTCTGTTCAGTGCTGGGTCACTGCCCAGCAAAGAAGTTCTCCCTCCTGCCCAGGTGGAACTCCCTGGGCATCAGTTCCTGTTCCTCTTGTGCCATTGCTGGGCCCCCCAGCAGAGCCTGGTCCGTGCTCTGCCCCCTCCCTGCAGATACCTTTGGGAATCAGTGCTGTGCCCTTTCAAAAGGCAGAGACAACTTTGAAGCTGTTGTATAGTGATAAACCTGGTACCAATGTGAGTGTTGTGTCCTCCCATAACTGCTGAAAATAAGATTTCTTTTTTCTAGTTTGTTTTCTTTGCTGTCTTGGAGTAGGTGTAAGAGATACTCGAAGTTCAACTGACAGTTTTCTGCAGTCACATCTGTGTATGTGTTTTCTCAGAATCACAGACTGTTCTCAGTTGGAGGGGCCCACAAGGATTATCCAGTCCAACTCTTAAGTCAATGGCCCACACAGGGGATTGAACCCATGACCTTGGCATTATTACAGCCAAGTTTTAACCAACTGTGTTTTGTGAGGGTCTGCTCAGTGATGTGGTGTAGGGGTTGGTTTCAGTGTTCCTGTTCTCTGCTGTTTGTTACAGCCTGTGCTACCTTTGTTGCCCAGAGAAGCTGTGGCTGCCCCATCCCTGCAAGTGTCCAAGGCAAGGCTGGACAGGGTTTGGAGCAACCTGGGCTGGTGGAAGGTGTCCCTGCCCATGGGAGAGGGTGGATCTGGATGAGCTTTGAGGTCCCTTCCCACCCAAACCATCCTGTGATTTGTGACTGTGATTTGTTTGTTATCTTTGCATCCCCAGACGTCAGTGCAGCACCTGCTGCAGGTCACAAAGCTGCAGACTTTGATGCAATACAAAGAGCTGTTTGAGGTTTGGATTCTCCACAGCTTTGGTGTGTTGGCTCTTACATCTGTCACTGAGTCAACCAAAACATGTGGAACAAACAGTAAGTGGGCAAAATGTCTGTGGGGACTGTGCTGTGAGAAGGCTCTTGTGTGTCCCCCGCTCTGGGCAGGCCATTAACTGATGGGATCCTTGTGGGTCCCTTCCAGCTCTGCACACTCTGTGATCCCCTCATAGTCCATGGGATGACCCTTGGAAGTGTGGCCATGCCTGCTGTGGCAGGACAGTGTTGTCGTGGTACTGTTGTGGAACAGGCACAGGGGGAGAATTCAGGCAAGGAGGTGTCAAGGCAAGCAGGAGGAAAACATCAAAATCCCGTGATAATTTCACCCTCCATTAGAAATGATCAGGGAAACCAGTATTTTCTAGCACAAGATAACATCAGAGAGAGTATTTATTTGGTGGTGTTGCAAGGCTTGATGTTTTATAGTTCTCTTTTAACTTCTTTTATTAAAGAAATGGATTCAGTTCTGCCAACTGTCCTGTCTGGTGAATTCACCCCCCTTCCAAAGTCTCCCTTGTGTGAATTGTTGTCAGGGGTACATGCAGAGACAAAGCCAGGGCCTGGATCTTGTGCTGCTTAGTCCAGCCTTCCTCTCTTGCCTGAGCCTCATCTGTGTGTGAGTTGGTAGGGAAGGAGCTTGGAAAGGGCTTGGAAGGAGCTTGGAAAGAGCTTGGAAGGAGCTTGGAAGGGGCTTGGAAGGAGCTTGGAAAGGGCTTGGAAGGAGCTTGGAAAGGGCTTGGAAGGGGCTTGGGAAGGGCTTGGAAGGAGCTTGGAAAGGGCTTGGAAGGGGCTTGGGAAGGGCTTGGAAGGGGCTTGGGAAGGGCTTGGAAGGAGCTTGGAAAGGGCTTGGAAGGAGCTTGGAAAGGGCTTGGAAGGGGCTTGGAAAGGGCTTGGAAGGAGCTTGGAAAGGGCTTGGAAGGAGCTTGGAAAGGACTTGGAAGGAGCTTGGAAAGGGCTTGGAAGGGGCTTGGGAAGGGCTCAAAAGGGGCTTGGAAGTTGCTGATCTCGGGCACAGATCCCACAGGTTCCACAGGGTTCAGTGCCATTGACAGCTCAGGGTTCCTTTAAAGTCCTTGCAGAGTTGTGGCCCTGTTTGGGTTTCCAGAGGAGGCAGAGCCCACTCTGGGTGTGTCTGAGGCTCAGCCTCAGCTTTCCCCCTGAATTAGAAAAATCAGCACCTGTTGTTTGATGAAGTTCTTGCAGTGACACTTCTGGGTTTGGTGCTGCTTTTCTGTATCTAATCCATCTCTGATGTGACAGCCCACACTTTTCCAGCAGCCCTTCCTTTCATTAACCTTCTTGCACCACTGATCACATATTTATTGTCCCCATGGCCTGGGGCTGGGAGGGTCTCACCAGAATTAATCTGCGTTGAGGTTTGGTCACCATTCAGTGAGTTTTACATCCTGTGAAGCTGTTTCTGGTTGTGCAGTACAGTTTGTTAATGCTCTCAGTGTTGATCCCAAGTGACAACTGGGGCCAGCACACGGGGCAGGACACTCCATTCCTTTGGGACAGCATTCCTTTACCTTCCGGGGTGTCGGCCTTAATTAAGATGCCACTGGAGTTTTCCAGGGAAAGGTTGTGCTGTTCACGTGACTCTGTATGAGGGTTGCTACAACTCTGCTTGAGCAGGTCAGTTCAATTTCCTTTAATTGGTTTTCAGTAGCAATTTCAGTATCCTCTCCCTTCCTTTCTCCTTGGAGAGGGATCTGTGCAGGTTGTTGTAACAGAGTCTGGAACGGGGCAGAATTCCCAATGGATTCACACCCTTTGAAAGGCAGAAGAGGAAGAAGCACCCAGAAATGTTGGATTTCTGGGAATCACATGTCAAACTTCTCTGAGTCTTTGACATTTGTGGAAACAAAGGAATTGCAAAATTCCTTCTCCTGCCTGACCAGGTCATCAGGCTGTAGGAGTACATGTCAATCACCAGGGAATAAATAAACTATCCTGTCTTGATTTCTCTTGGAATTTCTCAAAATATGGGCAACTTCTGATAGCTGTGGGACACAAAGCACCTTCAGTAAGAGCTACCCCAGATACATTTTTAAAATAGTCCATATTCTTTATTTCTTTCATGTCAGTTCCCATTTTTCCTGTTTGAACCCTTTTCTGTCAGATGTGAGGTGATTCAGTCTTGATCCCAACAGGAATTTTGCCTTGCCTGGCCTCAGTCAATGAGCCCTCAGGTGTTCAGTGCTTTTGGAAATCTGGCACTTGTTCATGAGGGGCAAATGCTCTGTAGGAAATCAGGTTAAAAATAGTTGTTTAGGTACCTTTAGAACTCCTTCCTGGTGTCCTTCCTCCCTCCCTCTCCTGGCTGGAAGCCCTGCCAGCTGCAGCTGTGGGTTCTGGCCTGGAATGGGATTGGCCTTTGGGGTCTGGGAGGTGGATGGAAGGGGTGGGAGAAGAGATGAATTGTCCCTCCTGGAGCCCATCCTTGAGATTGCCCAAGGCTTGAGTTGGGAGGCCACATCTGGGGGTGGGCAGGGTTTTTGCAGCATTAATGTGTCTTTGGCCACGTGGTCATGAGCCAACATTGTCCAACACCCTCCTCAGCCCCTTCCCAGTGTCTCTGTCCTTGGGATGTCTGTGTGTACCTGGATTTGTGAGGAACAGCACAGAGGGATTCTCAAGCCCCTGATTCAGACCCTGGGCTCCAGGCTGAGCCCCCAGGCTGCTCCTGAGGCTCAGGCTCAGCACCCTCAGCCAGGGCAGGGGCAGGGCTGAGCTCCTGGGTGGGTCTGACCACTGGAGTTTGGTCAGAGCTCCCTGAGCTTTCCTGCCCGAGTTGTTTGTGTCCCAGCCGTGTCCCCAGGTCCCTCTGGCCTGGCTGCAGTGGCACAGATGCCACGTGAGACCTGCCTGGAGCCTCTGGATGGGCCGGGAGGGCTCGTCCCTTTGGGCACAGGGTGTGAGGGGCAGGTGAGGGACTTGTTGAGCACTTTGTGTGACCAGGACTGGTCTCACAGGAGCAGGTTTGTCCCTCTGCCTTTTTTCTGGGTATAGTAATACAAGATGCAGCTTCCTTAGAGAAGAATTATTCTTTCTTGCACCTCTCATTCCTGAGGGATGCAAGTGGGCTGTAGAGGTGAGGCTGTTTCACTGAGCACTGTGGGTTATAATATATTTAATATTGTGCCATGTCCAATCCTGCATGGAAAATAAGGGATGGTGCAGAAAGAAGACAGTAATATTTGACAGCAAGATTAATGCATGGGCTGGGTGGGAAGCACTTGCTCTGTGGGGGGAAGGTGGTGTGGGCAGGAGCTGGTGGTCCTGGAGCTGCTGCAGGGTGGGTTTGATCTGCAAATCCTCTGCCTGCCATCCCACAGGGCAGCCAGCACCTGCAGCTCCCAGTCCTTGAAGCCACTGGTACCGGTTAACCCAACTGCAGGTAAATGGTGTCAAGAGCAGGACAGCATTTCCTTGGACATGAAAACACCAGTTCTTGTGCTGGTGTGGCAGGGAACCCTCTGCCAGCTGCAGGGAGTGCTGCCCCTCTGCAGATTTGTTCTTGTGGGGAAATCTCCACTTGGGATGGTAAGGGGAGAGGATTTGGAAGTGCCTGTGCTCATTTGGCTTCTCCTGGGATTTTTGGAGGGAGAGAGAGAGCTTTTGTTTTGTACCTTAAAATCATACCTGTTTTATTTATTAGCTTGGAGCTGGGCAGTGTGAGCAGTGACACCGTAAGTGAGAGGATGCCCTGGTCCTTCAGCACCCCTGAGGAGCCAAGCTGGGGTGCCCTGGGTGCTTCAAAGGGCCCCAGGGGAGAGTGGTGTCCTTAAGGGAATGCTCAAGTGATCATCCACCCCACTGTCAGATGACCCAGGTTTTGTTTCAGATTCAGTCTTGCTGATCAGTCTTCTAAAGCCCCTAAGCCTCGATGTGTGGCCTTGGTCTGAAGTAGGTGCTGGTTGACTAATCTAAGTTACTTGGAAAGTGTTCTGAGAGCCATCAGTGAAACAAAGCCCTCTGGAAGATAAGCCCTCCCTTGTTAAGCAGTGCCATAGCTCCCTGATTTTAAACCCCATCACCTTTTATACTTGGGCACGTTGCTGAGCCTTGTAATTAGTTAAATCTGCTCCTGTAATCAAAAGCCATCCCGCACTCCACTGCTCTGTGACGGTTTCCAAGGTTTACGTGATTAACGTGGCGGAGGCAGTGGGTGGCTAATTGGATAAGCTTTAATCTTCACACCACCAAAGCGAAACAGGGGAAGATCAGAGGAAGGAGGAAGTTCTGCTGTGTTGTGTGGGAAGGTAGTTACCAAACATGTCAAAAAGATTATTGTAACGAGCAGACCAGTTGTCATGACCCAACCTCCAGGAACAGGGCAGATCACCGAGGGGAGGGAGGGAGTGCTGCAAATTATTTCAAATTTGCTTGCCTTGGCTTTTTTTTTTTAACAGGCAGAAATAGTTGTGCTGTTTTTAGCAAGCAGAGAGCTTTATGTTTCGTTTGCTTTAGTTAAGTAATTTTGTCAGATGTTGTTCCCTTGGATTTTGTGTCCTTGCTAATTGAGCTGCTGAACTGGGTGGACTGAAATGATTTTTCCACCTTCAGAAGTGTCGTTTGGGTTTGTGAACCTGGTGAGTGAGAACAGGAGATAAAAGAGCACATTTAATCCTCCAAAGTACTGAAGAAAGCGAGGCAATGTGTAAGGCTGCATTTCAGGTGTGGGTATCCTTGTCTGATCATCCTGATTCCCAGCCTCAGGAAGCACCTGCAAGTTCGAGTGAAGGTGTGAAGGGCTGGAATGCAGAAGGATCCCAGCTCCTCTCTGGATCCCAGCTCCTCACCAGGCTGGTGTGCTCTGGTGTTCAGCATCACCAGGGTGGTTAAAGCAGATAACAGGTTCACACACAGACTGTTCAGCTCTCGTGTGTGGCTGGGACTGTGGTGGGAAGTGAGCGTTGGAACGTGGCCGTTTAACTCCCATCCTGAGGCAGTGGATTTGTCAGAATAAAACAGAATATTTTTGTTAGAAGCAACTAAAACCCACTTCTTGTGATAAACCCAAACATTTAAACCCATAAAAGGTTTACAAAAAGTGGTTTCTAAAGTAAACAGTAAATAACTCGGAGGAAGAAGGGCATCATGCACAGACCAGTGTGATCAAGCAAATGCCATTTATTGCACACTTTACATGGTTTATACAGGCTACATTCAGTTGGCTAAATTGAACCTCACACCATCTAATTGCAAATCCCAATTGGTTCTAATCCATATCTCACAAGTCCAGTGTTTTGGTGAACTCATCCTGACTGTTTTCAGGAACAACCCTGGTGTGGTGTGGGAAACCTGAGGAGTTCTCATGAGAGACTTCTGGGGAGTTGCTGAGAACTCCTGGGGAGTGATTTCTCCTTTACTGGTCCACAGCAGCTCTGGCTTTGATTATTCTTAGCTGATTTCAGTCTCACAGGGTCCATATAGATCTGAATTGCTCACCTTTCATTCTTCTGTACCGACAGGTTTTTACTTGCTTTTTATTCCTGTTTTATTCTGACAAATTCATTCCCTCAGGATGGAAGTTAAATGGCCACGTTCCAACGTTCAGTGAGAAGAGGTGCAGAGCTCTCACTGTGGCTGGGAACGTGGTGGGAAGTGTGGGCTGTGCTGCCCCAGCCCCCTGTGCCCGGAATTCACAGACTCCCTCAGTGCTGGCTGATTTTCCGGCACTGTTGATCCATCTCACGGCCAGGAGATGTCCCCAGTTCACCAGAATTCCTCCAGGAGCTCCGACAGTGTTCTGGGCTGTGCTTGGATTCCCTTCAGCCCGAGCCGTGTCAGCAGGTTCTGGAGCCCTCCTGCCCCACTGGTCCTTGTGCAGAGTGAGCTCCTGGCACGGGGCTTTGGCACAGAGAGCTGTGGGGCAGATGTGGGCACCGTGCAGCCTCTCAGAGCATCTCCTGGGGAAGGACCTGGACTCAATTAAATGAAGAGGAGGCTCAGAGGTGACCTCAGCACTGTCTGGAACTGCCTGAAGGGAAGTTCTGGCCAGGTGGGGGTTGGTCTCTTCTCCCAGGCACTCAGCAATAGGACAAGGGGGCACGATGGGCTCAAGCTCTGCCAGGGGAAATTGAAGTTGGAAATCAGAAAAAACTTCTTTGCAGAGAGAGTGCTCAGGCATTGGAATGGGCTGCCCAGAGAGGGGGTGGATTCCCCATCCCTGGAGGTTTTTCAGCTGAGCTTGGCCGTGGCACTGAGTGCCATGATCTGGTAAAGGGACTGGAGTTGGCCCAAAGGTTGGACTTGGTGATCTCGGAGGTCTTTTCCAACCCAATCAATTCTATGATTCTATGAACAAAACATCAAAAACCATTTAAAATTTAAGTCTTAGTGTAATTAAAATTTTTTTAGAATTTGAGAGATCCTAAAAACACTCTCTGTTCTTGTGTGGTTTGTGGAAGTGCTTTGGGAGAGAACAGGGCAAAGGTAAAATGGGAATCCCAGAATATGCTGAGTTGAAAGGGACCCACAAGGATCACTGAGTGCAACCTTGAAATACAGAATATAAAAAGCAAAGCAGAAAGCAAAATGTCCCACTTGTGAACTGCTGTGGAGGAACCAACCTTACCATGACTGTTCCCCCAACCTGAGCTGCAGTTCTGGGTTCAGGTGACTCTCAGTCTGTCATACAACCTTTTTCCTGCAGGAGAGACTAAGGAAGAGCTGAAAGGCAGAAACCAGAAATCTGCTATTGAGGAAAATATTTAAGTGGTGTTTCATTTTACTGCTTGGATTTATGTGCCCTGGACATGAAAAACTTGTTTTCCATTGTCACCAGGGAAGTGTCTGTAGATTGAACAACCAAACCATAATTCTTTTAAAAGAAAACCCATTATTTGATTACTTTTTCATTCAGAATTGTGTGTTCCTGGCTTCTTGTTCAGGTTGGTGCCAGGGTAGGAAATGCAGGAAGGGAGCTGTGTGATGGTTGGGTTTGGCCAGGATTGCAGGGAATTAGAAGTCTCCTCTGATTTGCATCTCTCTTGTTCTGTTGGAAGCTTTGAGGCTGTAGCAGTGTTTTGGTAAGTTTGTGTTTGGATCACAGAGCAAGCACAGGAATAATGTGTATTCCCAGGGCTGCACATTCTTTCTGCAGCAGTTTGGAATGCTGTGTGTTCTCCATGCAGCCAACATTTGATATGGATCTCTCATACAAGGTATGGTGTACCTGTCAGTATTTAGAGGATATGGTACACATTTCACTCTGGAACTTAATTGTTCACTGTAAAATGAGTTCTCTCCTCCCTTGCCACTTCCAGGCAGCGTTTCAGACCCTGTGAGATGGGTTTGTCCTTGGAGAGCACGAGATCCTGGTTTGTCTGATTTCCCCTGTGCTTGCAGAGAACCCCTTGGAGTGCAGCAAACGCTGGTGCTGCTGCAGCTCAGCCCATCTGGGAGGGGCAAACTGTGAAATGAGGGGGATTTGTGTTGAAAATTACTCACTGAAGTTCTTTTCAGATCTAGCCTGATGACAGGAGGGGTCAAACGAGGTGTCACCAACCCCTGGCTCTTGGAAGAATCAGAGGAAACCAGAGGGCTTGGCTTTGATGATCTCAGGCAGCAGCAGCGAAGGATCATAGAAGGTACAAGAGCCTTTCTGGTTTGGAGCATCTCTGGTATTCTGAGAGGAGAGCCCTGATTTGAACATAAACACAACAACTTCTGCTGGACTTTTCTTACCTGGAGGTGTCAAACACAACAGTTCCACGTGGATGTTTTCTGTATTTGCAGGAGTAATGCTGCACTTGTAATATTTTTAAACTAAGCATCTTAAATTTTGAAAGAGCTGTTTTTGGCCACATTCATGGATTTGGTCTGCAGTGATCACAGTAACTGCACTGGGTGTAGTGGTGGTGTGGGGGGCATGAGATGCATTGTTGAGTTGGAACTGTGTGAGAATTAACTCATCTAAAACTGGTCTTTAGACTTTGGCTCTGTGCTGGTTTAAAGGTAAAGCAGCAGGAGAAATGAACCCAACACAAGAGAGATTATAAGTCAGAGTTACAATTTAATAACAATATCACAATAAATGCAGTGGCACAAAGAGAAATTGGGTTTAACCCCCAACCCCAGCAGTCTAACCCAGCCCCCTGGGGCACAAACACAGGGGGGTTTGGTGGCCCCTGTGCTGAGCCCCACGTGGTTCCCTCGAGTCCAAAGGAAAAGGAGGTGACAAACCTGTTGGTGCAGATGATGGCACAGTCTGGTGGAGAGTGGTGGGCTCCTCCTGGCCAGGGTCTGATCCTCCTCTGGATCCACTGAGTGGTCCCAGAGGTCCCCAAAGCCCAAGATTGTCTCCCCTCAGGTTTGGGTGGGAGCCTCCAGTGCCTCCCCCAGGGCAGGGAGTTCCACACTGGGGGATCTGACTCTGGCAGTCAGGGGGGATTTTGGAATGGTTGCTGGCCCATGGGCAGAGCTGAGCCCTCAGGTGGGTGTGGAGGTGCCAAGGAGTCCCTGCAGGGCAGTTCTCCCAGCTCCTCTGCCAGGCTTCTTTCCCAGCCAGCTCCCAGCCTGAGGGCTCAGCTGTGCCCTGGGCAGCTGCTGCCAATGGGCCATTGGGAACAGTTGCTGGGCAATGGCCCAGAGGGTTTGGAATGCACAGCTTTGGGCACACCCACACAGGGAGAAACTGGTCCCACCTGCTGAACTGGGACAGGCCCTCAGCATCCATGAGGAATCTCTAACTTTGGAAGTGCTGGAAAACCTCAACCTGAGGACATCAGTTTGTCAATGAGGTCATTTCCATGCAATTAAAGTGTTGGAAGTGACTGAATTAAATCAGCCTCCAGATAAGACCCACCTCACCCTGCAGAGTGACATGTGTAGGTCCTACTCAGATGGTGTGAGCTCTGTCTTGATGGTTCAGGAAAAACCTCAAGCTGCATTTCTAATTACGCCATGAATAATAAGGGAAGGGGGAATAAGGGAAGGGGGTCCTGCCTATCCCAGAGTGTTTGGCTCCTGGAGTGAAGCCATTTCCAGTCTCACTCTGGGCAGGTGGTCAGGGCACTGCCCTCCAGTTTCCTGTAGATTTGGGCCAGGAGAGCTGCCCATTGTGAGGAACTACCAGTCTGCAGGCACCACACAGCCCCCTTCTGGGGCTTCCTGAGGGCTGTGTGGTACCTGCAGACTGGAAATTCCTCACAGAGCAGTGTCTGCAGAGGTGGCAGCACATCAGTTTTATCTGCCCCTTGTGTCCCCCTCCCTCAGGCTCTCCCATACACTCCACATCCTCCTGCAGCTTTAAAAAGCCATTTGAATTCTTTGGTGTTTGCATCACCTGTTTTCTTTTATTCATGTTAAAAGTTGCTTGGAAAATTTAAAAAGGGCTAATCAGGAGCTCTCTCTGTGCCAGAAAATCCCCTGCATTTATGATTGAGTAACAACTGAATGTTGAAGTCTTGGATTTTATTCTTTTATTTTTCAGGACCCTTAGTAAAATGTTCCAGCCAAGCCAGAGAAATTAATCACCCATCATTCCCATTATTTTAAGAGTTGCCATAACAATTAGTTTTCATGTTTTAATTGATGTATTTTACTTCATACATTTGAGCTCTCTAAGCACAGAGTAGATCTTTTTTCTGCACTTCTACATATTAGATGTAGTCTGACATATCAGCAACTTTTTAATGTAATTTAATACATTTTTCTGGTGCAGAGCAAGATGCTGGACTCGATGCTCTTTCTTCCATCATATCCAGGCAAAAGCAAATGGGACAGGAAATTGGGAATGAGCTGGATGAACAGAATGGTAAGAACTCACTTTGGTGTAAGACTGGGATTGATTTTTTCTCACTCCTCATACAACTGCACTGCTCTCTGCCCACAGAGTAACCAGATGACACTGTGAAGGTTTATTTATGAGCAACCACAGTGGGTTCTCTCTGTTCCCCACCTGGTTTTATTGTGTTGCACTCTATTCCCAGTTGTGTGTGTCCAATGTGCAACACTTGGGGAGTTTTTCCCAAGCCTGGCCTTTGAACAAAAGGATTGGTGATTGCTGGCCTGAAGCACAGAGTTAATTTTCTACTTGTCTTGGTTTGAGATGAGCAACTGCCAACCCCCCCAAGCACAGGGAGAAAAGCCTCCCTCCTAACACCAGGGAAAGGGAGGAAAAGAGAGGGGAAAGAAAAAAACCACTTCAAACCACGTTTATACTAAAACTACATATATTTTTACAGACAGGAAGAGACAATTAGAAGAGAGTACAAATACACAATCACACAAGTCTGCAACACACAACAAAGTCCTCACTTCTTAACGGACACACAAATTCTACTGTCTTAACTACACATTAATTAAGACTTATTCCCCAGGGAGACAAACTCAAGCAGAAAGGAGAGACCCAGAACAACACATTTTACTTTCCTGAGATCCCCTGTGAGCCAGTGGTGGGCCTGGTCCTCTCCATCCCCCCTGGGACAGCATCGTGTGTCCTCCCAAGAGGAGGCTGAGAAGTGACTGCCTTAACCACTCCCACACTGGTTCCCACTTCCCTGCCTTAACCACTCCCACACTGGTTCCTGCTGCCCTGGAGATGATGCCATAATGTGGGATGGAATACAAAATTACTGGCTAGAAGAGGTCAGCTGTTGGCTCAGCCCAGCTCAAGCCAGCTGACAGCTTCAGCCTAGTCCAGACTTCAGAGCCCAAATTTAGGCCCACCTAGGAGAACCCATAACACTACTCCATCTTTTGCACTTTCCTGCTTTATGACAGTTTTTATGGTAAGCTTTTGTGTGTTGCAGGGTTTCACTTGGGCATTCTTAGTCCTTAGTGTCTTTCCTTACTAACTAAATGGAAAAGTCTTGAGCCAGCAATTAAAGGGAAGCTTTGCATTGTTTGCTGCAAATTATTTGGATTTGGAAGGTTTTGTGGCAGCAAGTGTAGGATCATAGAATCATAGAATGGATTGGGTTAGAAAAGACCTCCGAGATCATCAAGTCCAACCCTTGGGCCAACTTCAGTCCCTTTACCAGATCATGGCACTCAGTGCCACGGCCAAGCTCAGCTGAAAAACCTCCAGGGATGGGGAATCCACCCCCTCTCTGGGCAGCCCATTCCAATCCCTGAGCACTCTCTCTGCAAAGAAGCTTTTTCTCATCTCCAATTTGCCCTGGCAGAGCTTGAGCCCATCGTGCCCCCTTGTCCTATTGCTGAGTGCCTGGGAAAAGAGACCAACCCCCACCTGGCTATAGGTGTAGGATCAGATTTAGTGGAATATTGAACTAGAAGAGCACCTATTTTCTTAAAAATGAACCAGTGTCCCAGTGGTGGAATTACTCTCCTGGTAAATACACTTTGTTACTCACTTGACTGTCCACATGACATGAACAGGCCCTGGGAGGGCAGATCCAGTTCTGGTAAAGGGACTGGAGTTGGCCCAAGGGTTGGACTTGATGATCTCAGAGGTCTTTTCCAACCCAATCCATTCTATGATTTTATGATCCTCCAGCCCTCCTGAATTTCTCATTTCTTACCCTGTGGAATAGTTCAGTTAGAGCTGTGCAGCCCTGCCAGTTTTCTCCCTCACACAAAGGCTTCACCCATAGGGTTTATCCTTGGCTTGTGTTGTGCTTCACCACTGAGAAGGGAACTGTCCTTTTATTTGCTAATAAATGATAACCTTAAATCAGCTTCTTCCTGCGATGGAATTTCCCCCTTGTACCTCTCTGTGTGTCTGTCCAGGGTGGGGCATTCCCAAATTACCAGTCACTGACATGAAGTTCTGCTTGGGAGCTCCATCCTGAGGGAGAGTTAAGTAAGAGGATGACTTTCTCCTGTTTGCCTTTTGTACAAGGCTGAACCCAGGAGGGAGATGAAATGTCTAGAATATGTCTTTGTTTATTAGTCTGAAGGTTGTTCAGGAATGGTTTGTGCAGCTGGGGGAGACTGTGCTCAGTGGGCTTGTCAGATTTTGATCCTCTGCCCCGTGTGAGTAAAGACATTTTCAATTAGGAATCTCAGTTCAAGGTTTCTCCTATTAATCGTTGTTTAAAAAGTCATATTAATTGCCTTTTTTTGCTCCAAATAGAAAACAGGTGGGGAGCATGACCATGTTTACTGATTCTCTGTGAAACCTTGGTTTCTCATCAGGAAAATATACAATCTGTGTCCCATTTCCCTCTCTTGGGGGTGGGGATGCTTTCCCAAATCCTTATGTTTTTGGGACCCTGAAGGTCCTGGGTTTGTACCGTGGCATTTCCATGGGACATGCCAGACTTTTTCTAGCAAAGAGCCTTGAAACATCTGTGAAATGGGAATGTATTTAACCTCCTCCTTTGCAAATAATGCAAATAGTGCCAGTGTTGTTTGTCTTAGGTTTTCATGCGAGCTCTTCTTTGAGCTTCAGGCAACTCTTTTGGGAAACATGGAAACTTCCCAGAGTGCTTGGAGTGAGAAATGGTGAGGATTGGCTGTGCTGACTGCGGCCAGATCCTGAGAGAGCTGCTCAGATCCTGAGGAAACTGAGCAGGAAAGTGCTGAGATCCTGAGAGAGCTGCTCAGATCCTGAGAGAGCTGCTCAGAGCCTGAGAGAGCTGCTCAGATCCTGAGAGAGCTGCTCAGAGCCTGAGAGAGCTGCTCAGATCCTGAGGAAACTGAGCAGGAAAGTGCTGAGATCCTGAGAGAGCTGCTCAGATCCTGAGGAAACTGAGCAGGAAAGTGCTGAGATCCTGAGAGAGCTGCTCAGATCCTGAGAGAGCTGCTCAGATCCTGAGAGAGCTGCTCAGATCCTGAGAAAGCTGCCCAGATCCTGAGAGAGCTGCCCAGATCCTGAGAGAGCTGCTCAGATCTTGAGGAAACTGAGCAGGAAACTGCTCAGATCCTGAGATCCTGAGAAAGCTGCTCAGATCCTGAGGAAACTGCTCAGATCCTGAGAAAGCTGCTCAGATCCCGAGATCCTGAGGAAGCTGCTCAGATCCTGAGGAAGCTGCTCAGATCCCGAGATCCTGAGGAAACTGCTCAGATCCTGAGAAAGCTGCTCAGATCCCGAGATCCTGAGGAGACTGCTCAGATCCTGAGGAAGCTGCTCAGATCCTGAGATCCTGAGGAAGCTGCTCAGATCCTGAGGAAGCTGCTCAGATCCTGAGATCCTGTGGAGACTGCTCAGATCTGTTCCTCACTGTCCTAGAACCCAGAGCATAAAAGCTGCCAGCCATGCACAGGGTGTCATTTGTAGATGTTCAAGCTGTCCAGAGTAGGTGGGAAATAGCCTGACTTTACAGTTAGGGAATCTGATCACTCAGCATTTGGCTTCATCACTGCTGGGAAAGTGGAACTCCCATGTTTCTGCTGACTTTATGCAATCCCTCTTTTTTTTGTGGATACAGGGGCACAAGGTTGGGCATTTTGTTGCCACTGGCACCCTGGAAAAACTGAAGTCCTTTGCAATATTTTCCAGGGGCTGCTTTGCCTGTGCTCGGGCTCTGTGCCAAACCTGTGTCGCTGCTCCGCGCTCAGGGGGATGAGGATGTCATTTCCCTGTCATTTCCACTGGAATCTCTTTCCCTCCTAGTGCTGAGTTACAATGGCATGGTCTGTGTTGTGGGGAGGCAGGGGAAGGTCATCTGCATTAAGTGCTGCTTCAGTATTTCTTTTTCTTCGAGTCAAATTTTCCATCAAATCGCCCGTTTCTGCTGGGAGCTGGATTGCCACTTCCTGACCTGCTTTGGATGTTCCCACCTTCTGCTACTGAGTAGGTGCCTTTAGTTCTTTCTGTTCTTGTCATAAAATATGGCTTAATTCAGAAGTAGCTGATAATGTCCATTAATGAATCAGATTTTAGAGAGTTTGGTACTTAATTTACAGACAACTTGTTCCTGCTTTTCCCCTTCCCTGGCAGCTCAAATTCTCTGCTCAGTGGACACACTTGCACTTCCCAGCTCTCCAAGGTGGCCAGAGGCATTTTCCCTCCAGTGCCAGTTGGTGTAGCTGTGCATTTGCAGATGCACAAGCTCTGAGGGATCCTGATTAATTATGCAAAGTTTACTTCTCAAGTAGAGTTGGTACATGTGAGTTCTTTTGTGTTTGTTAAATGACTGAAAAATGATTAAACTTTGCCTTTGGGAGGGAGGTGACTTGGCTGTATCTGTTTTTCCTGCCCTGGTGGGCTGGCATGCAGGAGGAGGAGCAGAGTTGGGGTTTGGGGATCCACGGGCTGTGGGGGTTGCTGTGCCTTCTGGAATCACAGAATCAGTTGAGTTGGAAAAGACCTCCGAGATCATCAAGTCCAAACCTTGGTCCAACTCCAGTCCCTTTACCAGATCATGGCACTCAGTGCCACGGCCAAGCTCAGTTTCAAAACCTCCAGGGATGGGGAATCCACCCCCTCTCTGGGCAGCCCATTCCAATCCCTGAGCACTCTCTCTGCAAAGAATTTCTTTCTGCTCTCCAACTTCAATATCCCCTGGCAGAGCTTGAGCCCATCGTGCCCCCTTGTCCTATTGCTGAGTGCCTGGGAGAAGAGACCAACCCCCAGCTGGCCAGAACTTCCCTTCAGGGAGTTCCAGACAGTGCTGAGGTCACCTCTGAGCCTCCTCTTCTCCAGGCTGAACACCCCCAGCTCCCTCAGCCTCTCCCCACAGCAGTTGTGCTCCAGTCCCTTCTCCAGCCTCGTTGCTCTTCTCAGTTGGGTTGGAAAACACCTCTGAGATCATCAACCCTTGATCCAACCCCACTGTGATCACCAGCCCAGGGCACAGAGTGCCCTGGGCTGGTGATCACAGTGGGGTTGGATCAAGACATGGTGGATTCTCTGTCCCTGGAGATGTTTCTGAGGACACTCAGTGCCACATCCAGTCCCTTCTCCAGCCTCGTTGCTCTTCTCTGGCCCCGCTCCAGCCCCTCAATCTCTTTCCTCAACTGAGGGGCCCAGAACTGAACACAACACTCAAGGTGTGGCCTCACCAATGCAGAGGTTGGAAGGGCAGGGTGGGTGACACCAACCCCCTTTGCTCCATGGCTTTCCACTCTGAGCACCCTCTGTGGACAGCAGGGGTTGCCCAGGTGGGATCCCTGGCACAGCAATCCTGGAAAAGCCCCTTTCCCACAGGGATCCAGCGAGCTGGGGCTCGGGGGGGAGTGGCTGGTGCAGAGCAGATGAGTCCCAGCCTTGCATTTTGCTGTGAGGTATCCAAGGTTTGATGGAGTCTCACCTCCTTCCTCCCTCAGGTTTTCAGCCATAGCCTGTCCTGCAGATTTGATGGCTCTGCCCAGAGCCCAGGCCAAGCTCCTGAGCCCAGTGTTTGCACTGGTGAGCAGAGTAGAAGCAGGATACCAGGAGACATTGTTTTTTCCAGCCTCAGGAGTCTGCTAGCAGTGGGGATTAGCAAAAGAATTTTCCCATCATTAGCTCCAAATTTGGCCCCAGAAAACTTTCTGTAATCCTTTCATCTGTTCCATTAAAAAAAAAAAAGAAAGAAAATAGTGTAAATGGCCTCTGGCCCTGTTGATGAGGCAATCTAATCTACTGCAATAATTGTGGAAGAATGCTTTCAGAAATTGTGAATGCTGTTTGTTTTACCCTTATAGAGATGTTGTTTTCTCATTGTGACATTGCTTGCATGAGAATGTCCTACTCTGGGATCAATGGGAAATATTGGGAGCTTGCAAAATTTGTCATGTTGGGCATTTTTACCCTGTCCTTGTCCATTTGATTTGCACCATTTGCTTTTCCAGTTCCTTTAGAGTTTGTATCAGAACATAAGGCCAAGTGCAGGTCCTGCCCTTTGGCCACCCCAACCCCCTGCAGCGCTCTAGGCTGGGCACAGAGTGGCTGGAGAGCAGCCAGGCAGAGGGACCTGGGGGGACTGAGGGACAGGAAGCTCAACAGGAGCCACCAGTGTGCCCAGGTGGCCAAGAAGGCCAATGGGATCCTGGCCTGGATCCAAACTAGCGTGGCCAGCAGGCCCAGGGCAGTGACCCTTCCCCTGGACTCTGCCTTGGGGAGGCCACACCTTGAGTGTTGTGTTCAGTTTTGGGCCCCTCAGTTGAGGCAAGAGATTGAGGGGCTGGAGCGGGGCCAGAGAAGAGCAACGAGGCTGGAGAAGGGACTGGATGTGGCTCTGAGTGTCCTCAGAAACACCTCCAGGGACAGAGAATCCACCATGTCTTGATCCAACCCCACTGTGATCACCAGCCCAGGGCACTCTGTGCCCTGGGCTGGTGATCACAGTAGGGTTGGATCAAGGGTTGATGATCTCAGAGGTGTTTTCCAACCCAACTGAGAAGAGCAACAAGGCTGGAGAAGGGACTGGAGCACAAGTGCTGTGGGGAGAGGCTGAGGGAGCTGGGGGTGTTCAGCCTGGAGAAGAGGAGGCTCAGAGGTGACCTCAGCACTGTCTGGAACTGCCTGAAGGGAAGTTGTGGCCAGGTGGGGGTTGGTCTCTTCTCCCAGGCACTCAGCAATAGGACAAGGGGGCACGATGGGCTCAAGCTCTGCCAGGGGAAATTGAAGTTGGAGATGAGAAAAAAATTCTTTGCAGAGAGAGTGCTCAGGCATTGGAATGGGCTGCCCAGAGAGGGGGTGGATTCCCCATCCCTGGAGGTTTTTCAACTGAGCTTGGCCGTGGCACTGAGTGCCATGATCTGGTAAAGGGACTGGAGTTGGCCCAAGGGTTGGACTTGATGATCTTGGAGGTCTTTTCCAACCCAATCCGTTCTATGATTCTGTGATAAATAAGTTCATAAATAGATAAGCTGCAAAACCAGACACTGATTCTGTCCTTTTACTGGTTAAGGAATTGCTGTGCACAGTCAGGATGTTCTTAACCAAAATGGATAATTTTAAGTAAACGATCTCTCAAAATAATCCTTTAATTGTGTAGTTATGTAATATTTTTAATTTCTTGTCAAAATCCAATTTCTAAAACCAACCAAAAATTGTAGCATTATGTTTTTGTTTATAATAGCTTTGGAAATCAAGGTTGCTGTTTCACCTCTGGTCACAATGGCACAAAAGCCACCAGAGACTCAGCTCAGCCTGGTGTGTGACTTTTGTTACCCTGCCCTGACTCAAAATACTCCAGGCTGGAGCCCTGTCCTGGCTGCTGCTCTGCACTCACATGGAGAAACATTCCTGTTTCATCACTACAGTGGGTAAAACTATCCATGGAGATGCAGAGACTTATGGAAAACAGCACCAGGAATGGGATTCCCTGTCCCAGGGCAGGGCTCAGCCCCAAGCCCACCAGTCCTGCTGCAGACAGCCCAGTCAGAAAGCACAGCAAAGGGCTTCTCCTGTAGATCATTTACATACCATTGCACAGTCAGGCAGGAGCCCTGCAGCCCTTCCCCAGTGCTGTTTGTTAGGGGTGTTTCTGCTGTAATACAAACTAATCACAGTTGAGCATGGGATGTGTTTGAGTTTGGGGGCTCACACTGGTGGGGCTCTGGGTGCTTTGCATCATTGTTGGGATTCGTTTGTAAATAAGAAATGATTGAAGATCAGATTTTAGAAATGTTCATCATCTTGTGTAAACAGTGTCTGTTCTCCTCCTGTGGAGTTCCAGCCTTGCATGCTGTGACCCCCCTGGGAGGTGGTTTGAGTCCTGCTCAGAGAGCTTTGGAGGTGTCCAGCATTCCTTGGGAGAGGCTGAGCACCAGCAGGTTCAGGTTTTCCAAAAACCTCCATGGAGAAGCATCTGCTTTCAATATTCAGATGTAAAATAACCATCCATAGCCTGACTGACCTCACACTATGCAGATAGGTTTGAATTTTGCTTCCTGAGCTTATTGTGTGGAATAGAAACCACCTCAGTGTTACTGGGGCACTGTTGAGGCCTTACTGCATTTTGTTTGGGTGGATTTAACTCTTCTTAAGGGGAAAATTAACCCCCCATTAAAACATTGCTTTTTGTCATGTGTGAGCTAAAAGTGCAACACTTGGGCTTCCCACTCAGAAGTTGGGGAATGCCAAACCTGAGGTTACTGGCACTTCTTGCATCTATTTCTAGTCTTTAAAATGTTCGCATGGTGTTTTCTGCAGGCCCTGCCTCATTTTGTGCACAGGACTCCATCTCTTCTGGGGTTGAGTTGTGCATTTGTGGTGACAAGAACTATTTGTAAGGTCTCTGCCTCATTTCTTCCAGGTGTGGGGAAACGTTTAGGGAGTAAGGCGAGGGTTGTGAGAGGGTTTTGTGGCAGCAGCAGCAGATAAATGTTGCCTCAGAGCATAAAACCATCTCTGCTTCTGCCCAGGAGCTCCCTGTGATGGTGGTTAACCCATCCTGGCAGAGCTTTTCCAGGATTATTCCCTCTGTGTGTCTGACTTGGCACCGTGGGCTCTGTTTGCTGAGTTTTGGGCATTGGCACTTGGCAGGACTTGGTGCAGGCTGTGCCCTGGGTGCAGTGAATCATGGAATGGTTGGGGCTGGAGGGAACCTTTAAGGATCATCTGGTCCATCCCCCATGAAGTCTGAGGAATTCTGGGCTGAGGAATGTAGAATCATTTAGTTGTAAAAGACCTTCAGCATCACTGAGTCCAACTGTAAACCTGACACTGCCAAATCCACCACTAAACCATGCCCTGAAATATATGAAAATATATTAAATACTGTTTGGAAGGATAGATAAGGTTTGGTTTGCTTGTGGCTTTTAAAGAAGAGAGAGATTCAAGCCCTCTTTTACTGACCATCCAAAATAAAAGCTTGACTATTAATTTTCCTATTTCCCTTCACAGTTGGGATGTCAGTGTTTCATGTCCCAAGGAAACTGCCAAAAATCAGAGTACACTCGTACCTGCTGTCAGGAGGGGCACTGTGGGAAGGTTTGTGGGGGAGATTTTAACTCTGCAGAGCTGATTTGGTGTTGTGTGCAGTCCATAAGGAGTGCAGCCTTGTGCTGGATGATGAGGATAAAGCAATTTATTTGGGATCTGTCAAGGAAGTGACCCTGCCTCTGGTGCCTGCTGAAGGAGCAGGTGCTGCAAACCAAGGCTACATTGAACTGCATTGCTTTGAGAAATGTATCTACACAAAATAGCATTATTTGTAGTGTTCCCTAACCTTTTAAGTACATGCCTTTGCTGCTTCAGTGTTTGCAGTGTTTATTTACCTGTGAAATTTCCTGGTATTCTTAAAAAGAAAGCAGGAAAGAGCAGGGGAGCTGCTGCAGCGTGGCTGTGTCTGCAGGCCTGGGGCAGGGCCAGATGGGAACCTGCACAGGGTAATTTCCCCGGTGTTGGGTGATGTGGAGCAGCAGCAGGAGGTGTGAGGTGTCTGCCTGTGCCTTCTCACAGGGTTGCTGACAGCACAGGGAAGGAAGAATAAGGAGTGATCATCTTTGTGCTGCCCTTCAGGCTTTGTGGGATGGGTTTCCAGCAGTCAAACTGGGAGGGCAAAACAAACCCCTTGTAAGTATTGGTGAGATGACAGGTCTGTGGCAGCTCCCCCTGAGCCCTTGGGAGAGTCAGTTGTACCAAATGGCTTTGGATCTTTTGCTGTGGAAGAGCTTTATGAGTAGGGGAAAAGAGTTTGGGGTCATTTGGGCTTTGGAATTGCTTTGGTGCTGTTGCTTGAGACTTTCTTGTAAGTAGTTTATGGAAACAGGAGTTCAAATGGTCACCCTGCAATAGGTGTGTTGTGGACTGGATGAATATACTGAGGGGCTGAAGCGGGGCCAGAGAAGAGCAACGAGGCTGGAGAAGGGACTGGAGCACAAGTGCTGTGGGGAGAGGCTGAGAGAGCTGGGGGTGTTTAGCCTGGAGAAGAGGAGGCTCAGAGGTGACCTCAGCACTGTCTGGAACTGCCTGAAGGGAAGTTGTGGCCAGGTGGGGGTTGGTCTCTTCTCCCAGGCACTCAGCAATAGGACAAGGGGGCACGATGGGCTCAAGCTCTGCCAGGGGAAATTGAAGTTGGAGAGCAGAAAGAAATTCTTTGCAGAGAGAGTGCTCAGGGATTGGAATGGGCTGCCCAGAGAGGGGGTGGATTCCCCATCCCTGGGGGTTTTTCAGCTGAGCTTGGCCGTGGCACTGAGTGCCATGATCTGGTAAAGGGACTGGAGTTGGCCCAAGGGATGGACTTGATGATCTCGGAGGTCTTTTCCAACCCAATCCATTCTATGATTCTGTGAATTGGCTGTTGATGGGTGGAATAGAAGCCTGGCTGGAGCTGGGCTGTGTGGGGCTCTCTGGTTCTGTTCAGCACTGTGGGGAAGGCAGGGATGCTGCAGTACAGGTGAGTTTGCTCACCTCCTGTGTAATACAAAGGTGCAGCTCCCCTGGGAGTGATGCTGGAGCTCCTCTGAGTGATTCTGAGAAACCAGAGTGAAAGTCAGTCTGGCTTCATCCTTTGAAGAGCTGCCTGCAAAGGATGATCCTTCTGCAGGGTGTAGGCAAAATAAAGATGAATAGAGTGAATAAAGTCCACACATAAAGATGAACCAGTAGTACAGTAGTGTGGAAAAGGCTCTGTAGGAGCCAGTGGTGCTGGGAGAACGTTTGCTCCTTCATTACTCCTGGCACTGAGGAGGAGACAGTACTGGGGGTGGTGTGGCCCTGGGGAGGGGGCACAGGGGGCTGGCAAAGGTGTGCCCAAAACACTGAGTGTGACCCACCAGGAGGGATGAACTGCTGGGGCAGCTGAGTTTGAGGGAGAGGAGGCTGAGATGGGAACACAGGGTTCTTGAAGAATGAAGCAAGCTGGTTCAAGAGGGAGGGGGCTTTTGGGAAGGGGATTGAGTCGAGGTCAAAGGAGCAGGAAAATCCTTCCAACAGCAGCCATGTATCCTGTGTCAGGAGATTGGGAATGCCTTGCTGTGGGACATCTTACAGAGCCTTTGTCATTCCAGAGAGCTTCAGCTGACTTGGAGCAGGAGATGGACTAGACAACTTCTTGTTTTTTGTGACCTAAAGTAAACAATAAATAGACAGAGGAAAAAGGACACCACGCACAGACCAATGTGATCAAGTGAATGCCATTTATTACACACTGCACATGGTTTATGCAGGGTTAAGGCTACATTAAGTTGGCTGAATTGAACCTCACACCATCTAACTGCAAATCCCAATTGGTTCTAATCCATATCTCACAAGTCCAGTGTTTTGGTGGAATCATCCTGACTGTTTCAGGAACAACTCTGGTGCCTGTGGGAAACCTGAGGAGTTCTCATGAGAAACTTGTGGGGAGTTGCTGAGAACTCCTAGGGAGTGATTTCTCCTTTACCAGACAACAGCAGCTGTGGCCTTGCTGCTTCTCAGCTGATCTCTGCCTTCAGTCTCACAGGGTCTATGTAGATCTGAATTGCTCACCTTTGATTTTTCTGTACCACCAGTGACCTTCTCCAGCTCTTTCCTCTGCCTTCCACAACTTGGCTTCCTTCAGACTTCTCATCCTGCTGCTTTTATTGAGTCAATTTTTCATCTCCCCTTCTGAACGTGCCTAATCCTCACTTTTGAAACCACCCATCAGTATTCCAGCATTCTTGCTCAACTCGTTCCCCTCCTGGGTCCTCTCCCATCTCCCTGTAACTCCAGTGTGTGTCACTGGGAGCACTGGGGTTCTGTGGCTCCCGAGGCCACTGCAGAGCCCCAGCATGGAGCAAACAGCATTGTTCTCAAATGGCTCCGGTATTTTGGCTGAAAATTGAATTTCATTCTTTTTTGTATTCATCTGGAAGCACACATCCAAGTTGGGAATCTTCAGCCTGAGTTGTTGCAGTTGTTCATCATTTGAAGCAACTGAAAATTGGGCTCCTCATGGGAAGCAACAAATGGCCTCAACAGCAGGTCATGCTACCGAGCCTGTGTGTGGATTCTGTTGCTCCCTGTGCACACAGTACTGGGAGATGATGCTTTTAGTATTTTTTTTACAGCTTGATGAAGCACTGAGAGAAACAGATAAACCAGCGAGGCCCAACCTGGCTGGGGATGAAAGTGTGGGCTCTGTGTCCACACACACACACACACACACACACACACACACACACACACACACACACACACACAATGAGCCTGTCTGGCCTCTTGGCACGGGCAGCCTTTTTCCTTGAATAGTTCAGGCTGTAAAATAACTGTTCAACATTTGTCTTCTCAATTATGTGGATTTTTCCACAGTTAGTCAATCCCTACCTCACCCAGCCCCGGTGGGGAGGGGGAGCTGTCTCCCTTCATCTGTCTGCACGGTGATCAGCAACACTGGATGGAAACATGGGCTCCAAACTGTTTTTTAAGCCTTTCAGGATTTTTTGATAAGAATTATGATCTTAAACATCTTGTTTGTTGAGCCTTTTCTTTAGTTTTCCAGCAGGACTTGTGGAGAGCTCTAATAAGGACATAAGCCTCAACTTTTAGCACATGAGAGTTTCCCATCTGCTTCTTCAGGCATTTGATTTAAACTGTTTAAAAAGAAAACAGAATTTAACTGTAATTGTAGGTTTTTCAACACTCTGATGATTTTTTTCCATGTTAATTTAGCTTTCCCCCAGTTCAAAACCTCTCAAATTGAGACCATGGAGAGGGGATTTATTTTCCCAGCCTGCTTTCCTCCTTTTTTAGGGTGTCTGTCTGTCATGCATCATAAAGAAGCAGGAAGGCACAAACCAGTCTGTTCTCCTTTACAGTCCCTTTTTGGGAAATCCCTACCTGTCTGGGAGCAGCTGGAATTCTGGATCCTGACCTTACAGTTGCTGCTTTTGGAAAAGAAAGGCAGGGGATAATTTGTCCTGTGCAGAACAGCCTTTCCTGGAGGATCTAGGAAAGTGTTATGGGCTTTCTGTGTAATTTTATTGAGTTTAACCTCATAGATGTATCAAGAGCTACACCTGCCTCAGTCTCCTGGATGGTTTTGGCTGAATCAGGGATGGGTTTGTGGTTTAAGGTGGGGACAGGATCCCCAGTGCCTTCTGTCCCCCCTGAGCTGGTGCTCACTGTGGGTGCTGCTTCAGCATTTTCACATGATGGTTTGTCACTGTCTCTGGGCAATGTTTTACTCTCGAGTTGTTAAGCACCACTTAGGCTAAAAATAATGTTTTATTTTTAAATATTTGCTATTTGTGGCAGTGAAACACAGCTCGAGGGTTCCTACTTTAGCATTTCCTCTCTGCCTTCCCCTTCTCAGAGGATTTTTTGGGGTTTTAAGGAGGGAAGAAAGAGGTGAGTGCTGTGTCCCACCCCACTGATGACTTGCTTGGCCAGGCAGTGTTGGGGAAGAGGTGATGCTCAGTTTAAAAGGAAGTTGTGCTTGGTGGGAACCAGATGCTCTTGTGTCATGGTGATTTTGGGGGCTGCTCAATGGGCTTTTAATGGATTTCCCAGAACCCTTGTGGGGCGAAACCTGAACAGTTACAGCACAGGGGAGAGTCAGAAAACTCTGTTTCTGGGCACGTTGTTATCATGAGGCATTGCTGGAATCTGAAGAGTGCTTTGAACTGGGTTTACTCACCACCAAACTGGCTGGTGAGGGCTCTCCAGCAGATTCTCCTGGGTTTCCCATTACCTCCAAGTGTGTGTCCAGCTCATCCCTCCTCCTGTCTTTTCATGGACAGACTGTCCAGTCTCTCCTGTTCTCCTGGGCACTGGGTAGAATATATTGCTTTTCTGATTCTTATGTCAAGTCCTGTAGAGATGATGATTTATCCTGCCCAAAATTCCCAGTGCTGAGTTGTCCCACGTTAGGCTGATGTCCAACAGATCTCACAATTCCAGTTGGTTTCTCTCAAAAGGTTGGGATTGGGCTGAGACAACGGGATCAATTCATAGGAGCAGCTCTGCAGGTGGATTTGTCATGTAAGTTTTGAGTGTGGGTTTAAAGAAAGTTGGAGTGCCAGAGTTGTGCCTGTAGTGCTTGTGGGAGCTGGTTTTTAGTCTCTTCTGTGTCAGACCTTTTTGTTTAATTAGATGTGGTGTGAAAAGGAGTTTGGATACACTGGTGTGGAGTTGAGGTGAGGTGGGAGAGCAGGATACAGTGCTGGTTCCCAGATACACTGCTGATTCCCAGAGTGGGATGCACTGCTGATTCCCAGGGTGGGATACACTGCTGATTCCCAGAGCAGGATACACTGCTGATTCCCAGATACACTGCTGATTCCCAGAGTGGGATACACTGCTGATTCCCAGGGTGGGATACACTGCTGATTCCCAGAGCAGGATGCACTGCTGATTCCCAGAGGGGGATACACTGCTGATTCCCAGAGTGGGATACACTGCTGATTCCCAGAGGGGGATACACTGCTGATTCCCAGAGTGGGATACACTGCTGATTCCCAGAGGGGGATACACTGCTGATTCCCAGAGCAGGATACACTGCTGATTCCCAGAGCAGGATACACTGCTGATTCCCAGGGTGGGATACAGTGCTGATTCCCAGAGTGGGATACACTGCTGATTCCCAGAGCAGGATACACTGCTGATTCCCAGATACACTGCTGATTCCCAGGGCGGGATACACTGCTGATTCCCAGGGCGGGATACACTGCTGATTCCCAGGGTGGGATACAGTGCTGATTGCCAGAGCAGGATACACTGCTGATTCCCAGAGCAGGATACACTGCCGGTTCCCAGATACACTGCTGATTCCCAGAGCAGGATACACTGCTGATTCCCAGAGTGGGATACACTGCTGATTCCCAGATACACTGCTGATTCCCAGAGCAGGATGCACTGCTGATTCCCAGGGTGGGATACACTGCTGATTCCCAGAGCAGGATACACTGCTGATTCCCAGAGGGGGATACACTGCTGATTCCCAGAGCAGGATACACTGCTGATTCCCAGAGTGGGATACACTGCTGATTCCCAGGGCAGGATACACTGCTGATTCCCATAGTGGGATACTCTGCTGGTTCCTGGAGCTCAGCATGGAGCTGGAGGTGGCTTGATCAGGACAACCCTTCCTGTATCCTGCAGGGATTGGGATTGATGTGCAGTGAAGCATTCCAGGTGTGCAGCCCCAGGTGGAACCCTGGGTGGATGCAGGGAGGAGGAGGCTGATGGCATCACCTCCCAGTAGTGCTGCAGAAAATCCCTTCTGGAATCAGCCCTGAAACACAGACCTGCTTGTGGCATCTCTGGAAAACTGATGGATCAGCCACTGATAGGCAGGTTCACTTCCTTGCTGTGTCTGCAATCAATAAATGGGACTTATGGAATGGCCTTGGGAACCAGCACCTCTCAGAGCCAGGAGATGAAATGCAACATCTCCAGGGCTCTGAGCACAGGGAGAGCAGGAGGCAGGACAGAGCTGGTGCTCTGAGTGCCCACTGTGGGTGGATCTCTGTGGTGCAGTGTTTGAATGGGAAACATGACCCTCCTTCCTGCTTGTTTAAATACTCCTGACGTGTTTGTTAAATCAGGGCTTGGAAATCAAGGAATTGCTGGGGTTGGAAGGGCCCTCTGGGGGTCTCCCAGTCCAAACCACTGCCCTGGCTGGGTCACCCAGAGCAGGTGACACAGGAAGGTGTCCAGGTGGGTCTGGAATGTCTCCAGAGAGGACCACTCCACACCCTCCCTGGGCAGCTGTTCCAGGCTCTGCCACCTCCATGGGAAGAGGTTCTGCCTCAGGCCATTCTGCCTATGGCCATTGCTCCTGGTGCTCTCTGGGCACCACTGAAGGCAGGTGGCACTTGGCCATGCTCAGGCACTGGAATCAGAGAGTTCACAGGCCAGGGCAGCTCGGTGGAAGCTGAGGGAAGAGTGGGAACAGTTGTTTCCTCAAAGCTGTGTTTGAGTCATAACCTTAATTAATGTAAAATTAACGTGAGATTCTTTTGAAACGGTGAAATGAACATCTGAAAGCTTCCTGAGGTCACTTAAAAAGAGGGAAAACAACTATTATTCTATATTCTATATTCTAATATTCTATATTCTCTATTCTATTATTACACTATAACTATTATTCTAAATTAAAATAAAATTAAGCAACTTCCTTGCAAGCTTGAGTGGAATAAGTCTCGAATGTAAATTTTTGTGTGAATTGCTGATATATTAAAATGTGTTTTATCCCTGTGCATTCCAAACCAAGTAAGTCAATACAGGTATTATCCAGTTCTTGCCATGTATTGTGAATAATATTCCTGACTCCAGTCCTTTCCTGTGGCCCCCTCAGCTCTGGGTGTGGGTGGGATGTTCTCGTGGCTCCCACTTGTCAGACCCCAGGAACCAGAATGATCCTCAGTACAACAGCAGTCCAGGTCTTGGATGTGGAAGGAGACAAAATTCCTCTTTACTTTCTCCCAACAGTTTTATAAGAAACACTTCAGCATGAAGGGAATAAATCACAAATGGTACATAAGGTCCCATAACATGAAGTGTCTGGCACCGAAGAGCAGGGGCACAATCAAATATGGCTTTTGGCTCCTCTGTGCTGAAACAGCTCCAGGGATGTTTGATCACAAAATTTTGGAAATTTTCTTACAGAACCAAGTTTGCTGAAAAATGCTGGTTTGAGTCCAGTCCTTAGTGTGAAACATCTGGGCCTAACAGCCTTTTTCCAAGCTCAGGGCAGGAATTCAAGAGATACCTTGGTGATAAAAAGTGATGAGTTTGGCTCTTTGATGACCCTGAGATTGGCTCAGTTGGTTAAAACTTGGTTGTAATAATGCCAAGGTCAGGGGTTCAATCCCCTGTGTGGGCCATTGACTTAAGAGTTGGACTCGATGATCCTTGTGGGTCCTTCTAACTCAGAATAGTCTGTATTGAGGTCCCAGTTCTGGAGGAGATTCCCGATGGATTGGCCTGGGCACCTGAGATTCCAGGGATCCCCCAAAGCTGCTCAGCTGCACCAGCTCCTCTTGGTGTGAGCAGAAATGCTGAAAGAAATATTAGTTTCCAGTCCTGCCAGTGATTTCAGAAGGTTGGGTTTGGTTTGGTTTGGGCAAACTGCATGTAAAAGTAAGAGGGCATTTGGAATGAACTCCCCAAATGTTTATTATTCTGTGTCACTCTGACCTTTGTGCTTGTGGTGCTGAGGGAGGGGAGCAGCAAAAGGCAACCCCCAGCACTGACAGACCCCAGGTCTGTGTGTGAGCACTGGGATGTGGTGCCTGCACAGCCTGGGGAGGGGGTCAGGCTCAGCTCCTCCCTCTGCACACACTGCAGGGCAAAGGAGGGATACAGGAACTATACAGGAACTTTTAGGGGTGCAGAGCAGATTTTTGATTCTTACTGGTTGTTTGTCATGGGCTTTTTTTTTTATTTCCATGTGAGGGAATTATAGTAGGAAATCTTGTAATGACAGTGGGGTTGGATCAAGGGTTGGACTTGATGATCTCAGAGGTCTCTTCCAACCCAGCTGATTCTGGGATTCTGTGATTCTATGAAATGTGGTGATTTGGGCAAGAAACTTAGAAATTATTTATTTTACTGTGTTTGGACTCTTTCGATTATTTTTATATTGCAGAGGTGTAGTATCTCTGCTGTAGCATGGAGAGCTGGAGGGGCCTGGTGCCAGCCTTGAGATGGTCCTGGGCTTGAGGAAAAATCCATCAGGACTTGGAAATCTCCTGGAAGATGCTCCAGTAGAGACCTGTTCATTTATCTGCTTCATTTTTTCCAGCTGACAATTCCCTGAGCAGGCTGTGCTTGGGCTTGCAGGGGTGGGTTGGACATTTCCCTGTCCCTGGCTCAGAGGAGGCAGGAGGTGCCCACTGGCACTGCTGGGTTCAGAGCAGGACAGTGTCATAGGGAGGGGACATTCCAGGCAGGGAAAGTGTCACAGGGAGGGGACTTTCCAGGCAGGGAATGTGTCCCATGCAGGGTGAGGGACTGGGGTGGCACCTTTCAGTTCAGTGTTCCTTTGCCTCTGGAACTCCTGCATCCCCCTGGCATCTTACTGGTGTTACTGAGGCACAACTCTGCTCCCTGCCCTTGTTCTGAAATGCCAGCACTTCCCACATCCCTGGGTTGCAGAGCTGTGTGGATATCAGGGTGCTGCAGTTGGGTTTGCAACCAGTGTTTGTACATAACCTGGGGTTCTGCCAAAGAAAACCTGCAGTGTGAATTGAAGGCTGAAGTGGCCTTTCCTCAACGTGGTGTTTTACATGAATAGAAAATCAGATAAGCTGGGGGGAAAGCTTCCTCCTGGCTGAGCTTAGCACACAGGCTGCTTTATATGTAATGGCACTGCTTAAAAATAAGGATTTTCACTTGGAAATTATTATTAGGGCCAAGCCGCCTCAGAGCACCACCAGCCTGTGGGTAGAGAAGAGCTCTATATGTGGAATATATGGAAGAAATCCTTCCCTGTGAGGGTGGGCAGGCCCTGGCACAGGTTGGGCAGAGAAGCTGGGGGTGTCCAAAGATGGGTTGGAGCAACCTGGGACAGTGAAAGGTGTCCCTGCCATGACAAGGAGGGTTGGAATGAGATGAGCTTTAAGATCCCTTCTAACCCAACCCATTCTGGGCTTCCAAGTCTCCAGCAGGACACACATTCAGGTGCAAATCATCAAAGAGCTGCTGAGAGCTGGGCCTGGGTTGTGCCAGTGGGGATGGTGTTGGCCAGTTGGGTTTTCTCCCTGTTTCATGGGACTTCACTAATCATAAGTAACTGTGGTTGTACTTAAACTTGAATTTAAGGCTATTTAGCTCAAGTGCAGTACTTTCCACTAGTTAAGTTGTTGTGACTTCACTCCTTACGGAAAAACTCCATTTGGTGCTTTGTTACAATAGGAGCTGCAACAGCTTTGCTTATGGCAAATGTGGGTGGTGTGTTTTCAATGAAAGGAAAATTGCTTTCATAGCTGGAGACCCACAGGACTTTTGTGAGGGAAGGGCTGAGGGCTTGCGTGTAAAATCAGTGTATTCCTCCTTTCTGTGCCAGGGCCAGCTTTCATCCACAGAGGCTGAGGTTGAATATTTGGTGATGCTGAGCATGGAGGAGCTACAAACCCTGATAGCAGAGGTTCTTCACAGATGGGTGTTGTGTTGTCTGAAAATTCCTTTTATTAAAGAGTCTTACTACCTCCTGTTCTTCCCAAGTTCATTGTCATTCCAGGGACTTGTCTACTCCCTCCCCTCCAGTTCTGTTTTCCACTTTCAGACACTTGTTTTCGAAGTTTTCTGGTTCCATCTGGTCATTGGTTTTCCATCCTGAGCTCTGCATTGCTTCCCTCCAGGGCTGGGTGGGCAGCTCTGGGGGCTTCACTCAGGTATTTGTTGATATCTGAGCCTGCAGGTGTGCAGGACTGGGGTGGGGTGGTGGCTCCAAAGTGCAGGTGACATTTGTTAGGGAAGGTGGTTTGGTGCTGCTGCTGGAATCTCAGCTGGGCCTTGTGGGCTGGTGGTGCCTCTGGGGTGCTGCTGCTGGCAGAAAATAAGCTCCTTTTGCTCACCATGGAGCCACTTGTGTGACAGGGCACAAAGAACCTTCAGGAGCTCAGGGCAGCAGAGCTGAGGGTGTGTGAGGAAGCTCCTGTTTGTAGGTGCTGTCCTTGGGCCACTCTTCTGGGGTCTCCAGCCTTCTCTGGGAATCACAGGATCCCTGAGGCTGGAAAAGCCCTCCCAGCCCCTGGAGCCCACCCTGTGCCCGATGCCCACCTTGGCAAAGCCCTCCCAGCCCCATGGAGCCTACCCTGTGCCCGATGCCCACCTTGGAAAAGCCCTCCCAGCCCATGGAGCCCACCCTGTGCCCGATGCCCACCTTGGAAAAGCCCTCCCAGCCCCTGGAGCCCACCCTGTGCCCGATGCCCACCTTGTCCCCCAGCCCAGAGCACTGAGTGCCACGGCCAGTCCTGCCTTGGGCACCTCCAGGGCTGGGCACTCCAAACCTCCCTTGGGCAGCCCCTGCCAGTGCCTGCCCACCCTTTCCATGGAGAAATTCCTGCTGCTGTACCCCCTGCCCCTGCCCTGGCCCAGCCTGAGGCCGTGCCCTCTCCTCCTGTCCCTGTGCCCTGGAGCAGAGCCCGACCCCTCCCGGCTCCCCCCTCCTGGCAGGGATTGCAGAGCCAGACGGTGCCCCCTGAGCCTCCTTTTCTCCAGGCTGAGCCCCCCCAGCTCCCTCAGCCCCTGCTGCTGCTCCAGCCCCTGCCCTGGACACTCTCCAGCCCCTCAGTGTCTCTTGTTTGAGGGCCCAGGACTGGGCACAGCCCTGGAGGTGCCTCAGCAGTGCCAGCACAGGGACAGTCCCTGCCCTGGTCCTGCTGCCACATAAAAGGGAAAGGGCTACTTGATGTTGTATCTTTGTATTTTCCCAAAAGTATCATTAGAAATGTGGGAGGTGAGGGAAGTGATGGCAGTTTGGGCTTCTCTCTCCCCTTTTCATCTCCCTTTGTGGGTATTTTACCAGTTGTAATCTGGCTTTTCAGCACTGGTGAGGGTAAATAAAGCATCACAAATGCAGCATTGCTGCTTCTGGCCACCGAGCACGAGGCACTCCTGAGTCCCACCAGCCACAGCCTTGCTGCTGGCAGGACCAGGAACCCTCTCCGAGAGTTTGGGGGCCAGGTTTTATTCTGCTGCATCACTTTCTCATTCCAAAAACCAGCAGACAAGTGGGAGAGGCTGACATCTGAGCTGGGGACTGATTGCAGCTCCCTGAGCTCTGGAAACACATTTTGTGTCTCAGACCAGGTGTGAGGGAAAGGAAAAGCAGTGGATTTTAGCCACTTCTGCACTGGCCATGTCCACGGGCAGCACAGGGTACCTTGTGCTCTGTCCTGCACATGCCGTTTCTGTTCACCTCCCAAGCATTAGGAGACCCTTTGAAATGGAAATACAGCCCAGATCTGCTGTGAGCTCCCTAAGTGGCTCTGTCAAAGTGGAATTCCTGTCAGAAGGGAATGGCAGGAGGTTTCCTTAAGTGGTGGAATGTTGCACCCCTCAGAAGTGAACATAAATCAAAACTGTAATAATCACAGCTGATTTAAGAGACTCTTAGAGCTTTATTGTAAGCATAAGGCAAATTTCTCACTCTGCTTTCTGGAGCAGTCACAGTGCAAGTGTGATGGCAAGCTGTCCTGAACATCTGTCTCTCTGGGGGTTTTTATTCTGAAGGTAAAAATTGTTCCTCAGTCCCTGCTGAAAGAGAAGCTTTCAGATTTTTGTGGATAATGGAGAAAAAGCCATTAACAGGGGCTGGGGAACCTTTCAAAGAGAGCACGTGCTGGGCTTGCTGTGCTTCGTGCTGCTTTCAGCTTGTGGGTGATAACAAGCTGCATTATAGAACTTGGGAGATGTGTGGAGTTTTGCCTGCAAAGGTGGTTATATTTACTTTTTGTCACATTTTTTATGCATTTGATGTGACACTGAGTTGAAGGGTGGTCAACATTCTGACCCACAAAGGCCACGTGCCAGTGGGAACCTGACCCTCTCTCAGGAGGGTAAATCAGGTTTCAGGCACAAAATGACCAAGAACTGCTTTCTCTTCTGCTGAGCAACTCCCAGTGGACATTTTCTGACATCATCTTCCTGGTTAAGAGGGTCTTAATTAGTAGATGTGAATCAGTAAATATTTGCTGGCTGTTGGACTGAAGGTGCTTGGCAGCTCTGCAGGACTCTTGGTCACATCAATAGACCTTGTTTGAATAAAGATGGATGGAACTGCTGTGGGACTTTGGGAATTCTGTGTCCTGGCTTCCCATCCAGCTCATTAACATCATCCTCACTGTTAGATGGTGACAGCTGGGCAGTTCATCCCCTGAAGTGAGTAGGAAGATTAAGGAAAACTCATTTCAGAGTTGCCAAGAGCCTTTATAAGGAATATATTTTAAACAAGTCTCCCAATACAGTGCCTAAAGAAATCTGAAGGGGAAAACTAGTTTTAACAGGGATTAAATAAAGCAACTGGGCACTAAAGGCAGCAGATCCTGACTGCCTAAATCATCCAGATTTATCCAAATCACAAATGTAGCCCTTCTTCAGTTTGGGATAAAACATTTCATAGAGTGGCTGGCACAGTTGGCTGCAGTGAGACATTTGGGGTTTGCAAGGGGAAAGCTCTTCCATAACTCTCACTCAGAGTTATTGTATGAAAATCAGCTGCAGGCAATGCACAGTTCTGGTCCTGCCTGACCAGCCTTGATAACTTGAGTTGTCAGTCACTGCTCCTCTGAAGCTCCTTTCTGGATCAAAAGGATGGTGGTAAACACTGAATTCTCCCAATCTGGCTTTGCTCAGAAGGTCCTGGGTAAAAAGGGAAGATGTGTCATTGTTGGGAGCAGCGTTTTCTGCCCAAAGCTGCAAACTGATGAGCTGATCCAGCCCAAAGCTGTGAGAACCACTGGGTTTGTGTTTCCTGCTGCAGAGGATGTTCTTCCTCCTGTTCCCCCAAACCAATCTCTCTTTAACACCAGCTGAAGGGCTTGGGAGTCGAGCTGGTGGTGGCTGCTGTGAGTGTGTGCTGCCTCCTGCGTGGTGAGAGGGGCCCATGAGTCCAGTGCTCCCTGTGCTGCTCCCACACAACCTGCTTTTTGGAGCTGTTTTAGGGACTGGAAGATTCCCTTCTTCTGGAAAAAAAAAAAGAGGGAGGAGTGGGGGAAGAGAAATGCAGCAATTTAATATCCTTCCATGTGTCCTTCCCCACATCCTAAACATGAAAAATATCTCTACATTTCCCCTTGGCCCTGGGGGAAGTGAAAAGGAATCTCCAGCTGGAATTCATGAAGCTGTTGAAGGAAGGAGCAGTGTCCTGGGTTTGTGGTGATCCTGCTGGAGCTCCAGGGCTGTGCTGGGAGCAAACAGCCGGTTCGTGCACACTTAAACTGTCCTGAACCACCACCCTCCCCGGCAATTCCTCAGCCCTTCCACGTGGGAGGGGAGCCCAGAATGAATGGCTGAAAGAGGAGGGTTAGAAATCAAAAGGTACATTTTGTCCCTTGTAAAAAGATGGGCACTGCTTTTCTTCTTGTTTTTAGTATTGGCTGAAATAATGCCCATATTTTATTCTCAAGGTGCTTTTTAAGCATGGGATCAGCAAGTGGCTGCAGGTGGGGTGATCCTGCAGTCCTGTGCCTGCACTGATGCTGTTTCAGAGGAATGTGTTTTTTCCCTCCTAGACTTCTCCTGAAAACAATTGCAAAACTGTTAAAAAAACCCCTCTTGCTGACTGGAGGGGAGGAGGAGGTGGAAGTGCTCCTGCCCAACCACAGTGCAGCAGGTCGAGCACTTCCACCCACTTGGTACTTGGTCGCTCCCCTCTGCTATTCCTCTGGGAGCAGGATGAGTGTCTCAGAATCCCAGAATCTCACAATGTGCTCAGCTGGAAGGGACCCACAAGGATCCTGAGTCCAGTCCTCAGCCCTGCACAGCCCCAGCCCCAAGAGTCACACCCTGTGCCCCAGAGCATCATCCAAACACTCCTGCAGCTCTGGCAGCCTTGGGGCTGTACCCACTGCCCTGGGCAGCCTGCTCAGTGCCCACCACCCTCTGGGGGAAGAGCCTTTCCCTGAGATCCAACCTGACCCTGCCCTGGCACAGCTCCAGCCATTCCCTGGGTGCTGTCCCTGGTCCCCACATGGCAGAGCTCAGGGCCTGCCCCTCCTCTGCCCCTGCCCAGGAAGTTGTCCCTGCACTGAGGTCTCCCCTCAGTCTCCTCTTGTGCAGCTGAACACACCAAGTGCCCTCAGTGTTCTCACACGCTGCCCCTCCAGGCCCTGACCCATCCTCATTGCTCAGCTCCTCCAGAACTGTGGCTCTGCTTCGTTGATTCTTTTGCTCCTGAGAACAGCCCTGAGTGTTTGGTTTTGTTCCCTGAGTTGACTTGTGATGGTCACTGAACTCTTCTCCAGTGAGTAAATGCAGGACAGTAAATAAGGAAGGACTGATGTTCTGCATCCCTGTCCTCTCACTTGAGCTGCTCTCAGCTCAAGGGGCCTCTGTTGATGGGGAAGGGTCTTGACCATGAGATGTGTAGTTGTTCCTGCCCCTTTTGGTCAGGAGCACTGAGTTACCTTGGAGTAGGTGTCCTGAAGCTGTTCCTGGCTTAGTATGGCCCCTTCATGCTGATGGTTCCAAGGGTGGTGTTTGACCCAGTGTGCTCACTACCCCATTTCTCTTGCATTTGTCTAATTTATTTTAGTTATCTCCCCACTTGTGCCCCCTTTTCTTACAGTGAGAGGGAAGTTGGCATCTTAATTTTCAATGGAATTAGTTCCTTTCTTGGCACTTGTGTAGTTGATGGTATAAATGAAATAGGTGTGGATCGTCTCCAAATGTGGAGAATAGGAGATAAATGTCTTCTGTGGGTTTCTGCATTTAGTACCCAAAGCCCTTCTTAGCAAACAGCTTTGGCTCTTGGTTTGGTGTTTTCAGGTTGAATTCAGGAATGACACAGGCAAGGCTCTGCCTGCTGCCCATTGCACTGTGGGCTCCAGAAGAGTCTGCTTGTAATAATGCCAAGGTTGTGGGTTCAGTCCCTGGAGGGGCCATTCACCGAAGAGCTGCACTTGGAAGATCCTTGTGGGTCCCTTCCAACTGAGACTGTGCTGGGGTTCTGTGAACCTGCTGCAGTGGTGGCAGCATCAAGCAGCCCCTGGTGCCTGCAGGTCAGGCATTTCCCCTGGGGGCGCTGAGCCACCAGGGACACCAGTACCCCCACACTGTTTGCAGCCTTCAGATACCACTCCAGAGAGAGCACTGCAAGGCTTTGGGGGGTCACAGCCACATGTGTACCTGCCTGTCACTGCCCACTTCTACTCTGCCCCAAATCAAGTCCCAGTCCAGTTTGGACCATCTCAGAAATCCCAGGTCTTGGTGGTGGCACTGCAGGGACAGGGGGTGGAGAAGGTCCCTCCAGGTTATTTGATGGCTGAAGACATTTGCTGCAGGATCTCAGAAGATGTGTGAGATCCAGAAAGGGTGATTAAACTTTGGAAGGGGCTGCTCAGAGAGGTGGTGGAGTCCCCATCCCTGGAGGTGTCCAAGGAATGACAGGACATGGCACTCAGTGCCCGGCTCTGCCACAGTTTCCTGAGTTCCATGGAAGAGAGAGACATCCATGCCCAGAGATTCCTCAGCTGAGCTTCAACCAAGAGGCTCAGAGTGTTGTTCACATCAGTTAAAAACACCCAAATTGTCTAATCTGGGACACGTTCTTCCCTGGTGGGCTCTGAGACCCCAGATCAGCGTGCAGAGCCCATCCCCTGGCTCAGCCTGGACAAGCCCTGGGTGCTCCTACAGAGCCAGGGAGGATAATCCTTCCCGAGTCCTGTCTGTGTGCATGGGAAGGACAGTGTGTGCTGAGCAGTGCTAACCTGGAAGGGCAGTGTGTGCCCAGCAGGAGCCAACAGTGTGCCCAGGTGGCCAAGAAGGCCAATGGGATCCTGGCCTGGATCCAAACTAGCGTGGCCAGCAGGCCCAGGGCAGTGACCCTTCCCCTGGCCTCTGCCTTGGGGAGGCCACACCTTGAGTGTTGTGTTCAGTTCTGGGCCCCTCAGTTGAGGCAAGAGATTGAGGGGCTGGAGCGGGGCCAGAGAAGAGCAACGAGGCTGGAGAAGGGACTGGAGCACAAGTGCTGTGGGGAGAGGCTGAGGGAGCTGGGGGTGTTCAGCCTGGAGAAGAGGAGGCTCAGAGGTGACCTCAGCACTGTCTGGAACTGCCTGAAGGGAAGTTCTGGCCAGCTGGGGGTTGGTCTCTTCTCCCAGGCACTCAGCAATAGGACAAGGGGGCACGATGGGCTCAAGCTCTGCCAGGGGAAATTGAAGTTGGAGATGAGAAAGAAATTCTTTGCAGAGAGAGTGCTCAGGCATTGGAATGGGCTGCCCAGAGAGGGGGTGGATTCCCCATCCCTGGAGGTTTTTCAAGTGAGCTTGGCCGTGGCACTGAGTGCCATGATCTGGTAAAGGGACTGGAGTTGGCCCAAGGGTTGGACTTGATGATCTTGGAGGTCTTTTCCTACCCAATCCATTCTATGATTCTATAACCTGGAAGGGCAGTGTGTGCCCAGCAGGGCAGTGTGTGCCAGGCAGGCACTAACCTGGAAGCACAGCCGGCGGATCCCGGCGCTCCACATTCCTCCAGCTACTCCCCGTGGGACCTGCAGCATGATGGATATTTCATCAGCTTTGTTCTTTGTTTGCTTCTAACACTGGTGGGGTTTAAATCACAGGAGGAGAGGGCTGCCACTCCTCCAGTTACACAAACAGCAGTGCTGCACCCAGAGCTGTTCTGGGGAGAGCTGAGCGGGACCTGGAGTGCCGTTCCCTGGGAAAGGTCTCCCTGCAAGGCACAGCGTTCAGCTTGGAGGTATTGCAAAAATGGGGATGTTACTGCACAGCCTGGGATGCTTTCCAGGAACAGCTAAACAAGGAGCTTATCACCCGGGATGGATCCTGAGAAAATATACTGTGTGTTGTCAGACACTTCACTAAAAGAAAATAGAAGATGTTGGCTTACCTTTTTGCTTGTGCTGGTTCTGTCTCTTAAAATAATAATTCTCAGGGAGATACTAATTTGTTCCAGCTTCCATGGAGCAGCCCCCCCACCCCCAAACCTCAGCGAGAAAAAATACGAGTGTGGAGGTGCAAGGCAGGAGATGTCAAGTTGCACATGAATTTTGGGTTCTCAGCAGTAGCATGTGGATTTAGAGACATCCAAGCTGTGGTATCAAAGGTGCTCTGTCCTGTACACTTTGGAGCAGCTTTGTTGTGGCTGCCATTGAATAGTTGTGGTCTGGTGGTTGGGATTTGGGACTTGCATTCTTGGCTTGCCCAAGGACTCACTGTGTGGTTTGGGACAGCCACCTCTGCCTTGCACTTTGCTTCCTGACCCTCAGAAAAGGTGTTTCCCCTGTGATGGTGCTGGGGAACCTGAGCTGCTCTTCTCTGAAAGCCTGTGGCATTCCTGGGCTTGCTGGATCCTTCATACTTTCTTTAACGTGGGTCAGATGAGTTCCTAAAATACGGTTGTGAGGAAGAAGTTGCTGAGTTTATCTTGCAGCAGTTGAGTGATGGTGCCCTGAGCTTGTCCTGAATCTGACCAAATCTTTGCTGGTTTGATGGGGAGAGAATCAGCATCATGAGGAACAGGTGACATGGCAGATGGAGCCACTGCACCTGGACACAGCTGTGTGAAAAATACTCTTTTAACTTTCTGGTTCCCATTTCAGAAGAACCAATTTGAGGAGCAGTAGGTCCTGAGAAGAAGGGAGGGCTGTTGAGGGCTCTGATGTTGGGTGGTGTAGTCTGGCCAGGTGTGGATGGATAAGAGATATATTTCTCTTTCTGTTTGTGTTTTGGCAATAAAATATTGGGGAGAGAAAAAAACTATTAGAGCTGAAGAAGAATATTGAGTCAAGAAAAAACAGGAATGAACTGACCATAAATAGTACAGATGAGAAAATAACCTTTTATTAAACTGAGAGATGGGAATTCCAAGGAAGCTTCCAGGAGAAGAAATGGGCAAAGGATTATCTTTTTTTAAGGTGGAATTCAGTTTACTGAAGAGTTTGTGACTTGACAGAGGGAGAATTGTCCTTGATCTGTGAGCTTTTCTAGGGTTTCTATGTCAGAATATGTCCTGCTACTTCAGAGTAGTTTTATTACTTACAGAGTAATAAAACCAGCTAAATCATGTTTAAAACGGATTATTTAATCCATTAACAGTGAAAAAATAGCTGTATTTTTAATCTAGAGTGTGGCAAACCCAACTATCAATTAATTCAGTTCTTTCATTCTGTCAGTAAATCTTTATATTTTATAAAGGCCTCTGGACTGTGTAATGCACAAAGATGCACCCAGGGAAGAAACTGCAGCCCAGGGAGCCCAGGAAAAATTGTCCAGTCTCATCATAAGCACTGGAGGAGTGAAGATTATTACCATTAATAATTTCTAACCTCCACAAGCATACATTATGCTGTTAATTTTTTCCTGCTGCTGAATTCATGTCAATGTTGAAAGTATAAACAATTCCCTGAATAAAATTGTGTTTGGTTTGCCTTGTCCCACGGATTAACAAATCTGATTACTGCATTTAAATTTAATACCCCAAAAATTCCCTAAATGAATGATTCACTGTGAGGCCATGAGCAGATGTAATTATCTATGAAAACTAATGAATCATGTCGTTAGGATGTTTCCCCTTGCAGCTGTCTCCAATTAATACGTCTGTCAATGCGGAGAGTAACGACGTCGTTATCCCAGAGTCAGGTACGGGCTCTCCATCGGCCTCTGCCACAGCCACGCTGAGCAATCAGCAATTCTTTGTTGCTTCTTTCTTGTGTTTTTGGAAAATCAAAAGCAGTGAGAACGTTTTGAAAACACTCAGGAGCTGTGTTTGATTTAACTGAGTCCTTCTCACGTCTCCCTAGTCAGGAACGTGTTTTGGGGAGAATGTAAAGCTTTTCCTTGCTCATTTTGTGAATATTCTTAGAATCATAGAATCATAGAATCGATTGGGTTGGAAAAGACCTCCAAGATCATCGAGTCCAACCCTTGGTCCAACTCCAGTCCCTTTACCAGATCATGGCACTCAGTGCCACATCCAATCTGTGTTTAAAAACCTCCAGGGATGGGGAATCCACCCCCTCTCTGGGCAGCCCATTCCAATCCCTGAGCACTCTCTCTGCAAAGAAGTTTTTTCTGCTCTCCAACTTCAATTTCCCCTGGCAGAGCTTGAGCCCATCGTGCCCCCTTGTCCTATTGCTGAGTGCCTGGGAGAAGAGACCAACCCCCACCTGGCCAGAACTTCCCTTCAGGGAGTTCCAGACAGTGCTGAGGTCACCTCTGAGCCTCCTCTTCTCCAGGCTGAACACCCCCAGCTCCCTCAGCCTCTCCCCACAGCACTTGTGCTCCAGTCCCTTCTCCAGCCTCGTTGCTCTTCTCTGGCCCCGCTCCAGCCCCTCAATCTCTTTCCTCAACTGAGGGGCCCAGAACTGAACACAACACTCAAGGTGTGGCCTCCCCAAGGCAGAGTCCAGGGGAAGGGTCACTGCCCTGGGCCTGCTGGCCACGCTAGTTTGGATCCAGGTCAGGATCCCCTTGACCTTCTTGGCCACCTGGGCACACTGGTGGCTCCTGTTGAGCTTCCTGTCCCTCAGTCCCCCCAGGTCCCTCTGCCTGGCTGCTCTCCAGTCACTCTGTGCCCAGCCTGGAGTGCTGCAGGGGGTTGGGGTGGCCAAAGGGCAGGACCTGCACTTGGCCTTGTTGAACATCATCCCATTGGAATCAGCCCATCCCTCAAGCCTCTCCAGATCCCTCTGCAGAGCCCTCCTGCCTTCCAGCAGGTGGACACTCCCTCCCAACTTGGTGTCATCAGCAAATTTGCTGATGATGGACTTAATCCCCTCATCTAAATCATCACTAAAGATGTTAAACAGGACTGGACCCAACACAGACCCCTGGGGAACACCACTGGTGACCAGCTGGATGCAGCTCCATTCACCAGCACTCTCTGGGCCCGGCCCTCCAGCCAGCTCCTAATCCAGGAGAGGGTACACTTGTCCAGGCCATGGGCTACCACCTTTTCCAGCTTTTTTTGCTGCTCCTTCAGCTATCAGCAGGTGACTCAGAGGGGAGTTGGAGGCGGGGCTTGCTCGTTGGCAGGAGAGTGAGAAGGCTTTAAAGGGAGGGAAGGGAGCTGCTTGGCTCATTCCCTGGCAGGCTTGGCTGGGATTGGGATGTTCACATGGGAGGCTTTTGCTGAGCAGCCTTTTTCTGTGTAAGTCAGGTCATAGTTTGCTCAGGGTGGTACTTTGGTACCTACAAGGGTGGATAAAGGAGTTTTTCCACTTTGCAGACAAGCAGCAGATGTTGAGTCTTTAGCAAAAAGCTCAAACATCCTATAAACAGCTGAATGAAAAGACTTAAGCATTAAAGGAAACTTCCAAAGCCTGCAGAGCTTTCTCTTGCCCAACTCTCAGTGTTTGGGTATCCACATGGCCTTGCATCACCTGGTCCTTGGCTTTCCAACAAGTCACTCCATAATTCATTTATCTGTCCAGAGCCCAGGTTTTCCCAGGGTGGGTAGCTGTCTCGGTTTGAGGGGAAAAAAACCAAAATGTTTTACCCACAAGCAGGGGAGGGGCCTCCTCCTCAATAATCACACCACTCTTTATCAAATTTAAGAAAAGGAATTTTAATACAAGAAGGATAACTGCTATATATATATATATATATATATATATGTAAACAGACTAGTGCAACCCACTTCCCCAACACCATAAGAGAAAAAAAAAACAACAACAAAACCCAGCAGGTTTTCCTCCGGGAGAAAAGGTTATACTTAAGTGTCCTTGTCACAGCCCGCTGGCTGCAGAGTGAGTTTCAGTCCCTCTCCAGCGAAACAGACGAGCAGTGGGCTTTCAGATGGACTCAGTCTCTTTCCCTTGTGTTCCCCGTCCAAGAAGCAGAAAAGGTACGAGCGACCAGCAGCAAATCCAAGGCAGGTAGCAGCACGGCAGGAAAAAGTAATCCGAAGTAGGCAGCGGCAAGACAGCCAGGGAAAACCCCAGCAGTAACCAGCAGGGCAGCCTGCCTCCTTGGAGCCCCCACTCCCCCGTTCCGCCGAGCCAAGACTGAGGAGAATATCCAAAAAAAAACCAAAAGAGACAAACCTGCCCCCACCCCAGCGATCACAGTTAACTACTTCTTTTGTCAACCGCTGGCCTGGGCAGTTAAGTGGCAGGGGAGAGAATTTACATAATAATCCCAAACTACAACATTATCCACCCCTAAATTCTCTTCCATGCCGATACTCTACATTAAACTTAAATTTTCTTTCAAATAATTAAGTGTTTACAAATACAGTAATATGAGTCGTTTACCCAGAGATAAGTTCCCCTTGAGGTACACATCGTGTCTCTCCATCTTCCTGCATCACCCACCAGGTGGAACCAGATCCTTGAGCAAAGACAACCCCACGAATGGGTTTGCCTTTGCCTGAGGCAGGGTTGATCCAGACTGTTTTCCCTAGCATACCTCTCAGGTGTATTACAGGGACTTTGTCTCCATCTACAGTGTGAAGGGGTTCTGATTGGGCAGGGCCGGCTCGATTGACAGAGCCTCTAGTGTTGACTAGCCATGTAGCCTTTGCTAAGTGTTGATCCCAGTGTTTGAAAGTCCCTCCACCCAACGCCTTTAAAGTGGTTTTCAACAGTCCATTACACCGCTCAACTTTCCCGGCAGCTGGTGCATGGTAGGGGATATGATACACCCACTCAATGCCATGTTCTCTCGCCCAGGTAGCAACTAAGCTGTTTTTGAAATGAGTTCCATTATCTGACTCAATTCGTTCTGGGGTGCCATGTCGCCACAGCACTTGTTTTTCCAGGCCTAGGATGGTGTTCCGAGCAGTGGCGTGAGGCACTGGGTGTGTCTCCAGCCACCCTGTGGTTGCTTCCACCATGGTGAGCACATAGCGCTTGCCTTGGCGGGTCTGTGGCAGTGTGATGTAGTCAACCTGCCAGGCCTCCCCGTACTTATACTTATCCCAGCGTCCACCATACCACAGGGGCTTCACTCTCTTAGCCTGCTTAATGGCAGCACATGTCTCACAGTCGTGGATAACCTGAGAGATAATGTCCATGGTTAAATCCACCCCTCGGTCTCGTGCCCATTTATAAGTGGCATCTCTGCCCTGATGGCCCGAGGCATCATGGGCCCATCGAGCCAAGAACAGCTCTCCCTTGTGCTGCCAGTCCAGATCTGTCTGTGATACTTTCACTTGCGCAGCTCGGTCTGCCTGTTGGTTGTTGAGATGTTCCTCATTGGCCCGATTTTTGGGCACGTGTGCGTCTACGTGGCGGACTCTCACAATCAGCTTCTCTACTCGGGTGGCAATATCTTGCCATATATCGGCAGCCCAGATGGGTTTCCCTCTGCGTTTCCAATTGGTTTTCTTCCATCGGTCTAACCATCCCCAGAGAGCATTGGCCACCATCCATGAGTCGGTGTAGAGGTAAAGCTTTGGCCATTTCTCTCGTTCAGCAATGTCCAGGGCCAACTGCACGGCTTTAAGCTCTGCAAACTGACTCGACCCACCTTCTCCTTCAGTAGCTTCTGCAACTTGTCGTGTGGGACTCCATACAGCTGCTTTCCATTTGCGATTAGTCCCTACAATGCGACAGGAGCCATCGGTGAAGAGGGCGTAGCGTATTTCCTCTTTTGGCAATTGATTGTATGGTGGAGCTTCTTCCGCACGTGTCACCTGCTCTTCCTCTTCATCTGCTAGACCAAAATTTTCACCTTCAGGCCAGTTTGTGATGATTTCCAGGATCCCAGGGCGATTTGATTTTCCTATACGGGCGCGCTGCGTAATCAGGGCAATCCACTTGCTCCAGGTAGCATCAGTGGCGTGATGTGTAGAGGCAGCCTGTCCTGACAACATCCACTTCAGCACTGGTAGTCGAGGTGCCAGAAACAGCTGTGCTTCTGTGCCAATCACCTCTGAGGCGGCTTGGACTCCTTCATAGGCGGCTAGGATCTCTTTCTCTGTGGGGGTATAGTTGGCTTCAGATCCTCTGTAGCCTCGGCTCCAGAATCCAAGTGGTCGGCCTCGAGTCTCACCAGGCACCTTCTGCCAAAGGCTCCAAGACAGGCCATTATTCCCGGCGGCGGAGTAGAGCATGTTCTGTACGTCTGGTCCTGTCCTGACTGGTCCAAGGGCTACAGCCTGAGCAATCTCATGCTTGATCTGGTCAAAGGCTTGTTGCTGCTCAGGGCCCCAGTGGAAATCATTCTTCTTACGGGTTACCAAGTAGAGAGGGCTTACGATCTGACTGTATGCTGGGATATGCATCCTCCAGAACCCTATGGCACCCAGGAAGGCTTGTGTTTCCTTTTTGCTGGTAGGTGGAGACATTGCTGTGATCTTATTGATGACTTCTGTTGGAATCTGACGGCGTCCATCCTGCCACTTCACTCCCAGGAACTGGATCTCTTGGGCTGGTCCCTTAACCTTACTCCGTTTGATGGCAAAGCCAGCTCCCAAAAGGATCTGGATGATTTTCTCTCCTTTCTGAAAAACCTCTTCTGCTGTGTCCCCCCACACAATGATGTCATCAATGTATTGCAGGTGTTCTGGAGCCTCACCCTTCTCCAGTGCAGTCTGGATCAGTCCATGACAGATGGTGGGACTGTGTTTCCACCCCTGGGGTAGTCGGTTCCAGGTGTACTGCACGCCCCTCCAGGTGAAAGCAAACTGTGGCCTGCACTCTGGTGCCAGAGGAATGGAGAAGAACGCATTAGCAATGTCAATAGTGGCATACCACTTTGCTGCCCTGGACTCCAGTTCATACTGGAGCTCCAGCATGTCCGGCACAGCGGCACTCAGCGGTGGGGTAACTTCATTCAAGCCACGATAGTCCACAGTCAATCTCCATTCTCCATCAGACTTATGCACAGGCCAGATGGGGCTGTTGAAGGGTGAGTGGGTTTTGCTGACCACCCCTTGGCTCTCCAGTTCACGGATCATCTTATGGATGGGGATCACAGCATCACGGTTCGTTCGGTATTGCCGACGGTGCACTGTTGTGGTGGCAATTGGCACTTGCTGTTCCTCAACTTTCAACAGTCCAACAGCAGAAGGACTTTCTGAGAGACCTGGCAATGAGTTCAATTGTTCAATCCCTTCTGTCTGTACAGTGGCTATTCCAAAAGCCCATCTATGCCCCTTTGGGTCCTTAAAATATCCATTCCTGAGGTAGTCAATGCCCAGGATACATGGGGCGGCTGGACCAGTCACAATGGGGTGTTTCTGCCAATCTCTCCCTGTCAAGCTCACTTCAGCTTCTAGCACAGTCAACTCTTGAGATCCCCCTGTCACCCCAGAAATAGAAATAGTTTCTGAGCCCACATGTCCTGATGGCATTAATGTGCATTGAGCGCCAGTATCAACCAAAGCCTTATACTTTTGTGGGTCTGATGTACCAGGCCATCGAATCCACACAGTCCAATAGACACGGTTGTCCCGTGCCTCTACCTGGCTAGAGGCAGGGCCCCTCTAACACTGATCCTGGTCATAGCGGTCAGAACCTTTTCTCGATGAGTACACCTGGGAGGTGCCCTCCTGTGGGTCAGATTCTTGCCCGTGGGAAACTGGGACTGCACTTACTCTCACTGACCTTCTTCCATTCTCCTTCAGTTCTTGTACTCGGGCTGCAAGGGCACGGGTGGGTTTCCCATCCCACCGTCCCATGTCTTCTCCATGTTTGGCCAGGAAGTACCACATCTCAGTTCGTGAGGTCTGTCCACTTCCTCTGGCTGGGGGGCGTCTGGCTCTGACTTCAGAGGTTCTCATTCGCACTGGTGCCACTTGGAGACTTTCCCTAATTTCCTCTCTGATCGCTTTTACCTCTGCAGGCAGCGTCTTGAGACTCTCAACCAATGTCTCTACAGCAGAAATACGGGCCTGCATTGGGCTGTGGGTCATGCTTTCATATATCCGGAGCTTATTTGCTACTGCGCCCACTGTTTCATGGTTCTCTTCCCTATACATGGATGCCAGGAAATCGGTGTATTCAGCTGGCCCCGAGCGTGAAAGGTCCCACCACATATGTGGTGTGCATCTGACCTTGTCAGGGTCATTATTGGCTTGCCCACCTCTTCCAAAAAGCACGTCCATCATTGCCATCTCCCTCAGACGTAAAATTCCTTCTTCCATCGTCTTCCAAGTCTTCCTAATATGATGTTCCTGCAGGATTTCTCTATAAACAAACTTCTCTCTTACACTCGTTAGAAGTCGTGCCCAGAGTGAAAGGGGCTTTGATTCCCTCACGAACACCTGTTCAATAGCCACGTCCTGGGCCAGAGCCCCCAAAAACCTGGCTTCAGCACCATCCAGTTGTAAGGTTTCACCCATAAGGTCCCAAACTCGGATCAACCAAGTCAGGATGGGCTCACCCGGGTGTCGAGCAATGTCTTTCCGCAAACTACGGAGATTATCAAATGACAATGACTCAGTGATAATCTCAGGCTCTGGGTCTGCTTGCTGTGGAGGTGCAGCAGCCCCCTCATCGTCTGCTGGATGGTCTAATTTGGTCTTATATTTCCTTTTCTGAATAGGGGCAACTTCCATAGGCTTGGCCTGTCCTCCTGGTTTAGCCTCATCCTTTTCTCCCTTCACTGTGGCATCAGGGGTTTTATTCTCTCGCTTTTCCCCCTTCACTGGGCTAGGTTTCTGAATGCATTCTGGAAAAACCCTGGCCCTACCTTCAAACATTCTGTAAGCTGCAGGGATACAACCCTGCAGAAAAACCATAAAGAGCAAGATATCTCTGGCATCCAGGGAGAATTTAAACATCTCAAAAGCTGTTGTAGCAGACTTGAATGGGGAATGGACAAAGGGTTGGGAGAAGAGATTCCCCTTTGTTCCTTCCCAAGGGTCCGTACTATTATCACTGAATCCCCAGAGGTAGCAGCTTAGGTTGCGGCAGGAAAACAGCCTGGAGAGCACCACCCACATGACATCCAAAGGCATTGAATTCATGGCACCATAAATCCAGAGTAAGAACTCAATAATAATTGCGGCTATTTGAGTTTTGCTCATTGATTTGTTGATAAGACTTAAACCTGCCGCTCCTTTTGGCATGAATTTGTACCAACAAAAAGCCAATATATTATACAGGATGGTCCTGATGAACTCTAAGCTCAAGACCCACATGGTGCCACAAAATAGCAGTTATCCTTCTTTGTTTACAAGCCCCACACGTTGGGCGCCAAGAAATGTCTCGGTTTGAGGGGAAAAAAACCAAAATGTTTTACCCACAAGCAGGGGAGGGGCCTCCTCCTCAATAATCACACCACTCTTTATCAAATTTAAGAAAAGGAATTTTAATACAAGAAGGATAACTGCTATATATATATATATATATATATATATGTAAACAGACTAGTGCAACCCACTTCCCCAACACCATAAGAGAAAAAAAAAACAACAACAAAACCCAGCAGGTTTTCCTCCGGGAGAAAAGGTTATACTTAAGTGTCCTTGTCACAGCCCGCTGGCTGCAGAGTGAGTTTCAGTCCCTCTCCAGCGAAACAGACGAGCAGTGGGCTTTCAGATGGACTCAGTCTCTTTCCCTTGTGTTCCCCGTCCAAGAAGCAGAAAAGGTACGAGCGACCAGCAGCAAATCCAAGGCAGGTAGCAGCACGGCAGGAAAAAGTAATCCGAAGTAGGCAGCGGCAAGACAGCCAGGGAAAACCCCAGCAGTAACCAGCAGGGCAGCCTGCCTCCTTGGAGCCCCCACTCCCCCGTTCCGCCGAGCCAAGACTGAGGAGAATATCCAAAAAAAAACCAAAAGAGACAAACCTGCCCCCACCCCAGCGATCACAGTTAACTACTTCTTTTGTCAACCGCTGGCCTGGGCAGTTAAGTGGCAGGGGAGAGAATTTACATAATAATCCCAAACTACAACAGTAGCACAACAAGAGGGTGCCATGGCAGATGCAGGTGTGGAGTGTTGGTAAGTTGGTTTCAGTTTTCTTGGCTCTGCAGTTGGGCTGTCACAACAAACCAAGGGATGCACAGCCCCAGGGAAGAGCTGCCACCTGTCAGTGCTGGAAGTGTGTTTGCATTTAACTGTGTGGTGGATGGGGAGCTGAGAGCTGCTGAAAGTGGTGTGAAAATAAACTCTGTGAGTAGTTTACCATGTTGTAGGATGAGAAGGAGCAAAGCCTGATTCCCAAACCCTCTCCCCAAGTTTTAGGCCTTTTTGCTCAATCTTTATCACTAAGTTCTGTTCTCTTTACCAGAACTTGGTCATCACTGAGTTCATTGTGCTGCAAACCAGAGGGGATAAATCAGGTAGTGGTAGACATATGAATAGAGCAAAATGGTGGCCAGCCAAGGTTTTTTCTACTAGATTTGGCTGGGTGACCTATGAAAAGAAACAGGCTGGGTCAAAATGAGGAAGACCTACTGAGCCCCTTGTTTTGGGGATGAAGAACAGAAAGACCCCTCCCCAAAACTGATACCAGAGGAAAACACCGCCCCAACTCTGCCCAGACTCCGCCTGTAATCAATAGGTAATGAGATGGTGTAATCATTTGCATAATGAATGAGAACTGTTGTAATCACTCATGTTCAAATGTGTAAATTAGTCTGGTTTGACACCTGTGGGGGAAGCGAGTTTTGTGCGGCGTTAGCTGGTTAGTTAGTTAGTGTTAGTGTTAGTTAGTGTTAGTGTTAGTGTTAGTGTTAGTTAGTGTTAGTGTTAGTGTTAGTGTTAGTGTTAGTTAGTGTTAGTGTTAGTTAGTGTTAGTGTTAGTGTTAGTGTTAGTTAGTGTTAGTGTTAGTTAGTGTTAGTGTTAGTTACTGTTAGTGTTAGTTAGTGTTAGTTAGTGTTAGTGTTAGTGTTAGTGTTAGTTAGTGTTAGTGTTAGTGTTAATTAGTGTTAGTGTTAGTTAGTGTCAGTGTTAGTGTTAGTGTTAGTGTTAGTGTTAGTGTTAGTGTTAGTGTTAGTTAGTGTTAGTGTTAGTGTTAGTGTTAGTGTTAGTTAGTGTTAGTGTTAGTGTTAGTGTTAGTGTTAGTTTGTGTTAGTGTTAGTTAGTGTTAGTGTTAGTGTTAGTGTTAGTGTTAGTGTTAGTGTTAGTTAGTGTTAGTGTTAGTGTTAGTGTTAGTGTTAGTGTTAGTGTTAGTTAGTGTTAGTGTTAGTGTTAGTGTTAGTGTTAGTGTTAGTTAGTGTTAGTTAGTGTTAGTGTTAGTTAGTGTTAGTGTTAGTGTTAGTGTTAGTGTTAGTGTTAGTGTTAGTTAGTGTTAGTGTTAGTGTTAGTGTTAGTTAGTATTAGTGTTAGTGTTAGTTTGTGTTAGTGTTAGTTAGTGTTAGTATTAGTGTTAGTTTGTGTTAGTGTTAGTGTTAGTGTTAGTGTTAGTGTTAGTTAGTGTTAGTTAGTGTTAGTGTTAGTGTTAGTTAGTGTTAGTGTTAGTGTTAGTGTTAGTGTTAGTTAGTGTTAGTGTTAGTGTTAGTGTTAGTTAGTGTTAGTTAGTGTTAGTGTTAGTGTTAGTTAGTGTTAGTGTTAGTGTTAGTTAGTGTTAGTGTTAGTATTAGTGTTAGTTTGTGTTAGTGTTAGTTAGTGTTAGTATTAGTGTTAGTTTGTGTTAGTGTTAGTGTTAGTGTTAGTGTTAGTTAGTGTTAGTGTTAGTGTTAGTGTTAGTGTTAGTTCGTGTTAGTGTTAGTTAGTGTTAGTGTTAGTTAGTGTTAGTGTTAGTGTTAGTGTTAGTGTTAGTTAGTGTGTGTTAGTGTTAGTGTTAGTTCGTGTTAGTGTTAGTTAGTGTTAGTGTTAGTGTTAGTGTTAGTTAGTGTTAGTGTTAGTGTTAGTTAGTGTTAGTGTTAGTGTTAGTTAGTGTTAGTGTTAGTGTTAGTGTTAGTTCGTGTTAGTGTTAGTTAGTGTTAGTTATTTTAGTTAGTGTTAGTTATTTTAGTTAGTGTTAGTATTAGTTTAGTTAGTGTTAGTTTAGTTAGTGTAAGTTTAGTTAGTTAGTGTTAGTGTTAGTTAGTGTTAGTTTAGTTAGTTAGTGTTAGTGTTAGTGTTAGTTAGTGTTTGTTAGTGTTAGTGAGTGAGTGAGTGAGTTAGTTAGTGTTAGTTAGTGTTAGTGAGTTAGTTAGTTAGTTAGTTAGTTAGTTAGTTAGTGTTAGTTGGTGAGTCTGTGCTGGCTGCCTCACTCCCCTGCACAGAAATAAATACCTGCTGCTAATGGAATACAAAACTTCCTCTTGGCAGTTCTTTTTTATGGCGTTTTTTGCTATCACAGGATAAGGACGTTGGAGTGAAGGTGCCTGGAGGGAGGGAGGTGGGTCAGATTTCCAGGCTGTGGGTTAACATGGACCACGACTGAAGGTGTCTTTTCCCACTCCGTGTTTCCCAGTGGGAGCTGAGAGATGCCCGTGGATGTGAAGGGCTGTGTGAAGGTGCCTCGGCTGGAGGCCTGTGCAGGAGGAGAGGGGGGGTGTGCCTTGCTGCCCTGCCCTGCAGAGGGAGGGCAGGCTGGGTGGGAGCTGCTCTGGCTGAGCAGATTTTTGCTGTCGCAGGGAGTCTGCCTCGTTTGAAGTGATTCCCCCTGCCAGGGAGGAGCTGGCTGGTTCCTTGTACAAACGGAGCTCCTGCTGGGAGTGGAGTCGTTCCACCTCAGGCTCACAATAACATTGGCTCTCTCCCGCATTGTTGGGACATATTGATACGATCTCCTGCGAGCAGAGCCTCGCTTAGAACCGGGATTAAGAGGGAAACCGAGCAGATTGCAGGGTATTAACAACTTGTTCGCATTCCTGGGGCAGCAGGAAGGGGGAAAGAAGTGAGGCTGCTGTGATTTCAGAGCAGTGTTTGCTTCGTGGTGCTGCACAGACGGTGCCCAGCAAAGCCCAGGGCTGTGGCCATGGCATTGAAGGTGATGTCTGAACAGTTTGTTAAAAGGGCTCCAAGCCAAATTTTGGTAGGAGATAAGATAAAAGGGTAGTGAGTTTAATGAGCACCCAGGCTCGCCCAGGAATACATCGACACACTTGTGGGCAAGCTCTAATTTCCATGGCTTTTGTAATATAATCCATCCAACTATTACTTTACACATTTCCAGTTTAACTCTTCTTCTCACGCTGGTTCCACCCCTGTTCCACCCCCAGGAATTGAGTCTGGGGTCTCTGAGACCCCCCTCTTCATCAGTCCTCCTCTTCTTTGGGCTCCTGGAGTTTCTCCAGTGTTCTGAATTCTGGGTGACTCTGTCCTGTGTTTATGTCTCTTTTTGATATTCTCAATCTTCTACCTTGAACAAAAGAATAAACAGCAAAGGAAGGAATTTTTGCTCCCTGTTCTGGGACGGGGGGTAGGGATAGAAAGACATTAAACTCAAGCTGCTGGAAATATTAACACACCAGATCTACTTTGCTGCAGCGACTGTGTTTCTAAAATCTATAAAATGTGAAAATCAAAAATCCTTCCTGCATCAAAGGTCTGAGGCATCAGCTGGTTTGGGAACACCTGTAATTGCTGCAATGAGCAGCAATGAACCATAAACTCAGTGTGCTGGTGGAAGGTGGGGGAGATGAGAGTGAATCCAAGTGCCGGGGTGGGGAGGTGGATTTGTCCCTCCGTGCGAGGGGCGTTGGGAAAGCACCAGAGTTCATTTTCAGTCTGTCCTGATGATCAAAGCCAGACAAAACGGAGTTTTCCTGTGGTCTTAGTGGGACTTCCTATGAAAGGACTGCGCAGTGTTTGTTTATGGAGGTGCAAACCTGGAGAACTGCAGCGAGCAGGAGTTTCCAAAGGAGCGGCAATTTTTGCTTTTCCCAGTGAGAGTGCGATGGCAGATACACACCCGGTGTGACCCAAACACAGCCTCAGTCTCCGTGCGAGCACAGGGAGCCGGTTTGTTGCACCACCTGTACTGCACTGTGTTCTCTTTGCTGTTTTAATAGCTAATTAATCTTGATTTGCTTGGATTTAAGAGGCTTTTTTTTTTCTTTTTTGGCACATATGTGCAACCTATTATACCATAAATCCCACACATTTCAGCAAATGTCATCCTGATGGTTCCCTACAGCACAGCATCCTACTAGGGAAACATCCAAGGTCAGGAACTTGGATTCTTTAACCACTGTATTCGAGGAAGCCGATTTATTGTTCTGTCCCAGCAGCAAAGGGTAATTTCTTTTGGACCTATATCACATTGGCAGCCAATCTGGAGAGGTCAGAATTGCCTTAACGCTGTAGGGTTTGTGGGTACATTAATCTGTCTTAATGAATTTACTGTTGCACCCCTCAGACACCAGCACAGGGTATTTCTGAGTGTTTGGTGCTTTTCTGTTCCTCAGAGCAGGGATTATTTTTGTGCACTCACCATCTGCCCTGTGTCTGGTATCCTAAGATCGATACAAGTATTCCTTGTCCTTTTTCCTGCTGTCTGTGAGAGGGTTTGAGGCAGTTTGCCTGGGGCTGGAGGAAGTGACCTTCATATCAAATAATCCTGACGTGGCGAGTTGGGGCTTTGGGTAGCTTTCTTGTGGCTATTTTGTGCTGTGAAAGCTGAATAAAAAATTTGCAACTGAAAGTCTTAAAAAGTGAATTAGGTAAGTGTTGACTCCAAAGAGCCATTAGTGTGTCCTCAGCGTGGGATGTTCCTTGTTTTTCCTTGCTGCTTAATGTATAGCTGCTGCACAGTGTCTGACCTTTTCCCCGGGTTGTTTTGATGGGCCTGTGAAGGAGATGTCAGAAGGAAAATGTGAATTAAAACATCTTGTATAATGGAATGACTTTCCTGTTCTTTTCCAAAAAAACTGGAAAATGAAATGAGAGGGAGACTCCTTTCTTAATTTGCCACCTCTAATACTTTTATTTCCTGTTTCCTCTTGCTTTAGTCTTAATATTTTAAGTTTTTCAGGTGGGTGTGCCCTGGTGGGTTGGTGTTGTGCTGGAGGCAGTGTCCCTACTCTGTGTCCCTGCTCCATGTCCTTACTCCATGTCCCTGCTCCATGTCCCTGCTCTGTGTCCCCGCCTCATGTCCCTGTTCCATGTCCCTGCTCTGTGTCCCTGCTCTGTGTCCCTGCTCCGTGTCCTGCTCCATGTCCCTGCTCCCTGTCCCTGCTCCATGTCCCTGCTCCGTGTCCCCGCTCCCTGTCCTTGCTCCCTGTCCCCGCTCCCTGTCCCTGCTCCATGTCCCTGCTCCGTGTCCCCGCTCCCTGTCCCCGCTCCCTGTCCCCGCTCCATGTCCCTGCTCCATGTCCCTGCTCCGTGTCCCCGCTTCCTGTCCTTGCTCCATGTCCCCGCTCCCTGTCCCCGCTCCATGTCCCCGCTCTGTGTCCCCGCTCCCTGTCCTTGCTCCATGTCCCTGCTCTGTGTCCCTGCTCCATGTCCTTGCTCCATGTCCCTGCTCTGTGTCGCTGCTCCATGTCCCTGCTCCATGTCCCCGCTCCGTGTCCCTGCTCCGTGTCCTACTCCATGTCCTTGCTTTGTGTCCTGCTCCATGTCCCTGCTCCATGTCCCTGCTCCATGTCCTTGTTCTGTGTCCCTGCCCCACGTCCCTGCTCCATGTCCCTGCTCCATGTCCCTGTTCTGTGTCCCTGCTCCATGTCCCTGCTCCGTGTCCCTGCTCCGTGTCCCTGCTCCGTGTCCTACTCCATGTCCTTGCTCCGTGTCCTGCTCCATGTCCCTGCTCCCTGTCCCTGCTCCGTGTCCCTGCTCCGTGTCCTGCTCCATGTCCCTGCTCCATGTCCCTGTTCTGTGTCCCTGCTCCGTGTCCTACTCCATGTCCTTGCTCCGTGTCCTGCTCCATGTCCCTGCTCCATGTCCTTGCTCCGTGTCCTGCTCCATGTCCCTGCTCCATGTCCCTGCTCCGTGTCCTGCTCCATGTCCCTGCTCCATGTCCCTGCTCCGTGTCCTACTCCATGTCCTTGTTCCGTGTCCTGCTCCATGTCCCTGCTCCCTGTCCCTGCTCCATGTCTCTGCTCCGTGTCCTGCTCCATGTCCCTGCTCCCTGTCCTGCTCCATGTCCCTGCTCCATGTCCCTGCTCTGTGTCCTACTCCATGTCCCTTCTCCATGTCCCTGCTCCCTGTCCCTGCTCCATGTCCCTGCTCCATGTCCTTGCTCCCTGTCCCTGCTCCCTGTCCCTGCTCCATGTCCCTGCTCCGTGTCCTGCTCCATGTCCCTGCTCCATGTCCCTGTTCCCTGTCCCTGCTCCATGTCCCTGCTCCGTGTCCCTGCTCCATGTCCCTGTAAGACAGGGCTTACTTCAATGTTGTGTTGGGATGATCAGGTGGATAAACCAAACCATTGGACTTATTCCAGTTCTCAAATCTCTCTGTGGTTTACTCAATTCAAGAAAGCTCAGAAGCTTTTAATTTTCCTTTTCAGAAAAATTTGGTGTGTCTTTTCTTCCTTACAGTCTGTTTTTGGAATCCTCACTGCTGATCCGTGGCTTTACATCCAGGAATTGTTGGTTTCAACGCTTCTAACGAGCTGCTGGGCTGTGCAGAGCTGGGCGGTGCAGCGGAGCCTCCTGTACAGTGCAGCCCTTTCATAACCAGAGTGGGCTTGTGGTCATGTTGACAGCTTGACACTGCCATGGCAGTGATTTGTTAAAACTTCCTCAACCAGCCCTGTGAGCAGAGCAGACAAAGGGGAGGCATGGGCAGGACCTCCCGGAACGAATTGGGATTTGAGAGGAGGCCGGGTTGGTACATCATTGCAGATGCTGGAAATGAGAGAGATGTACTTGGCATCAAGATCACGATGCTTGTGTAATAGAGATGCTTGGTTAATATAACTAATGTGTTGCAAAATATACTTTTGAGTACTTGGTTTAGTTCTTTTCCTGCAGCAAACTGGCGTGCAAGGGAGAGAAGAGAGGAGGGTGCTCTGCGTTAGCAGCAGGACCCTAAAAAAAGTGGAAGCTCTAACAACAGATGCTGAAGCAAAAAGAAAGCTCTGAAGTGGTTGAGGGTAAAGGAGTTTTGGAGTGCAAGGAGGCAAGTGATGGCTGTGCCCAGCCTGGAGTGCACAGGGCTGGGGCAAAGCTGGCACAGTGTCCTGCTCAGCACAACCTGGCTGGAGCGGGGCCAGAGAAGAGCAACGAGGCTGGAGAAGGGACTGGGACAGAGAATCCACCATGTCTTGATCCAACCTCACTGTGATCACCAGCCCAGGGCACTCCGTGCCCTGGGCTGGTGATCACAGTGGGTTTGGATCAAGGGTTGGATTTGATAATCTCAGAGGTCTCTTCCAACCCAACTGAGAAGAGCAACGAGGTTGGAGAAGGGACTGGAGCACAAGTGCTGTGGGGAGAGGCTGAGGGAGCTGGGGGTGTTCAGCCTGGAGAAGAGGAGGCTCAGAGGTGACCTCAGCACTGTCTGGAACTCCCTGAAGGGAAGTTCTGGCCAGGTGGGGGTTGGTCTCTTCTCCCAGGCACTCAGCAATAGGACAAGGGGGCACGATGGGCTCAAGCTCTGCCAGGGGAAATTGGAAGTTGGAGAGCAGAAAAGTCTTCTTTGCAGAGAGAGTGCTCAGGCATTGGAATGGGCTGCCCAGAGAGGGGGTGGATTCCCCATCCCTGGAGGTTTTTCAGCTGAGCTTGGCCGTGGCACTGAGTGCCATGATCTGGTAAAGGGACTGGAGTTGGCCCAAGGGTTGGACTTGATGATCTCGGAGGTCTTTTCCAACCCAATCCATTCTATGATTCTTGGATTTGCTCGGTGGGATTCGTAGCTGGGGAAGAGCCTGATGATATGATCTCTTGTGACCTTTGTATTGCTGCAAGCACAAGATTAATGGAGCTTCAGTGGCACGAGCACAGGCAGAGCAGGGGCTCTCTGGGGGGCCCTGGCAGGAGGGCTGGGAGTGCTCTGGGAACACATTACATCAGGGCTGTGTTCAAAGTGTGATAAGCATGCACAGGGTTCTGCACAGTTTGGGCAGCTGACACAAATGCATCAGTCCAGAAAGTACGTGACCTGTTGTTACAGACCAGCATCAGTGTCCCAAGACTTGGAGTCAGAAGGTGACCCAGGCAGCAAAACTGATTTAATAGTGAGTGGATCTATGCTGGGATCAGAGGATAAAGTACCATCAACCCTTTACCTCTGGACAAGTGCTAAAATCTGTTATTGTTCTAAATTCATGGGGACTGACTCCTGCTAGTGCTGGGAGATCTGAATCAAAGGGATCTGTGGCAGGTAATGGTGAGTGGAAGGAGAAGTGTACCAAAATAATCCCATTTTTCAAAAATAAAAAGGCTTGAGGTGAGAGGAGAAAAGATGTGTCAGTTTGGAGTGATGGGCTCAGTTTCACTCAGGTGAATCCCAGGATGTGTGGTGGGCATTGCTGAGCCAGGGTTTGGAGCATCTGGAGGGACTCAGACAGGGGAGAAGCCATGGCTGGTGGCAGGGCACAGTCAGGCAAAGCCCAGCACCCTCTGTGTGTGCTCTCCCGAGTTTTGTGTGCTCTCAAGGTCTTTTAAACTGTTCAAACTGTTCTGCTATATTTTTAGCACTCTCTGGACACCGCTGGCAGGGCAGGGAGCTGTGCAGTATATCTGGGGTTTGGTAGGTGGTTACACCAAGTGTGCCCTGCCCTCTTCCCCTGAACCTCACTCATTAGGAGCTGTGCAGGGGTGGGAACTGCCTGCCTTTGACACCATCCCAGTGCCACGAGGTGCATCCCTGGGTCTGGCAGCTCCTCCCTGTGCTGCAGCACTGCTCAGCCTCCCTCTGGGCTGTCTCTCCCCTCTGCCTGCTCTCTCACACCTGGATCCCTGCACTTTGCACTACAAACCCCACAGCATTAGAAATTCCTTCTCATTTTGCCTTGCACAGGGGCACTGGGGATGTGTCCCTGGGGACAGAGGTCCTCACCCCCCAGAGGCAGCTGGGCAGGCAGTGCTGCCTGTCCTGGCATTTCCCTGGATGAGCTGCAGCTGTTGAACTCAGCACCTTGGTCTTCCTTGTCCAGGGGCCACTTGGTGGATGACCAGCCCCAGTTGGAATCTGTCAGTGCTGCTGTGACAGCCCAGCCCAGCATGTGACAAGGAGCTCTCGAGGCCCTGTTTATCATCCTGTGGCTGGGGGTGTGGGCCCTGTGCTGGCAGAGCTGGGGCTTTCCCTGGCATTCCTCTGGCTCCAAGTGGGACACAGCATTGATCCTCGGGAGCCAGCCCTGCTGATCGTCAGGGAAGCCCCCAGTCCTGAAGGAAAGCATCAGTTTGATGAGCTGGGTGGGAGTTGGTGCTCTTGGGGGCTCTTCCCTAGGTAATTGTTCAGCCTGGAGAAGAGAAGCATCAGGGTGACCTCATTGTGGCCTTGCAGTCCCTGCAGGGGCTACAGGAAAGATGGAGAGACTGTTTGTGAGGGCCTGGAGTGACAGGACAAGGGGGAATGGCTTCAAACTGCCAAAGGGCAGGGGTAGATGGGATATTGGGAAGGAACTCTTGGCTGGGAGGGTGGGCAGGCCCTGGCACAGGTGCCCAGAGAAGCTGTGGCTGCCCCATCCCTGGGGGAGTGTCCAAGCCCAGGTTGGACAGGGCTTGGATCAACCTGGGGTAGTGGGAGGTGTCCCTGCCCATGGCAGGGGGTGGGATGAGATTACCTTTAAGGTCCTTTCCCACCCAAACCATCCTGTGATTCCACGATAATTAATCCAAATGACTACCTCGTTCCACCTGGCTGCTGCTGGGCTGTGCTGCAGGAGGGAGGGGGACAGGGAATTGGGGCTTCTGCTCACGTTACTCAGCTCTGGCACGGCAGGCACTTGCAGACAGACATCTCCAGAATCGCTCAGTGTGGCTGTGATGCTGTTTTAACACCCTTTTTTTTGTGCTTGAATGCATAAGTGACAAAACATCCCAGGGAGGGCACTGTGCAGAACAAATCGCTGTGAATGGTGGCTCGTTGAACTGGGGTGTTGCCCTGCCTGCCTCCCCTTTGTGTGCCCGCCTGGGCACATCCTCGGGGCCACTCCACGGAGGCTGCTGCCCACTGTGGGGAGCTTGCCTGGGGCTGTGTTTCCTTTAACAGCTTGCATGGGACAGATATTAGTTTGTGGCAACAGCTACTCACTGTCCTAAAGCTAAGAATGGAATAATTGCCATTTCCTCAGCTTTTGATGTCCAGAAGATAAAGGTGGTTGCTGGTGTTCTCCAAACAATAGTGTCACAGCACAGCCAAGCAAAGTCCTGCCCTGCAGCATCCCAGGAAAGCACTGAGCCTGCAGTGAGGTTTTTGGCTGGTTTCTGTGCCCCAGGGAGAAGAGTTGCTCTGGAGAGGGGAGGGTTTGGGTTGAGGAGTTGGTGCCTGCCCTGCCCCTCTCTGTGGGCAATGCAAGTTGTCCCAAAACTGGTGCCAGGACATGACTCAGCTCCTGCCAGCCTTAGGTTGTGGTTATTGCCAGGGACTCGTGGTTTTCCTCCTGCATCCCTCCTGGTCTGGAGGGCAGCAGTGGGCTCAGTTCTTGTCCCTCTGTGTTATCCCCCCTGGACTCAGCCTGCCCTGGGCACCCCTGGGATGCTCCATCCCTAAAACACACACAGTGAGCACCAAGGGCAGCTCTCCTTTAAATGAAACACTGTCCACCCTGTGTTTTCTGCTGATGACATCCAAAGTGAGCACACCAAGAACTCTCCTGTCCCTGTTTTCAATCAGGAAGTGAGGCTGAGACCAGCTAAGGAATAAATACCACCTCAGATGAAACCTAATCTGTTTTTAAAGAACTCCCTCCCACTGCAATGGAGCTTTTTTTTCCTCTTTTTTTTTCAATGGTCCTCCCCTGAAAAGCCTCTCTTGGGGTATCTCTTATCCTCACTTAATGATGTTGAGGTTTTTATATATATTTTTTTTAATTCCAAGTTTCTGGAAGCTCCATGAATTTCCCTGTTACACATTTTTAATTCAAAATGCCCGAGTGAGCCTTTCCTGTTCTGAATCTCCAGAGTACTCCATGGGGGAAAATTTAAAAAATAACATGTAAGCTTTACATAATTTACTATGAGAGTAATTGGGTTTATACAGCAGTTCATAAACCTTTAGCTGGTAAAAATCAAAGTACCTTAATCTGAAAAGCAGATGGGGGATGTCAGGGTGAAGGCTTAGAGGGTTTTCAAAGACAAATTGTTTAATTCCATCACTGCTAGGAAAATAAATAGTTCTGCTGCTCAATTGAAAACAGAAACATCTCAGAAATGAGACTTTCTTTGCTTTCAAGCATTGTTAGCTCGACAACAAAGAAATCAAAAGGAACTTGGTGGAAAGATGTGGTGGAGGTCTCGTTTATGAGAAATGAAAGGCGAAAGCCTCTAAACCACATTTGACTATTCTTAGGGAATTTTCAAGTGCCTTTCCTGCCCTGCTTTCAGGGGCTGACACTCTGTACAAGGCATCTGTTTGGTGGGAATCAGCCATGCATGTGGTGTCTGTAGGTCATTTCCTTCTATCCAGAGAGGTGGCAAGACTGGCCACAGTCTGTGCCTAAATACGGGAGCAGGAGTGTGAGAGGCTGCTCCCAAATCCCACTTTTCAATGCAGCCCAAGTGTTTGCAGAGGGGCATTGAAGGCTGGGAGCCATGCCCTGCCTGTGTAATGAAGGCTGCATTTGTGCCCCACAGAAATGCTGCTCCCAGGCCAATCAGTGCCATCTCTCCAGCACATCCCCTCGCAAGGGATGGCCTTGCTTTGGTCGGGCTAATGGACTGATGAGATCACCTCTAATTTGTGTATCAAGCTGGTTTGTATCACATCGTTCAGAAAAAAAGAAAGGGGGGAAAAAACCCCACACAAACCCAACAAAACCCCCTTTATTTTTTTTTTCCCTTGCTGGACTTCAAAAGCCTGTATTATACCCAGTGTGCTGTGCCTTGTGAGCACTCAGAGCCATTACCTCAGCCAACACACAGCAGAAAACCAGCTCTTGAGGGGAGGGGGCATTTGGCCCAGGATTATGACAGGGTGGCACAAGGGGTGCTATCAGTGAGGACAGGAGGAGGTTCCTGAGAGGTGGGTGCTGTGCTGAGCTGCCTGTGCTGCTGATCCAGGCTTTGATCTGCTCTTGGGGGCAGCATCGTCCTCCTGTGGGCAGGAGAATGAAGGAGACCCGAGGCAAGAAAGGGGCTTAGAGCATGTATGATATTTTTCTAATTATTTAAACACCTGTAGCCCTAAAGCTGTGATAATTGGGAAATTTAAATTGGAGATCAGAAAAAAATCTTTCCAGAGAGAGTGCTCAGGGATTGGAATGGGCTGCCCAGAGAGGGGGTGGATTCCCCATCCCTGGAGGTTTTGAAACTGAGCTTGGCCATGGCACTGAGTGCCATGATCTGGTAAAGGGACTGGAGTTGGCCCAAGGGTTGGACTTGATGATCTCGGAGGTCTTTTCCAACCCAATCCATTCTGTGAGTCTCTGGATGTGGCACTGAGTGAGAATCCACCATGTCTTGATCCAACCCCACTGTGATCACCAGCCCAGGGCACAGAGTGCCCTGGGCTGGTGATCACAGTGGGGTTGGATCAAGGGTTGGACTTGATGATCTCAGAGGTCTTTTCCAACCCAACCCATTCTCTGATTCTCTGATGGTGGATTCCCCATCCCTGGAGGTGTTTAAGGTGACACTGGACGTGGCATTGAGTGCCATGATCTGGTAAAGGGACTGGAGTTGGCCCAAGGGTTGGACTTGATGTTCTCAGAGGTCTTTTCCAACCCAATCCATTCTGTGATTCTGTGATTCTATGAATAAAGGTTCAAAGACCTCTGAGAGCATGAACCTTGATTGGGGCTGGCTGGAGGTGCCCAACCTTGTGTGAGTGAGCCTGAAATGTGGCAACTTGATGCATCCAATGCCATGGAATCACAGAGTGGTTTGGAAGGGACCTTAAAGCTCATGTCACTCCAGCCCCTGCCATGGGCAGGGACACCTTCCACCAGCCCAGGTACTCCAAGCCCTGTCCAACCAGCACTGTCTGAGGGGCTGCAGCTCCATGCAGGATCAGGGTGCTCCAGGATCAGGATCCCTGATCTCAGGGTGATGGTGCACAGCCTGTCAGTGATAATGAATGACCCTTGTGATGTGATGCTGATGGTGGTTTGAGCTGTTAGTGGGAATTTTGTCCTGCCCCACTACTAACCTGGAGCCAGGCAGTTTGCTTTGCCTGTTGGAGCATCTGTGGGATGAGCTCTGGAACTGTTCTCTGGCCTTGTGTTGCTGTTCTCTCCTGCAGGGATGTGCAGCACTAAATCCCACTGGGCTATATGAGGTTGTGTGTGCTGCTGCTCCCAGCATCTCAAAATTCCAGCTGCAGTAGAGGGTGAGGAACTTGCTGGAAGTGAGAACAACCAGCTTCAAAAAGCATTTAAAGTATCTGAACCCCACACATGACTGTGACACAGACACCCAAGAAGCCAGGCTGGACCTTTTATGAGTGTTCTGTGGACAAGGGATGAAATAGGATAAATTCCCATACCTCTGTGAGGTTATTCTCAAAGGAGTCTCTTGGAGGCTGCTGAAGTAGTTGAGAAAAGCAGCACCTTCTGCCTGGGTTGGGCTGTGCTCTCTCAGGTTTCTGTGTTGCACAGAATGACTCTGACAGCAGAGCAGTTCAGCAAACTGCACATTTTCTGTGTGTCTTCTCTTCTAAGTAGCCTGTCCAGGATATTTAGACTTTGGGAAACAGGCATCAGTCAGAGAGGAAGGAGAATCTGGGGGAGCTGAAGGCTTTGTTCAGCTGAGATTTCAGAATCACTGGGTTATTACCTACAAGGAATGTGTTTCAGCCTGGCTGTGTGTTCAGATGCTGGTCAGAGAAGGAAATCAAGGCTTTGACAGGTGGGTTTTCAGTGCTCTGTTTGAGCCTCCTTGAGAAGAAACTGATGCTTAGTGATCACAGCTTGAAAATCAGAATGTCTGATCCAATCTGGGCATCACGTTTGAGGTCAGGGGAGGGAACTTGCCAGCTTGCCAGTCCATCCCTTCCCTTTGTGCCAGTGTTCCCCTCCTCTGTGTTTCTCCATATTTCTATTGTTATTTCCTATCATAGAATCACAGAATGGATTGGGTTGGAAAAGACCTCTGAGATCATCAAGTCCAACCCTTGGGCCAACTCCAGTCCCTTTACCAGATCATGGCACTCAGTGCCACGGCCAAGCTCAGCTCAAAAACCTCCAGGGATGGGGAATCCACCCCCTCTCTGGGCAGCCCATTCCAATCCCTGAGCACTCTCTCTGCAAAGAATTTCTTTCTGATCTCCAACTTCAATTTCCCCTGGCAGAGCTTGAGCCCATCGTGCCCCCTTGTCCTATTGCTGAGTGCCTGGGAGAAGAGACCAACCCCCACCTGGCCACAACTTCCCTTCAGGCAGTTCCAGACAGTGCTGAGGTCACCTCTGAGCCTCCTCTTCTCCAGGCTGAACACCCCCAGCTCCCTCAGCCTCTCCCCACAGCACTTGTGCTCCAGTCCCTTCTCCAGCCTCGTTGCTCTTCCCTGTCCCTTTGCCCACTCTCATGGCCTGGTGCACATCCCTGCCCAGGGGTACCTGGTGGCCTCACCTGCATCCTGGAGTGGGTGTTACACCTTGGCAATGGTTCATTGTGCAGCTGGGCAGGGGGTACCAGCACAGAGGTGGTCAGTGCTGGTGTGGATGCCCCAGCCTGCCCATAGCTCACCCTCCTGACCCTGAGGGCTTCCCCAAAGCTGCCCTGACCCCTGGTTGCAGTGGTGCAGTGCCCTGAAGCAGATATGGGAACATAACCCCATGGTGGTTTTGCACTGTTTGGTCATGGGTTTTTCTGCTCTTTGTTCTTCTTTGCCCATTGTGATGCTTTTTGCTCTGCCTCAGGTATTGACTTGAACCTTTGAGTGGCTGCCCCTGGACTGTGGTCTCGAGCAGACACTTCTAGTGGCTTACTGGGCTTCTTTGTTATCTTGAGACCTTGAAATGAGCTTGTCCCAGGAACAAGCTCCAGCTCTGCAGTGTCCTGAGCAGTGAGTGGGTATCTGTGCCTGCTGGATGGCAGAGATGTTGTGATAACCAGTTTGGATCTGCTCAGCACTTGGTACTGAGTGATGACAGAGAAACATTGCTCTAATGAAATAGCTGTGAGAGAACATGGTGGTGTGTCCTGTTCCAGTGTGACAAAGAGCAGGTGAGCAGGAACAGCTGCCCACAGCTGGAATAGCCATTCACAAACATGCCTGGCTGCCAGAGTGTGCTCTCTGAGCCATGAAACCCGATAAGACCTGATCCACAGCCCCAATAAAAGGAATTTTCATACACAATTGCTTCAGCTTGGTTTTAATCTTATAACAGTGGCCTTTGTTGAAAGGTCTGCAGAGTGAGGGCTCCAGGTAATCCTCCCACACCTCCCAGAGATGCAGGATCACCTTGGGGAAGGCAAGGATCAGGTGTGGTGTGTTGCCTCTTCCCCCTGACCTCTCCCTTCTGATGCCCTGGGGAACAATTGGACATGGATACGTGTGTGGGTTTGTCCTGGAGCCCACTGGGTCAGTGTGCAGGGTGGGACAGGCTGGCAGGTCCCAGCACAGGGACGGTGGAGAAGATGCTCTGGTGGCCCAGGATGGTGGGGGCAGTGCTGTGAGGAGATAACAATGTGCTCCTACAAGTGTGTTTTTCCTTCAGGTATCACAGTACAGGTATCACAATACCTCTGTCATGGTGCTTTTCATGGTTTGGAGCAAAACTTTGGTGTGTTTTCTTGTCTGTTTAGGACCCAGACAGGGAAGACCCAATGTGGTTCTGTTGTACACACACATTAGCAGACTGGCTGTGGTACAGCTGGGAGAGGGGAAAGGGACTTTCTGGCAGCCTTCATGCAGCAGCACAGGGTTGTGGGAACACTGTTCATTCAACAGAAGAACTGGATTGGGTTGGTCATGGAGAGTGTTTGGTTTTTGGAAAAAGAGGACTTGGCCATGGGGTTGGACAGTGAAGGTGCAGAGATGGACTCGTGTCTGGTGGGTTTGGATCAGTGGAGACAGTCAGGAAGCCAGAGCTGAAAGAATAAAGTAATAACCCTTAGAGCCCAGCACACAAAGCTCTGCACTGAATGTTTGTAGGAAGGGAGATCTAATAAAGTACTTCAGTATAAATAGAAGAAGCAATTGAGTTTGCCTGTCTTGTGAAGTGAGTGCTGAGGGAGGAGGGAACCAGCTGGGCCACTGCTGAATCCTTCTGTGCACCAGCCAGTCCCTTCCCCAGCCTGTTCCACAGCTCAGTTAAGCCTGAAGTTGCCCTTTTCCAAAACTGCTTTCCCCTGAAGGAGAAAAATTACCAGCAGAATTTTTAGCATCTAACTTACAAATCTAAAAATCTGAACAAAGAAATGCTGCAGTGATAAAAAATGTTACATTAACACTTTCTTGTTACCTTAGCTGAGACACTCCTATTATCCTGGGGCAATTAGGATTTTTCTGTTTTAATTAATTTGACCATTCCACACCTTTTTGCTGCTGGTTCAGTTCTGCATCTGCATTGCTGTCATTGGGATTTCCACTGAGATCCAGGTGGGAGAATTTAAATCTTTGGAGCTTATCCTGTTGCTTTCTACCTCTTTGCTTGTGTCCTGGTGCTCATGACCAGCAGAGCCATTGCAAGGGGAGCCCAAGGGAATGAGGAGCTTGGCTCTCTGGGAGCTCACAGGGACTGCACATCCAGCTCTCACACAGCATGTTGGAAAACTCTGCTCTGCTCCTGAAATTGGAGTGTTGGTTGTAGAAAGTGGTGCAAAATTCAACTGTGTCCCTGGTGGTTGCTCTCAGGTGAGTGTTTGGGATTGAAGCCAGGTAAGAGGTGCTGCTCTGAGGCTGGGTTGGGTTGGGTGGGTGAGGATAGTGTGCTCTCTCAGACAGCAGGATTCCTTTCCAAAGTTGTCTCGAGGCTGCCTGCACTGTTTTGGCTTTTTATGTTGGTTTTCTTGCTGAACTGGGCTCACAGTTAATGCTGAGTTTCGATTTCCATGACAAGTTCTCCTCTTGGAGATTTACAGCTCTGCTGCTTTAGTTTGCCAGGCTAATGCTTTGGAATGCAGGTTGACAGTCCAGATGTGAAACCTTTCTCCTCAGAAAGAAAACAAAGGATTAAATGTGTTTTAAGAGGGTTTGAAAAAAAAATCAAGATTGAGGCCCCGAACTCAACATCTAAAGTCTTGAAATCCTGCTGGAGATGGAGAACTTCAGAATCAGAGACTTGAAAATGTGCCATGCTGGGCCAGGCTGTGGGTCCCTCATGGCTTTTGGAGCACCTGCCACTGCCTGTGCCAGGACTTCCTAAGGTTTTACACAGAGAAAATAATCAAATTGTGCATCTTGGGGCAGTCAGGGCAGGTTAAACAGTGGTTGGGTGTTGCTCCTGTGTGTGGTGAAGTGGGGACAGCTGTGGGTGCTCACTTGGAAATGACCAAGTTTTGGTGATATTCAGAGTTAAAGTAGCTCATGTTTTCTGACTTGACAAAATGATCTCCCCCTAATTTTCCTGCTAATTATCCTTGCCTTCAGGGGCTGTGGAGGAAGGCCCAGGGGGGACAGGTCTGTTCTGCATCATCCCCATTGCAGGGCAGAGGGTCTGACTGGGGCACAGGGTCATGACTGAACTGGAAAAGGGTGTAACAGTGGTGGTTAATGTCCAAAACATTTGGTTTTTTAGAGAGAAACATAATGGCCTGAGCCAAGCCATTGAATCTGATCCTTCGTGCTCGTGGAGATTTGTGCAATGCATCTATCAATTAATATCCATGTGGGTTTGAGAATTATTTGGGTTGGAAAGGATGCAGCAGGAGGTCATTGTCCTTTCAAAGAAATGATGGAAACATCCATAACTTTCTCCCAGCCCATGTGGGAAGAGCAAACATGAGGGGCCTGTACTACCACATGTCTTAAAATTGAGCTGGTAGCCCCAAAAATAAAAAGGGCAGGTCACTCTCCAGTTACCTTGGGAAATACAGCAGAGTTTATTGGGATTTATTAAAACTGGAGTTGGGGAGTAAAAAGCTTGTGGCTCTTTATTTGGGACTCGGAATCCCACTGGTGTTGTCTTAGATGAGGTTCAGGAACCTTCTGCAGAACAGCAACTCTGCAAGTGGAAGTTCTGTCCATTCAGCTGGTGTTTGTTCTGGTCAGGAGGGTCTCTGCCTTTACACCAGGCTGGGAAACAACACACGAGGCCAAGGATGCCAAGGAACAGATTTAACAAGGGACAAAAATTCCTTATGCTTTCCTAGTTAAAAATTAGGAAAAAAAGTAAAGCCCCTGTGCTGAAAGTGCCTTCTGTAGTATCACTGTATTTTATTTTTAAGTGGGATGTCATAAGCTGAGTAATTAAAAACAAAGGCTTTGAGAATGCACACACACAGCTAGAAGGTAATTTTTTGCCCTGTATGTATCCACCTTTTTTATTATTATTATTTCTTTTTGGAAACAATGTCTTTTGGCTCCAGAAAATGTTTGATGTGTGAGCCCTGGCTGCTGCACAGGTACTGTGCTGCCTTGTTCCCAACATTCTGAGGGATCAAACTGCTCCTGCAAACAGTTGCAGGGGAAGCACAAGAAACCCCCCTAATCTCTGCAGTTTGATAAACCCTCTATTTGTGCAGCTTGTTAAAGGGGAGGCTCAAGGTTTCCTTCCTGCACTGGAGTTCATCACCCTGGAATTCAGGGATCAAACCAATACTTAGCCATGGTCTCCTGAAGTGTCTGACAGGAGGGTTGTTCAGTGGCACCAGCCCCTCAGCCTGGTGCAGCTTGTGCCAATTAATCACTTTTGGTCCCTCCAACAAATGAGCTGTGGAAAGGAGAAAATCATGGAGGAGTGGAGCAGCTGTGTAAGGGCTCCCTGTGTATAACAGCCTTGCCTTGCTCTGCAGAAATCCACGGGCACAGAGCCACGCCAAACAGTGAGTGTTCAGCCACATCTGCAGAAAATCCATGGGAGGGCATGTGGAAAGTTGGCACAACTTTTGGTGGAAGGAAGTGGGAAGAAAGAAAATCATTAGCTAAGGCCAACCGGGATCTGTAGACTTCAGGTTGTCTTATCTGTGGAAGTTCTTCTTCCACCCTTGTGTTGTTTTAACCACTTCTCTGAGTAATCACAACTTTTTCCATCCCTGCAGGGTGGGAAAGGAGGATTTTTGAGCCATCAGCTCCAAGGAGGTTTTTCTGTGCCTTTGGCCTGACTCCTGGGCAGGTGGCTGGGCAGGGAGGGCACTGTGATTGCAGTGATGTCCAAGGAGTGCCATCACTGCAGTGCATCCAATTCCTGCTCTTTGCCCATGTTGGTAGGTGGGATATTCCTCTTGCCAATGTAGTCAATTTGTCATTGATTCCAGTAGAGCCTGATGAAGTGTGTCAGCTGGAGATTAGTCCCAGATGCCTGGGCTGACCTTGGCTTTTATCAGCTGCTTTCAATACTGTAACCATGAAGCACTTGCAAGTTTTCTGGTTCCTCCCATGATTGATAGACCAGTTCTGAAGTGGCTTTCCTCCTGGTTTGGGATCCAAGAGGATAATGCCATGCAGCTGTCCACAGCATGATGCTCTTGTGGGGAATACTCTGATGCTCTCTTGGCTTATTCCCAACCTGAATGTTTGTTAAAATGGCAGTTGTGTTCTTGTGCTGGTTTAAAGGTAAAGCAGCAGGAGAAATGAACCCAACACAAGAGAGATTAGAAGTCAGAGTTACAATTTAATAACAATATCACAATAAATGCAGTGGCACAAAGAGAAATTGGGTTTAACCCCCAACCCCAGCAGTCTAACCCAGCCCCCTGGGGCACAAACACAGGGGGGTTTGGTGGCCCCTGTGCTGAGCCCCACGTGGTTCCTCTGAGTCCAAAGGAAAAGGAGGTGACAAACCTGTTGGTGCAGATGATGGCACAGTCTGGTGGAGAGTGGTGGGCTCCTCCTGGCCAGGGTCTGCTCCTCCTCTGGATACAATGAGTGGTTCCCCAAGTCCCCAAAGGCCAAGATTGTCTCCCCTCAGGTTTGGGTGGGAGCCCCCAGTGCCTCCCCCAGGGCAGGGAGTTCCACACTGGGGGGTCTGACTCTGGCAGTCAGGGGGGATTTTGGAATGGTTGCTGGCCCATGGGCAGAGCTGAGCCCTCAGGTGGGTGTGGAGGTGCCAAGGAGTCCCTGCAGGGCAGTTCTCCCAGCTCCTCTGCCAGGCTTCTTTCCCAGCCAGCTCCCAGCCTGAGGGCTCAGCTGTGCCCTGGGCAGCTGCTGCCAATGGGCCATTGGGAAGAGTTTCTGGGCAATGGCCCAGAGGGTTTGGAATGCCCAGCTTTGGGCACACCCACACAGGGACAAACTGGGCCCACCTGCTGGACTGGGGCAGTTCTGCAGCCTTGACATCCCACTGGGACTTGGTTCTGCATTTTCCTCTTCTCAGAATACTTTGATCAGAGTTAAACAAGCCCCTTAATGCTCAGGTGAGACCGAGTTAGTTTAGAGGAGCTCTGGCTGTGGATGTGCAGACCAGCAGTGCCTGTTGGCTGGTAGAAATCACCTTCTAGCAGCTGGCAGAGGTGTTTGGTCAATTTGAGGGTGGTTTTGCTGAACTTCCCTTGAGTTTTCAGCTCCTGCAGGTGTAAGGGACTGTCTGGTGAGGAAGATCTTCCCTTCTGCCCTTGTGCGCCTCTGCTGTGTTCCCAGCTTGCTGTCACCAATGCCATCACCTGAGTGTGGGCTGCAGGGTGGCACCTTCCTTGGGGCTGTACATCAATATCATTCAAAAGGTTGTGTGGACTCCTAGTGTTCAGAATGCTGGGGGGACCCCGAGGCTCATGGCAGCCTTTGTGAATAAGAAGCAGGACTTGACCAGTGGAATTTTTTTTAAACTATATTTTGCATCTGCTGCTGGGTTGTGTTGGGGTTCTGCAGAGGGAGAGCTCGTGGTGTTTGAGCTGCTCCTTCAGGAAGGTCAGGTTGGTCTGTCTGGAGGAACCCTCATCAGATTTCAAGGGTGTTTTCGTTTAAAAAGAGACAACAAAGCCCGCGTCCCTTTGAAGGGTGAGGGTGAGCAGTGGGTGAGGAGCTCTGTGCTGTGTTGGTGACCCTGAAATCCCTGCAGTGTGGCAGGTCCATGTGTGGGGATCACCAGAGAGGGACATGGCCCGTTCCAGAATGAGGGAAGCTGAAAGGACAGGGAAGGAGAAAGGGAGAAAGGGAGAAAGGGCAGGGGAGGGGAGGGGAGGGGAGGGGAGGGGAAGGGAAGGGAAGGGAAGGGAAGGGAAGGGAAGGGAAGGGAAGGGAAGGGAAGGGAAGGGAAGGGAAGGGAAGGGAAGGGAAGGGAAGGGGAGGGAAGGGGAGGGAAGGGGAGGGAAGGGGAGGGAAGGGAAGGGAAGGGAAGGGAAGGGAAGGGAAGGGAAGGGAAGGGAAGGGAAGGGAAGGGGAGGGGAGGGGAGGGGAGGGGAGGGGAGGGGAGGGGAGGGGAGGGGAGGGGAAGAGGAAAGGGAAGGGAAGGGGAAAGGGAGGGAAGGGAAGGGGAAAGGGAGGGAAGGGAAGGGGAAAGGGAGGGAAGGGAAGGGGAAAGGGAGGGAAGGGGAAAGGGAGGGAAGGGAAGGGAAAAGGGAGGGAAGGGGAAAGGGAGGGGAGGGGAAGGGGAAAGGGAGGGAAGGGGAAAGGGAGGGGAGGGGAAGGGGAAAGGGAGGGGAAGAGGAAGGGGAAGGGGAGGGAGGGGAAAGGGAAAGGAAAGGGAAAGGGCCCCTTTGACCTGTATCCCTGGAGTCAGCATCACATCAGCACTCTGAGCTCTATTCCCTTGTTGCTCCTTGAGCTCCAGTAACCCAGTTTGGTCTCCAGCTGTGCAGCAACACTTCTGCTCATTTTTTCCAGTCTTCCTTAATCTGCGTCGAAACCAGGAGCACTTAATCTCCAGTTGTTGAATAATTCTCAGTTGGAGGGACTGTGGCAGCACTGAAGTGTTTCACTGACTTTTAATAACGTGAAAAATGTGGGGTGTTCTCGTGGGTTGGAAATGGTGTTGCACTTAACACTTCAGAGATGGGTCAGTCCTGCTTCTTGGATGGAGTTTTCTCTCCCTGGAGTAGGGATGAGTTTATACATCCTGCACAGGCTGCTGGACATGTCAGGAATGTCAGTATTCCTTTCTCTGAAGGCACTGGCCGTGGATCAGGGCGATCCTGCCCGGCCTCTCTCCCAGCCAAGCCGAACAATCCGGTGATTTTTCTCCTGGGGACAAAATGACATGAAGTCATTTATAACCATCACCTCAACCCGCCTCGGAGCTGGGGCTGTCTCGGAGGCAGGGCTTGAGAAATGAGGGTTATCCCTTTCAAAGGTGCTTGGGAAACTTCTGCTGGGGCTCCCAAGTGAGGGGCCCTTTGTCCTGGAGGAAGGAGAAGGTGATCCATCAGTGTCCCACACGCTGAGGGGGATTTATGGGAGCACCTCTTGTGAGTAAACCCCAAGCAGGCAACACACGGGCTTTTGGGGGAGTCCTCCATGGATGCATCAACTGGGGTTACTTTCAAGCTTACAAAAATGGAGCAGAATGGATTTTTATCTCATGGAAGGAAGATGTGGATCTGGGTCAAGGTGGCTGTGACCCAGCAGATGAGATGCTCACACTATTTTATTTATTAATTTACTTTCTCAGTGGACTAAGGGCTGGTTCGTTGGTACCCACAAGGGTTGCATTACATTACTGGGATGAGTCCACAGTTTATGGAGTGTGTGAGGAGTAATTGCCAAGTGGATCTTAAAGTGGCAGCAGCTGCATGAAGCACAACTTAGAGATTTCTCTTTCTGTGTTTTTGTTTTGGCATTGGTTGGTTTGGTTTTTGGTATTTTGGATTTGCTATTTCTGTGGGTGGTTTTATGGTTTTTATTGTGTGAAATGGACTTGAAACCTCAACTTAGGGTGTTTAGTGGCCAAATAGTGTTTTATGGGGAGTTGCTAAACCTTCTACCCTGACAAATTATGGCAACTGATGGGTATTTGTAATGAAAGTTATTGATATTTATGGAAAAGGGTTGCAATGAGGTACAAACTTGGGAGAAATGAGAATTACCAAAAGAAAGCAGGGCTGAATGTTACCAAGAATTTCTGAAGGCAAAAATTTTAAAAATTGTAAAAATCCTGCTCAGATTTTGGATAAAGGGAAAACAAACAGATGTGGAGTCTGAAATCGCTTCTGTCCTTTCCTTTTCTGCTGTGAGTTTGCAGAGAACAAACATATTGTAGCAGGGAAAGTGTTTTGATTGGCAGGGATTCGTTGTCCCCATTTGTTACAGCCCATAAGTGGCTTTCCAGCCTCTCAGTGCTCCAGGCTCTCCTAGACATGCAGATTTTATGGTTATTTTATCTATTAGCAGGATTTCTTTGCTTTCTCTCTGAGTCAAATCTGTAGCAAAATAATTTGGTGACATTGTCCCTGTAACTTGAAAGTTTTGCTGGAAGTTTTGATATTCTGGTCTAAAAATCTCTGTGTCATTGCCAGAGGACTCAGCTTTGGGATTTGAATAAAAATAAGCCTTAATTACAATTTCAGGGAGCCCAGTGAGTGCTGTGAGCTTGGTGTGCCACTGAGAACAGTGTCCTGCAGTGGCACTGGGGGCTTCATGTGCTGGGAACTGGAGACAATGGTTTGTAATTCCTGCAAGAATATTTTTATATTAATGTCTTTTGGATAACAGGTAACTGTGCTGGTTAATAAAAGGAATGGTCACTCGTTGGGAGTAAAGGGGAGCAACAAAAGACTTTACACTGAAATACTTCCAGTGAAGGAGACCATTATCTGCTTCCAGATAATTGGGAAACTCAGAATACCATATCGTGTGAATACAGTTATTGCCTGCCTTGTATCACTGCAAGTTCTCAACACATCTGGGCTGAGAGCAGTTCCAGTAACGTTCAGACATCCTATTTTGGTTGGCACACTGACCCTGGGGTATATGCCAATTAGTAATGGCTCTTGGAAACAGCCTGCCTGAAAAGTGTCCCTGAACTATTCCCCAGAGAAATTATTCAATTAAGTTCAGCTAAAATTAATGTCCATGGGTTTTGTTGGAATAAAGCAAAATAAGCAGCTGGAGGAGGGAGAACTTCTCAGTGTGTGCTTTTAAAATAACAGCTCTTCACTAGTGACTCTGAGGGCTGGAGTCGATAGTGCTGTTTGTTTTCCCTCTGTGGCTGTGGATGATCCAGTTGGGCCTTGGGTGGTGCTGTGTCACCTCCTCAAATCACCATCTGCTGCCTCTGGATCAGCTTTAGAGAGGATGAAGTGCTCTGTGTTGCCTGTGGGTATCAAAGTTTGACCCAGATACAATCTGGAGTGTTTTGGGGTGGATGAGTGAGGCTGCTTGGCCACGATCTGGAAGGTGGTGTGGGGTGGGAACAGTGGGCTTGGACGTGTCCTTGGAGCAGATGGGGAGGGTTTCTGTAGCAGAACAAACAGGTTCCTCTTGTTTCAGCATGTGTTAGCCCTGAGGGTGGGGGAGGTTTGGTGGCTGGGAAGGGTCGTGCTGGAGGCACAGGCTGGTCCTTGGCCCTCTGAGCTGGGCACTGTGGCCGCCCCTCACTTCCCAAAGGGCAGGAGAGGGCACAGCACTCTGGAGCAGCTTGTTCTGTCCAGTCTGTGCCTTCTTCACTGCTGTCAGGAACCTGGGGAAGCTGGAGCCAGTCCTGGTCCTGGAGTTGTTGTTCCTCTGCAAGGATTCCTTGGGCTGGAGAGCTGGAGTGGCCTGGAGTCCCTCATGGTGGGAGAAGGACCTTCTGCTGTGGCAACACCGAGTGCCTCAGGCTGGGCATGGAGGGTGGGCTGGAGCAGGGCTGGCCTCCCCTGCCTGCCCTCCTGGGCACAAACCCAGCTCCTGCCCCACTCCCCCTGGAGGTCCAGCAGCCTGGCAGGGACTGGGAAGGGAGGGAAACACCTTCATCCCACCTGGGCCCCAGCAGTGGGAGGTGAGATCCCCTCTGGCCCTCCGGTAGCTCTGGCACTGCCATGTGCACATGGCACATTGGAACACATTCCCAACAGGAGCCCAGAGGGAATTCTGAACCCAACTGTCTCCAAGGACCATCCAGACCCCTGTAAATCATAAGAACTAAAGAGTGAGACAGCTGGAACAAAGAGGAACAAGTTGGTTTGACCTCTTGAAGAAGTTAGTATTTTTGGGGGTTTTTACTGCTTACACAAAGCTCTGCCAAGGAAGAGATTAAATGTCTTCAGTTACATTTGGGATGGCAGAGGGAGGACTCTTGGTCTTTGCTTGAAATGCAGAACTTGTCACAGCAGAAATGTTGGTGTCCTAGTGTCCTGAGCAACCCCAAGCTTGGATCAGGTGGACACCAGTGGGAGCTTGGATCAGATGGACACCAGTGGGATTCTGACTGTTACCTTGGAGCTGGAGGGCAAGGGAAGGCCAGGCCTGCAGTGCCACGTTGCCTGTGGCACAGAGAGCTGCACACCTGAGAGGGGCTGCAAAAACCAGGCAGGGCTGCAGCGAGGGAGAGAAATTAATATTCTTGGCTTTGCATTTTCTTACTGTATTTTTCTCTTCTCACTCTGCCTTGACATTGCAGCTGGCACATCGTGCTGAGGCTCTTTAGGTTTCTGATGTACTTACATTAGTTCCAATCTTCATTTCATAGCCCTGGCACTTGGAACAATGCTTTGCTTTCTTATTAACATGTAATTATGGGGTTTGGACATATAGAGGTTGGCATTCACTGTATGATTCATTCCTTTGGTATCCAGCTCTTCTCCTGAGGCACCAGAGACCTGAAGGAGAGAAGGGAGGGAGGGAGGGAGGGAAAGCCTGCTTGGCTTCTCCACTAAATTCCAGCCTTATTGTAGTTGGGTTTGTGTAGCATGGAACACCAGGGAGTTCAGTGCTCCCTGTTTTCTCAAGGCTGCCTGCAGTGTTCCATGACTCAGTGGCTGGGCATTACTCATCGATAAATGCTATCGAGTGAGCCCTGCATTGAAATCCACGGAAAACCCAAACGGTGCTGAGGAAATGTTTGGTCAGCAACACCATCCTGCTCAACTGTGCTCAACCCCCGGGCTTGTTTCTCCCTGCTGGTGGTGTCATTCATGTGGCCACTCTCCCTTGGCTTTGGGTTTCCTGCTCCGCAGACAGAACGAGTCAAAGATGAGGTTGCCAAAACCAAATGAGGCTTTTTATGTGTTTTAAAGAAAACAAACAAAAAAAAAATCAATTAGTGTAATTCATGTATGCAAACAGAAGTCTGCACAAGAGCCTGTTCTACTCCATGGGAAGAGATGGCCATCTTTCCCAGGGACTCCAGGAGTTAAGGAGAGTGATTTAAAACCCCCCTCCAGCTGCCTTGAGAAAGGTGGTGCAGCTGTGTGGGACATGGGGAGAGACAGGGAGGCACAGGATGGAAAGGAGCCAGGGCATTTTCCTGCTCTTGAGCGAGGAAAGAGAAGGGAAAAACCCACAAGGTTTGCTGAAAAATAAAACATAATATTCCCTGGAATGGCCCAGCTCTGTCTCTGCCTCTGCCCAGCTTTCACTCCTGTAAGGGACTCCTCACATTTCTCCTTTATTAGTTGCTTTGATGAGCTCCTGAACAGCAGCGTGGAGGGCTGGGGGGGTTGGAGTGTGGTGGGTGGTGCTGAGAGCCCCAGGGTCTGTGGCTGTTGGGCAGGATCGTCTCCTCCGTGTCTGTCTCCAAAGTGACACCTTTCCTGGCTGGAATGTGCATGTCCCATGCACTGTAACAACATCCCTGCTGCTGGTTGGGCCCTGCAGGGGAGGGGACAACAGTAACTGCTGTCTGGGGTGATCTCATGACCTCACACTCAACTTGCTCCTCTGTTTTCAGCATTGCTGGAGCAGAGCAGGGCTGGCTGGGCACTGCTGGGGTCTTGGCACCAGGGTTGGAAAGGGAGGAAAGATGGAGTGGCTGCAAGAGCTGGAATAGGGGCTTTTGCTCTCTGGGAAAGTTTGGGCTCCTCATTTTGTTGGGAAAATGGGGAATTTCATTTTCAAGCTGGAAGCTGGTTATTCACTTGGAGCTGGTCAGGGATGTGTTCCAGCATAAAGGGCACCATCAGGGAGGTGAAACCTGATGGTCCAGGCGTGCAGAGCTCTGGGATGGGCTGGTTTTATCATCTGCCAAAACAGTTTTCCAGTGGAAATTGTTCCCTTGGAAAACATCTGACCAGCTGTAGAAAGACTTGATGGCTGCTTGACACAGAAGATGGGACTGCCAGAGACGTCCCATCTCAAACCTGTGGGAAAGGTTGTTACAAATGTCAGTGGAGATGTTTGGAATATGGGAAAGGCAGATGGGGGTCGTGATGGGGACCTGAAGTCTGTGCTGTGCAGTCTGACAGGGCTGTGGGCAACCCCAGGGCCTTTGGGAGGAGGAGCAGAGGAGAAAACCAAAAGGATGTGTGTGGACACCAGAGGCTGTTCCAGCACCTGGCTCGGCTCAGCCATGGTTTGCTTTCCCATCCTGTGCCTGATGTATGGCTGTGTCCCACAGGGATGAGTTATGGCTCTGATGTGGGGGGCTCCTGTCTCACAGGAGGCACTGAATTATCCATGCTGTGGCTGCAGAGAAGCAGAACCAGCTTTTTACTGAAGGTATTGGTGATTTTGGGAATTCAAACAGGACATTTCTGATTTTCATGGCAGCGGCAAAGTCTCTGAAGAAAAAAGGAAATGAAGAATGAGCTTTTTTTTCTGAGAAATTCCTAAGATTACATACACTTTCTTCTCCTCACATTTTTATCATCTGTCTTCTACTAGTGTCCTTGGCATAAATCTTTATTTTTCTGTCTATTAGCAGATGTGGTTTTAAAGATGAGTATAAATACACCCTCAGGGCTGCTGCTGGTTGGTTGTTCCCCTGCAATTCCAGGGAAGGGTTTGACATTCTGGTAGTCACATTTAGCACAGTTCTTGTGTCTTCACACGCACTCATGGATGGACCCAGAAATTGGGAGCAGCAAAATGTGACACTGGTGGGACTTACAATGCAACTGTTTAATTCAGAGATATTAAAAAGATCATCTTTCTTAACCTTTCATAGAATCACAGGATGGTTTGGGTTGGAAGAGGCCTTAAAGCCCATCCCATCCCACCCCTGCCATGGGCAGGGACACCTCCCACCAGCCCAGGTTGCTCCAAGCCCTGTCCAACCTGGCCTTGGACACTCCCAGGGCTGGGGCAGCCACAGCTTCTCTGGGCACCTGTGCCAGGGCCTGCCCACCCCCACAGGGAGGAATTCCTTCCCAATATCCCATCTAAACCTCTGTTCTTTCAGTGTGAAGCCATTCCCCCTTGTCCTGTAACTCCATCCCTCATCCACAGTCCCTCTCCAGCTCTCCTGGAGCCCCTTTAGGCACTGGAAGGGGCTCTGAGGTCTCCCTGGAGCCTTCTCTTCTCCACGTGAGCCCCCCCAGCCCTCCCAGGCTTTAATGTATCCTTTGGGAATGCCAACCCCAGCACAACAGAACAACGTGGAAGGTGTTCATGATCCAGGGTTCAGACTTCACTGTTCACTTCCCATTTCAAGAAAACTTTGAAAAGGAATATTTCACTCTTCTGTGCTCACATCCCTGAGCAGTCCTGTCTTGGTCTGGGTCAGTCAGTGGGTTCTTGAGTCTCTGAAAGTTGACTGGAGGCACTGATGGTGCTTCAGCTCTCTGGGACTGGGGAACCAAGTCAATGAGGAGCTTTTATTAACTCTGTGTTCAGCTGTGGCTTAGAAGCTTTAATCTCCTGACTGTGACAGCTGATGCAGTGACAAGTTCAGAGCTGATTAAGTGATTCTTGTACTTGTCTTTATGGGCAAAAATATGTTTTGTTTAATATAAAATACTAAAGAAACCCAGAATGTAGTTAGTGTTTGGTTTTGAAAAAAATAAGTAGAAGGCACTTTCCCTCCCTTTGCTCAGACTTTCTTCAGGAAATGCTTCTCCCCTTCCTGGGAGGCAGAGTTCATGTTGGAGAGGCTGACTGTGCTTCCAGCCTCTCCCTCCTCTTCCTCAGGGATGCTGCTTGTTTCCTGGGCCCACGCTCAGCCTGCCTGCTCTGCACTGTCCAAAACACGTTGCCTAAGATCAAAAGCTGCTGCTGAGGTGTTCTTAGGAAAAGCAGTTCAATATTTCAGAATATATCAACCTGCATTTCCCCTGTCATCTCCTGGCTTCGCTGTTCCCTCATTGCATATTTTTTTTGTCAGTCCCATGTGTGGAATTCATCCCAGTTTCCTGAATTGCTGCCTGTGCCCTCTCCCTTGCTGGTCCCAGAGCTGCAGGAGAAGGGCAGGACTGCAAACAGCCTTGTGCTCACAAAATGAAGACCTTCCCTGACTTCTGTCCTGCTTTCAGATGTGCATGTACTGGCCTCAGATCCCACTGTGATTTTGCTGATGCATCCCAGATTTCTGAAGAAATCCTGCCCTTTTGAGGGCTCTGTCCCAGATTTCACAGCTTTGATGCCCAGGAAAAGCACCCAGATTTGTAGGGACAGGTTGTGTTTCCCTTACAGGGATGAGGAGAGACCTGGCAGTGCCCACCTGTCTCTGCCTTTCCATAGGGACCTGGCACGGCCCTGCACGGAGTGTTTGGCTGCTGGGCAGCTCCAGAGCCCGTGATGCTGCCTGGCTGGTGGCTGTCACCAGGGCTGGGGAGGGCTGTGACCCTGGTTTGGGAGCAGAAGTCGCTGCTGACAGAGATGCTCCTGGCTGTGCCCACCTCCTGCAGCGAGCGACCTTCAAACTGCTCCCACTTGAGCTGTGCCTAAATGACTCAGATTTTAATTCTGGGGTTGTGCAGTGGGTTTTATCTAATGCTTCAAGTTCCTGCTTCCCTGAAAGAAGACCTTGGCTAAGTGTGTGTCACCGGCTGCGTTGTGGTTTGCAGTGCAGTGTTACAGGAACGTCCTTTGGAAGGTCATGGCAGCCCCTGGGCAGCCAGGCTGCCTCTCCCGTCTGCTCCCTCCCTCCCTCCCTCCCTCCCTCCCTCCCTCCCTCCCTCCCTCCCTTCTCTCCTTCCCTCCCTCCCTCCTACCTTCCCTCCCTCCCTCCCTCCCTCCCTCCCTCCCTCCTCTCCTTCCCTCCCTCCCTCCTCCCCTCCCTCCCTTCTCTCCTTCCCACCCTCCTCCCTCCTACCCTCCCTCCCTCCCTCCCTCCTACCTCCTCCCTCCCTCCCTCCTACCTTCCCTCCCTCCCTCCCTCCCTCCCTCCCTCCCTCCCTCCCTCCCTCCCTCCCTTCTCTCCTTCCCTCCCTCCCTCCCTCCCTCCTACCCTCCCTCCTCCCTCCTACCTTCCCTCCCTCCCTCCCTCCCTCCCTCCCTTCTCTCCTTCCCTCCCTCCCTCCCTCCTACCCTCCCTCCCTCCTACCTTCCCTCCCTCCCTCCCTCCCCTCCCTCCCTCCTACCCTCTCTTCAGGTCCCTCTCCACTGTTTTAAACTTGCTCCTTGCACAGTCAGCTAAATGGGAGGTGATAGGACATGGAATTGCAGAGGGGTTTGCAGGTGGGTCATCCGTCAGGAAAAGTGGGAGCCTGTGGAGAATTAATGGCATTTGCACTGCTCTGAAGACTTCCTTAGCCATGGACTTAAGTTTTCCTGGACCAGCTCTGCCTCCCTTAGAAATTCATGGAT